>NC_141053.1:39676108-39778608 GCF_041138505.1 Cibotium barometz | reverse complement strand
CAAAGCAAGTTGAAGAGGCAGAGCCAAAGCCTGAAGAGAAGACAGAGGCAAAGCAGACTGTAGAGACTGAGCCAAGGCCTGATAAGGAGGTGAACAATGAAGAACCTAGGGCTGATGAGAATCCTAAGGCTAATGAGGATCCCAATCTTGATGAAGATCCCAAGAATAATGTACCTGATGTAATGTAACCAACTTAATTTTAAGAATTGTTTCTATTAGGTGCTTTTTGTCCCTTAACAATGATTATAAGTTTCAATCATATTCAGACTGATTAGAAGTATGAAGAATCATGCTAATAATGGTTCCAGACGCTGAGGAGTCTTATCATCTTGGATGTTAATGGATTGCTACTCCTCAAAAGATAGCCCAAGAGCTTTGGACCAAGTGTTCACTAGATCTAAGAAAATACTCCTCAAAAGATAGCCCAAGAGCTTTGGACCAAGTGTTCACTAGATCTAAGAAAATACTTAAATCAAATACAAATCTCTCAAGATCCATGTGTATAATCCTACCTCTCCTATGAGGCCTCACTTCAATAAAGTCATTACCAGCCTCATCTATAATGGTTGTTTGCTCAAACACATGAAATATATCTACACATGAATGTTGCCAGTAAATCTATGAGAGAACTAGGACTAGTGGGAGAATCATGAATACTCCACATGTGATAACCCTAGAAGAGTAGCCTAATACATCTAACATAAGAAACTTGGGCCTATGCTCCTCATGATCCATCGGATGCTCATAGGTATCCCATAAACCCACATGTGAAGTATCACTAACCTCATGTATAACAATGGACGCATCACTAATCACATACTTATGTGCATCTCCATGCATCATCAATTGAATGCTCATAATCCTCTAATAGACCCTTATGATAATCTAATGCATCCAAATGATCCCTAGGAAGGTAGATAAGCATAGGTGTACCACAATGCTTGGTGTCATCCATGCCCTTGAGGTCATGTCCACATGATCTAACTCACACACATGAATACCATATACATCATCACCATGTGTACGTGTATCAATACTATCATGTGCATGTCTATCAATATCATCATGTGCAAGTGTATCATCATGTGCATGTCTATCAATATCATCATGTGTATGTGTGTGTGATACATCATCATCATTTGCATCATAATACAATGAATGGATTGGTCTAGGTGAATGGGAATCAATAAGATGATGGCTAGAAGATGTTGTGGATAAGTTATAGAAACTATTGAATCCCATGTGAACACCACTATAATTGCGACACAAGTGTAAGCATGCACTACACATGTCCTCCAAAGACCTAATCTTGTCACACCATGACTCCTGGACCACTCCCCTTGAGTAAAAATCATGATCATCAACTGCCATCATGTAGCCACGTACACGTGAACAACAACACCAAGATCACACCCATGCATCAGACAACCATCCCAAAACTCCTGATAACTTATAAGTCATGCTCATGGTGAATACATGTCGCAATGTCACCCACATCTTTGTTTGAGACAACACATGTTCTCCTACTATTTATCATTATACGGGTTCCAAAGTCAAAGGGTAGGATGTAGCCATAGTGTGTGAACATTCCTTGTTGTGAGTGTACTAATATGTACTAGTGTGTGTGGAAAAATAACCTCTTGGTATTGAATATTATACAAGTATGCTTGCAAGTGTGTACGATGCTTCCTTGGGAACAAGTAGTCCAAGTTTTCAGATTGAGTCAAAAGATAAGGCTTTATGCCTATTAAAGCATGTATTTGGTGAAGGGTTTTAATAATATCAAACACTTATTGAATTGTGCAAATTTTCTCTTGAGTATCATTATCTCTCTAGCTTTTTTCTCTCTCTATCCCCCTCGACCACACATGACGAAGATATTTCATCCACTATAGCAAACTGCCTATGCTAATCTCTACACAACTCATGATCTACATTTGGTATCCGAGCTCTCGTTCCTTGTTTTGTCTTGCTGAAGATATGGCCCTAGCGATGATTTTTTTTTTCTTTCTACCTTCTTTTATTAAGGCTAAAGCCTTATTAAAAGGCCATGTAATTGCTATAGCCCCTGAACTACTTACTAACGCATCAGCAATCTTGCTTAAGTAAGCTTCTAGCTATGCATTGCAGCTCGGCTGTGGCAAACATCCCTCAGCTATTTCAAACACGGAGAGGACAATGTCTATGCTACTGTAACAAACCACATATTACTTCAAAGCAGGCTCATAATTTAAAGCATAACGTGCGCTGCTGAGAAGCTGTGTTGAGCCACGACCTGCGTGAGTTACTAGGCACCCCATGTTATCTAGCCTTGCTCTGCCTTACAGTCATGTGTGACTCCTGACGCTCCACCTAGCGCCTCTCTCAAACGTGTGCACTGTTGGAATTAGGGTTAGGGTTGCAACAATGCACACACACAAGATAGATAAGCTTGAGAGCACACAAACTCACCAGATTAGAATGAATAAATGTGTGCCAGATACAAAAGGTAAGTACACACCCCAAAATGAGTAGATAAGAGGGTGTTCATATGCACAGGGAGAAAAAACCTCCTAGTGAGGGAAAACGTACCTCGGCGGTCCTAAGTGTGTTCTCACACATCACTACCATATAATGCTACAAATCCCCCTTGCAGTGATGATGTGAACATGTACAGGGTATGGCTGATCAATCCTGAAAAGGCAGTAAGCCCAAAGCTTTATGAAAAGCTTTGAACTTTTCATAAGGAAGAGCCTTTTCATAAAAGGAAGAGCCTTCGTGTGAATAAATCTGCCATGTTGTCATGTGTAGGTACATAGACCAGGCTGATCTATGCTATAGAGAGTCTTTCCCTGACATAGTGGTAATGCACCTCAATGTGCTTAGTGCGATCATGAAACACTAGGTTCCTCGCAACAACTGTATATCTGGCCTCTTGTTGCACACATAAAGAAGGGATCCAACAACTTGCTGATACAAAATAGCATCAAAAGAGTCTCCTGCATCTTGAGACAACGTTGAGTACCTGTCTCTATAGGTGTAGCCATAGGTTTATAGTCTTCAAGATTAAACCTGTTAAATAGCTTCTGTATATATTTAGACTGCAGCATAACAATGCCATCATTGCATTGCATAAACTGAATCCCCAAATAGTAATGCAAGGGTCCCAATCGTACATCTCAAACAATGACTGCAAATCAGCCTTAAAGGTTGAAATCTGATCTATATCGGGTCCCGTGAGTAGCATGTCATCAATGTATAGAACGACGACCAAAAATGTGTCCTTACTCCTCTTCACATAGAGGGTACTCTCTGTTGGGCTGTTGTAAAAATCATTTGCAACCAAGTATGCATGAATATTCTCATACCATGCTCTAGGATCCTGCTTAAGGCCATAAAGAGCCTTTTTGAACTTGCATACTTTCGACTCTTCTCCTTTCCACAACAAAACTAGGAGGCTGCGATACATACATCTCCTCATGTAAATCACCATTCAAGAATGCAGTCTTAATGTCTAACTGATGTACATTCCACCCATGATGTGCTGCCAGAGCAATGAGACACCTAATGGTAGTCATACGAGATGTGGGTGCAAAGGTCTCATCATAATCAATGCTCTTTTGCTGGGTGCAAAGGTATCATCTCATAATCAATGCCCTTTTGCTGGGCATACCCCTTTGCAACAATTTTGGCCTTGTAGTAGCGATTAATGCTACCATCTGATTTGTGTTTTAACTTGTAAACCCACTTAGTACTGATGTCCTTCTTGCCATGAGGTAGATTTGTCAAATACCAGGTGTCATTCTTGAGTATAGAGTTATACTCATCCTGCATAGCATGCATCCAATGATCATCATCCTATGATTCCTCAAAGGAAACAGGTTCCTCCTCATTACATAAAGTAGAAATGAGAACATGATCCACATGATGAGAACCTGCACGAGTTTTGCTAGGTAAAGGAGCTTGCCAACTTGCTATCCCTCAATGTCTGCACAAGCCATTTTGGCATACGCCTAGATTCTTCTATGGCTGCTCTCTCCTTATCCACTACATCCTCAATAATTGCCTCATCAAAAGGCTAATCCCCAGGCTAATTTTGCACCTGCAAAGGCTGAATTTTAGGACTTGGTTGAGCATTTAATTTCTCTACATATGGCTGCCCTCCATTAAACAAAGGTAGAAGTGAATCAAACATGTCCTCCTGAGCATACATTCTGCTATTTTTTGCATGAAAGCATGGGCTGAACTGAGTTTAAGACAAAAACAAGATCTCTACTTACCAAAATCCGCTTTGAGGCCGGATGGTAGAGTCTATATCCCTTGCTTTCTGAACTGCATCCCACAAATATGCATTTAACTGCCTTATCAAGCTTACTACATTGTTGCTCAGGCATAAGAGCATAAGCAAGACAACCAAAAACACAAAAATGAGCCACAGAAGGCTTCCTGCCATGGCAAGCTTCATATAAGGAGTTCTAGATTGCAAGGCCTTGGTAGGACATTTATTCAACACATAGTTTGCGCACATAGTTGCCTCTAACTAAAAACCATGAGGTAAATCTTGGGCTTTCACCATACATTGTGCTATCTCCATGAGAGATGTGTTCTTCCTCTCAACCTGGCACACCATTTTGCTATTGAGGTGTGTATGGCACTGTACATTGATGCCTTATGCCTTTTTCAGCCATATATGCATGACATTCCTTGGGCATATACTCCCCCCCTCGATCTGAACGAAGGGTGTCAACTTTACATTCACATGCATTTTCAGCCATGGATACAAAGTGCCTAAAGCACATAAAAACCTCTGACTTCTGATTTAATGGGTACACCCAGCTATATCTACAGTAATCATTAATAAAAGTGACAAAGTAGAGATATCCCCCAATAGATGGTGTCCTCATAGGACCACATACATCATTATGTATAAGTTGTAATTTCTTAATAGCTTTCACAGATCCATCCTTTGGAAATGACGCTCGATGCATTTTACCAAGAATACACCCCTCACATACATGTCTAGAAGGGGTCTCAAGAGTTGGCAACTCAAACACCATATCTTGCCTTTGAAGGTGTAACAAACTGCCATAATTCAGATGGCCAAATCATGCATGCCATAATATTGCATCACTCATAGCACGAGTTATAGTGATTGAGTAAGAATCGTGATGCAACTTCTCAAATACATATGTCTTGTATAGGCCATGAAACAAGGCACCTAAGGTAATGATATAATAACCATCATTTGTATCTTGAGCTGTATATCGATCATCCACAAATTTCACCATCAAGCCTGATAAGGCTAAGGGGTAAGGCTAAAATTGACAGCAAGTTCTTCTAAATGCCCGGCACATATAAATGCATCCCCATTTGCAGTAGTGATCACAACTCTACCAAATCCTTTCATAGGATATGAGGAACCATTTGCACGTGACGATTCCTACACTCCCCACACACGTATATGTATATACATGTCTGTGTGTGTGTGCTTGTGTGTGTGTGTGTGTATACACGCACCGCCCCACACACACATGCATATACATGTGTGTGTGTGTGTGTGTGCATGTGTGCATGCATACAGACATACATACATATACACATACATACATACATACATATATGCGTGTGTGTGTGTGTGTGTGAGAGAGAGAGAGAGAGAGAGAGAGAGAGAGAGAGAGAGAGAGAGAGAGGAGGGGAGGAGGAGGAGGAGGAGGAGGTGATATGGGATTGTTAGGGGTTGAGAGAGAGCATGAAAGTATCATAGGGTTAAAATAAAGAGTCCAAAAAACAAAAAAAAACTTCCAATTCAATATGTAAACCTTGAAAAGGGACATCCATGTGTAGACGTGGTGCTTAATTGCTAGCACAAATGTAGATAGCTAGACCTTTCCTAGAGTAAAGAAATGGAAACTTTCCAATACACATGACATGAGTTCACACTCCCAAGTGTTTTATTTTGTTAAAGCCATAGGTGCCTATGAGGCAAAAACAAAAATATTCTGAGGATACCTTAACCCATATTATTTATAACCATTTAGTCATTTGACCATATAGCCCCAAGTGCTATATGATCATATAGCCCCAAGTGCTATATATTAAGAGGCTTTTTCTTCTCCTAAGAGGGAATATTGAAGTATTGCCACCTCATATGGCACATCATTAGCACATTCAATGTAAGCTACAAACATGGCCCCAACTTACATGATGGCAATTGATGTACCCATTAACTAATAAGGCAAACACTTAGAAATGATTTACAATTATGCTAGATGCCTTACACTTATGCAATTTACATGCTAAGATGCTTTCCAAGAAAGTGCCATTCTATTTCTATTGGTTTGCATAATGCTTGTGACACTAGGTCTTTAACTGTTTTCTTACATAATAGGTTGGTTGCATTTTGATTTTTAATAAATGTTTTTCTTGTAAGGAAGGCATGATGCTTCATTTGGCAAATGTAATCAAGGAAAAGACAACACTCATTAGTTTGAAAAGGCAAGGCTTAGATTATAATGACAATGCATGATGGGAATAATATTAGATTGCCTCCTTTATTTATTCTCAAAATCGAGGTATGGGATTAATATTCTTTCTTTGTTAATTAGTTGAAGAGCAAACTATACAAAATAATCACTTCATATGAAGGGATCTTCAAACTCAAAATATTCCTTCAACCTCAAAAGTCCAAATATATATATTAGTCCAAGTAATGAAAGTTTAATATGGTTGGGTCAAGTCTATGTGAACCACCACTTTAAAGAAGTGCCTGAATTGCTATCTTTTAGAAAGTGATATTGTAAAACAAGGTCTTTTAGGCAAACCAAGTGAAAGGTGAATTGAGACACAGTCAAAGAATAGAATATTTAGGAAATGTGAATCAAAGGTAACCTCACTTGAGGAATAGAATATTTAGGAAATCTAACCTTGTAAGGAGATCTTATGAGGTGCACAAAACGTGATAATAGAACAATTCTCCACCATAGGATAAAGATTACACCACCTTATTTGATAGAGGTCATAAAGATGCCTGGGAATGAAAACACACGTAGAGATTACACTACCTTATTTGAATCTTCTCTCCTATCTATTAGCTTGCCTTGTGCTTCTATATAAATGAGGTCTAGAGACTCCCTCTTTTGTGCAAGGATTCAAGCATAGATAAATTACCTAAAGGTATGTTAGTTTATCATTATCCTTTTGTAAAGGTTTGCAAAGTTGATCATCCTTACTAATGATGCACTTTAATTAGTCGGCACATCCACCGCCTCGCCTCCCCAACAGCCGACCCCTCCTCCCCATCTGCACCGACTGCAGCGCCCCGCCCTCACTATCTGCAGCCACTGCAGCGCCCATTGCCTCGCCCTGCCCACGCACGCCCACGCCCATTGCCTCACCCCGCCATGATCCACCGCCTCTCCTGCCTCATGCTGGTCCCCACAGCTGCCCCCTCCTCCGTCGCCATATGCAGCGACTGCAGCGCCGCCCCCCCGCCACAGGCGCCTCCTCCTCACCATCTGCGCCAGCGGCTGCAGCGCCCATTGCTCACGCCCACGCCCACGCCCATTACCCCACCCTGCCTATCCTGCCTCATGCTGGCCCCCTGTCCTCACCAATATCTGCGGCATGCTTTCAAGAATAATACCACATAAAATATACAAAGTCCTGGGTGTTTGATTGTTTTGGAACTTAAAAAAGAAGTAGCCGTGTGTGAATTAATGTTGTTTAATTATACGATAAGCGTGTTGTTACCCTTCAGTGACATGACGGAAATGCTATGGGGCCGAAAGTCTGCCAACAAGAGGAAACTGGAGGAAGCAGAAGCGGAGATAAGAAGGCTGCAGCAACACACGCAGGAGCTCACCTCGGAGTGCGCAAATTTGAAGACAAGGCTCCAAGAGGCCACCAAAAAGCTAAAGGCCAGGAATGAGGAGACCTCCAAGGTGAAGAAGGCGGTTGGAGACGAGGTCAAGACCCTTCAAGCCAAACTCGAAGAACTAGGAAAGCTCGCTAGCGAGCATACCTCCCTTGTTGCAGAGCTCAAATCCAAGCTCCAAGATCTCCATAGCCAAAGCCTAGATGCCCTTGCCCACGTCCACCAACACAAAAACACGACTACTAATTATGAATGAGATCCTTTCAATTTATCTCTCATGTATCAAGTTGAAAGCACATGTCCATGACATTTCATGTATGCTTGGGTACCGAGTTGGGTACATCCTATAAAAGAGTGATGTTCTTCTGCATTGATACACAACATCCCTTCTCTCCACATATCACCAAAACACCACTACTAATGAATGTGATCCTTTCATTTATCTCATGAATCAAGTTTAAAGCACATGTCCATGACATTTCATGTATGCTTGGGTACATCCTATAAAGAGTGATGCGTCTCTACATTGATACACACATCTATACACATCCCTTCTCTCCACAGACCACAAAAAACACGACTACTAATGAATGAGATCCTTTCAATTATCTCTCACGAATCAAGTTTAAAGCACATGTCCATGACATTTCATGTATGCTTGGGTACATCCAATAAGAGTGATGTTTTTCTACATTGATACAAACGTCCTTACACATCCCTTCTCTCCATAGATCACAAAAACATGACTACTAATGAATGGGATCCTTTCAATTATCTCATGAGCACGTGTCCATGACATTTCATGTATGCTTGGGTACATCCTATAAAGAGTGATGTTTTTTCTACATTGATACACACATCCATACATTGATACACACATCCATACATTGATACACACATTTCATGTATGCTTGGGTACATCCTATAAAGAGTGATGTTTTTTCTACATTGATACACACATCCATACACATCCCTTCTCTCCACACATCACAAAATGAATATTCTTTATGTATATATCCATGAACATTTATACACACATCCGTGCACATTTTATGCACATATGAACCTTTACATATACTCACATACATCCCATCATGAGTGATGCTTTTCTCCATAATACACACATCTAATTTTAACTTAAAACAATACAATTCGTTTACTCATTGGATTAAAAAATGCCTCAATTATATCAAAAAAATTATATTCTCATTTGCTAAATAACAAAACTATATTTTGTATACTTGGACAAACGCATCTCAAGAAAAGCCTTGCTCATCGATCAGCCATAATATAGATTTGAAAGTAGTTATCAAAGGAACACTCACCTCCATTTAAAGGCCCAAGACAAGCCATATGTAGATTTCTAAATATACACTCTTCAAATAATTGTTATTCATTGTGTTAATCTTAATTATTATCATAATAATACCAAAAAGCTCCATCGATAATATCCCAACAAATGCTTATAATTAGGAATCCAATTGAGTTTTAACTCATGAAAGGACACCAATTTATACTTTGGTTAAACTCATGTGGTGAAACAATACACCAAAAACATCATAGCTTTTATGATTTTTAACTCACAAAAGGACACCAATTTATAGTCTAGTTAAACCTATGGTGAAACATGCAAAAAATATCCCACATTAACTGCGCTAATAAACTGCAAAGAGATCTTAAGTTGTATTATTCATTCAAATTTCTAAATGAAGAATCAAAGGGAAAAGTAAACTATCTTGTGATTTTTTTTCATAACACATATTGTTGTATGAAAATATTTTATATTAAAAATCTAGTTTTAGTATTGAATGAATAGATATTTAAAACCCGAGATAAATTTTATTTTAAAAAATATGCTTATTCATCGATGTATTTTCATTTAAGGGCATTTAAATTTATATTTTTTCTTATAATAAAAAAACTAAATTTCATGCATATCTCTAGATTTTTCCTTACCTCTTTACACTTTGTCTTGAACTTCACAAAGCACTCCAAGTTTTCCTATCATATATTAAATGCAAGATAGACACTTGAAATAGGTAATGTTTATGCATTGAAAGAACATTAAATATTTGTGCACTTTATTTTTCATAATTTGTTGTAAAAAACTTCCTTTTATATGGAATGAGAAGGTAAAAATAAATTATTAAAAATTATGACATGGTAGGTGCAAAGTTCTTGGTATTTTTTATTCATGGAATGAGAAGGTAAAAACAAATAATGAAAATTTCCTTTTTGTACAGAATGAGAAAGTAAGTGTGAAGTACTTGGTATTTGTTATTCATGTTGATTTTAGAATTCAGTAAATTATAATTGTGTGCACTTGTTTGAAAATAACTTTTTTTTTGGTAAAAAAGAGATTTCTATTAACTGGAAGTCGGAACAAAACAAGACCTCATCCCAAAATGTAGGGTGATCTCACCCAATATGGGGCACAAATGTGCCTGTACCTAGATGAAGTGAAGAAGGAACACTTTGCTACTACACTAGAAGGTCGTGCAGTGGGATGGTTTACTCAATATGGATTACAACATTTCACAAACTATAATGCTCTCAAAGAAGCCTTTCTTGTGAGGTTCAGGAAAGAGAAAACCCCTCAAGATATTCTTAAGAAGATTAGGGAGCTGAAACATGGAAAGATAGGGGTGGAGGATTATGCCCAAAAATTTAAAAATTTGTACAACAGGTTGTTGGCAAATCAGAGGCCAACTCCTGATGAACAGTTGGGAGACTATTTTTACAAGGGCCTAAGAACAAGACTTCAGAGTCTATCGTAGGCAGAGACATTCAGAATGCAAATAACTTTAATGACCTGGTGAATATAGCACCCATGGAAAGGAGATTAGGACTGCCTTCCAAGAGGAAAAAGCAGTCAAAAGACTCTGATGGAGAGGATGAGGAAGATTAAGATGACGAAAACAGTGCGCAGAGGATGTGGATGATAACTCTGATAACTCAGATGATGACGATTGGAGCGAGAAGAAAAAGAAAACAAAGAAGAACAAGAGGAAGCAAGAAATCAAGAATAAAGACAACAAGAAAATCAAAATAGTTAATGAGGATGATTTGGAGAAGAAGATTCTTGACAAGATTAAAGTCCTAAGAAATTGTTGGTATAATCCACAGTATAGGGGGAGAGTTCTACCCCACATTATTTAGATGAGCTAGCAAGCAACTCCACAAGAAGCCAATCAAGTTGGAGTTGAGCAAAATAGGAGGGCTGTTGGGCCTCCAAGGAGGGCTGTTGGGCCTCCAAGGAGAAATCAAAACCCAAATCAGTATCAACCTATGACTCAGAATCAAAACCCTCAATGGGGTATGTAAGATTCCTCCATCCAGCTTTTGAGGTGTAAAAGTGTAAGAACCTCCCCTTCTGTTCTTGTGATTATTCCCCTCTCTGAAATAGAAGAAAGATCTTGTTTTACCCTGTTTTGGCCTAGAGAGAGAAAATATCTAGAGAGAGATAATCCAAAATTGAGATATCTTCGGATATAAAAATCATCCTAGTGTCTAAAATGGTTTTCCCTGAAACAGAAGTTCAAAATGAACTTTCCAATGTGCATTAGGAATCAATTAAAAATGATAAAAGGGACCTTAGTCTAAAGGTCTAGATTTTCAAAAAAAATTTGGATTATGGCCCAATTAAGGTTCCTATGGGCCAATAGGATTAATCCAAGTGTTGGGATGAGATAAATCCAAAGAATAAAAGAAAATACCCAAAAATGGATAAATGCCCACATAAGATAAAGAGTTGACTGAGTACAAGGTTTATTAGTTAAAAATTAAGAGATACTACTAAACAAAATGAGATATTTTAGAGAAATGATGAATTTTTGACACCTTGGTAAGGAGGGGGAGACTCTTGAGGTAGGCACCTAATTCACACATGTGGATAAGTTTTTAATTTAAAAACATTATGATATTTTTAGCTCTCCTCTCTCCTGGATCAATCCAAATCAAAAAGGGATCCAAACTGGTCCAAATCTTGTCCAAATTGAGTCAAACTGAACCTAGAAAATTCTAGAACCCAGCTGGACTTGGTTAGTGGCCTCCCTCACCTATAAATAGATCCTTAGTCTTTTGTAAAAAAATATGTGAACTATACCATGCCAGTATTACATTAAAATAATGATATTCTCTATTGTTCCTTAAAAATCCTCTTCTTTTGGAGAACTTGGAGCTTCTCTCTCTCTTCAACAACCCTTGGAGCTTTCTTCTCAAAATGCTAAACCAATTGATTGGTTGAGGGCTTCCTTCTAAGATAAAGAAGCAAGCCAAATCTAGAGGTAAGAAGTAATTGAACATGGTTTTCATTAATATTCTCAATGATTTCACTTCTCAATCCCTATCAAGCTTGAGAAGTTTCAAATTAATTTTTTTCAATGCAAATCAAGCTTTCTATAAGAATTCTAATGATTGATCACAAAAAAGTTAATCTTTATGCTTAATTAGAATGCTTTTTATGTATATATCTCTCTCTCCCAAAAGAATAGACATTCCTATGACTAATTCTTTAGCAAATGAATGCTTCTCATTGATAAATTCTTAATTCAAAATCAATCTCTAAGCTTGTTAAGCTAGAGGTTAAGAAAATGTCTTTTTATGCTTTTATGTTAATAAAATTATGGTAAATTTATTATTTAATTCCATAATTTGGATTTAAGATTAAGGATAGTTCTTCTATCCTAATTGTATTACAAAGTATTATTCTTTCTTGAAATATTAAAAATTATCAGTAATAGCAGAGTGAAGCTATGGTAAATTTTTTTAGAAATTAATACATAAATCATTTTTATGCATAATGTGAAAAGAGGACTTCCTACCATTTTCTAGGATTGAACATCCTATGCTAAAAGAATGATTTTCATCAAACTCATGGGAAACTAATTTTTAGTATTTATGGATAAATAATTAATTAAAGAAAAGAGAAATTTTTGGTATTTTTTATTTTTATGCAAAAAGAGGAATTCCCATGATAATGGAGATCCATGTAATTCAATGGAAAAAGAAAAATTTTGGTATATTAAAATAATGAATATTTAATTTAAAGAGAAATTTTAATAAATTTATTTTATGCATGAGAAAATTTAAATGATAAAAGAGGAATTCCCATGACAATTGGAATTCAATCATTTAAATGGTAAAAGTGGATTTCTTGGCATATTTGAAATAATGAATATTTTTATTAAAGAAAAGAAGAATTTTAGATAAATTTATTTTATGAAAAAATAGTAATTCCCATGACATTTGGAATTCAATCATTTAAATGCAAAAAGAGAAATTCCCATGATATTTGAGATCCAAGAAATTCAATGGAAAAAGAGGAGTTTTTAGCATAATTCAAATTATGAGTATTTATAAAAAGTGGAATTTCGAGCATTATTGGAAAATATGGGTAGAATTGATTTTTGTAAATCCCATGAGTCTTAAAAGTGTTATTCTTATTAAATTTGATTCTATGCTTAGAAAGATGCATAAAGGAAATTTAAATTACAAAAGTATTATTCTTATTAAATTTGATTCTATGCATAGAAAGATGCATAAAGAATTTTTTTTATTACAAAAGTGTTATTCTTATTAAATTTGATTCTATGCATAGAAAGATGCATAAAGAAAATTTTTATTATTATAAAAGTGCTATTCTTATTAAATTTGATTTTTATGTATAGAAAAATGCATAAAGGATTTTTTTAAATTACAAAAGTGTTATTCTTATTAAATTTGATTCTATGCATAGAAAGATGCATAAAGGAATTTGTTTTATTACGAAAGTGTTGACATGTGAATCAGATAGATGTGAATGAATGGATGGATGGGATGTGATGTGAATAGATGTGATGAGATGTGAATGTGAATAGATGTGATGTGAATAGATGACATGTGAATAGATGTGATGAGATGTGATGTGAATAGATGTGATGAGATGTCATGTGAATCAGATAGATGTGAATGAATGGATGGATGGGATGTGATGAGATGTGATGTGAATAGATGTGATGAGATGTCATGTAAATCAGATAGATGTGAAGGAATGGATGAATGGGATGAGATGTGAATAGATGTGATGTGATGTGAATCAGATAGATGTGAATGAATGGATGAGATGTGAATCTGGATGAATGAATGAGATGTGATGACATGTGAATCAGATAGATGTGAATAAATGGATGGATGTGGGATGTGATGTGAATAGATGTGATGAGATGTCATGTGAATCAGATAGATATGAATAAATGGATGGATGGGATGGGATGTGATGTGAATAGATGTGATGAGATGTGATGTGAATAAGATAGATGTGAATGAATGGATGAGATGTAATGTGATGTGAATCGGGATGTGAATGAATGAGATGTGATGTCATGTGAATTGGGATGTAAATGAATGATATGGGATGTGAATGGATGATACGTGATGTGAATGAATGGATGAGATGTAATGTGATGTGAAATGGGATGTGAATGAATGAGATGTGATGTCATGTAAATCGGGATGTAAATGAATGATATGGGATGTGAATGGATGATATGTGATGTGAATGAATGTGATGTGATGGGAAAAAGGATAGATGTGAATGAATGAGATGTGATGTGAATGGATGAGGTGTGATGAGATGTGAATATGGGTAGATGCGAGTGGATGAGATGTGATGAGGATAAATGAGGAAAGATGTGATGAGGATAAATGAGGAAAGATGTGATGAGATGGAAAATGATGTGATTGGATGAGAATGGGAATACATATAAATTGGATGTGGATTAAGTAATGTGGATCATTAGGACCTCAATGGAAGGCTTCTTGGGTCCTTTTATTTGGCAGTTTAAGGAGTCAAACCTTTTCTCTTAAGAAGAAATGTTTTCTAATTAGAAGCTTCAAAACGGCTACTTTATTCAAATTTGAATTTTGGAGGGAAAATGGAATTTAAAATCTAGCGGACAAAACCATATCATGTAACATATCTATGGAAAGCTTTTGATGTGTAGATCACGGATCTATAATCTCTGCTCAAATCGGAGCTTATATGTAGAAGTTATGGAGGTCCGAAAATTGTAAAATTGCCTCCCTCCCTTTTTGGGGAGAAAAGTGCACCCTTTGACCACTCTTACACCTCTCTTACAAACCCAACATTTCAGTCCACATGGCAACCCCCCATTTGGCTATTCCTTAATCACCTTGATTAGGCTTGGGCAAATTAAAGGGCCCAAGAAGACCCCATTCACTTCCTAATGTGATGTGAAACAATGTGGAAAGATGAGAGTTCGTTATAGAAACTGTATTTATGACCTGTTTTTTTTTAAAATGACTGTTTTATGTCAATAATGCTGGGGAAGCATTTTGACCGTCTTGTAAATGAGGACATGGAGACCTATCTGTTAAATTTGCAAGAGTCAATGGAGGACGTCTCGCATAGCAAGGTCGGCCGAGGTCTTGACCAGCCTCGGTTTGATTTTAAATGGTGAGCTTCCAGTACGGTGGATGAGGGACTAGGGAAGCAGCCTGTGATGAGTGAAGCGCTAGGTGACCTGCAAAGGATCCTAGAGGGTGCTGACCATATGGTGCTCACGCTCTTGATCGTCGAAGATACCCACACGTGTGTCGTGGAAGATACTGGAACAAGGAGTAAGAGTTGTTTTCTGAATTCGGGTGATTGACCTTGCTGGTCCTCAGTCCATGGCTCTTTTATATGGAGCTATCGGTTGATCTTACTAATCTTCAACGGAGATTCCATTTTGATTTTTATAAGTGAATATATTGCCCGGGTACTATGAGCTAGGAACTATCGAAAAGGTCCCTGAGTGGATAGGTGGATAGCGTTCTGGTTGCCAATGATGCCATAGGTACACCGATGAAGGAAAAATTGGAAATGAGGATTCAACTGGATATTTTGGAGGATTATGATCAGTGATACTATAGTTTCATTAAAAGATTGTTTTAAAGATAGCTAATCTGTGAAAAAGGCAATTTCATATTGGGTGTGTAAGTGGTGTGACTAGTTTTAAGTTTGCATGAAAATTCCAGCTAGGGGGCATGGGAACTCTTTTTCCTAGTACCCGGGACAAAACCTAACCAAATTCTTAAATGGATCCCATCACTACAGTGGTTGGGATGGGGTTAGGCTGGACTGATGGATCCCTAAAATGAGACTCAATTCTGTTATGGTACGATAGATGAAGTAAATCCCGGATAAAAGTTGTTCTATGAAAAAGAATCAAACAGCTGTGCCTTCTCTCAATGAGGAAAAAAGCATTGGTCTCTATGATCCAAGTGCAAGTCTTTTCCTTGATTTGACTATGGGACTTACGGGTTCAATCAGATCAGTTCAGTTAAGGCTCTTGACTCACGTTAGAGTAAAAATATCCTGGAGAAATCGCCCGTGCTTTTCGGGCGAGAGAAGTTTTTTTCGGGTTCGGTTTTAGAAGAGCCGAGGGATTAGTCTGTTCTCTAGATATACGTGGGCGAGGCCCCGAGTGAGGGACCCTGCCCCATGCAAAAAGTGCTTCTTCCGTTGCTAGCACCCCAGAATTCGTTGCGCAGAGGGGACAGGGATCTTTCAGCTGGTATTAGAGCGAATTGGCTAAAGTGGATCAACTGAGAAACCAAAAATGATAAAAATTTATGAAGTAGTAATAAAAGGTAATTGTGTGATGAAATTCATACAAATTGATATTCTGAATGAAGATTTAGGTAATTGGGTCTTCAAATGGAAGTATTGCAATTGTATGGAATCCTTGACTTGCTTGAGGCCTAGACACGATGGTATTTACCTTAAAATTCCAAGGATCGTGACTACCCGTATATGCCGAGGGTATAACTGTAGCTCTTTACTGGGGTAGTATATACGAGTAAATCTAAGACCTTGAAATTATAAGCGAAAACGCTATCCAGATGATGAATTTGAATGTGGTTGATATGATTTTAAAATTTTGGTTGAGAACTGATGAGTTGATTTGGATTCTGATTGAAAAATGATGATTCTTGAATTTTGGTTGAAAAGCAATAAACTGAGCAAAACCACAATGAGGATGAATGAAACGAGTCCTTGTGGGATCTCTGAAATTAAAGAAAGATCCTGTTTTACCCTGTTTTGGCCTGGAGAGAGAAAATGTCTAGAGGGAGGTAATTCAAAATTGAGATATTTTTGGATATAAAAATCCTCCTAGTGTCTAAAATGGTTTTCCCTGAAACAGAAATTCAAAAAGAACTTTCCAATGTGCAATTTGAATTAATTGAAAATAGGTATAAAGGACCTTAGCCTGAGGGTCTAGATTTTCAGAAATTTTTGGATTATGGTCCAATTAAGGTTCCTATGGGCCAATAGGATCAATCCAAGTGTAGGGAGGAGATAAATTGAAGAATAAAAGAAAAACCCCCCAAAATGAGTAAATGCTCACAGAATAAGATGAAGAGTGGACTAAGGACCAAAGAAAAGAATTAAAAAACTGAATTTTGACACCTCAGTGTGGGGATCTCCCCTCATGAAGTAGGCGCCTTTTTCTCATCATTATCCCCAATTTTTAATCAATAAAATGAGATGTTTTCATCTCTTCTCTCTCCTATTTCAAAACTAGATCCAAAAAGTAAGTTGAATTGACCAAAAAATGGTCAAAAATTGACCAAACTGATCTGGAAAATTCTAGAATCAGTTTGCTTGGTTAGAGGCTCATTTTTTCCTATAAATAGAAGCCTCCCCCCTTTGTAAAAGCTTAATGGTGTTTATGTACTATTACTCTTAAGTTAAGTAAAGAAAGATAAAAATGAGAAATGGTAAGCCATACAAAGGATGTTATGGTGAAATTTTTCAGAATTTTGTGAAAAAGAAAGTTTGTTTTTATGTTATTCCAAAAGAGTAATTCCCACCATTTTTGCATCTAAAAGAAATATTCTAATTACTCCATGTACATATTCACCTATGAATATGCATGGATATCATTGATATTAATTATTAAATTTGATTTCTATGCATAGAAAGATGCACAATGGAATTTTTTTATTATAAAAGTGTTATTCTTATTAAATTTGATTTCTATGCATAGAAAGATGCTTAATGGATTTTTTAATTACAAAAGTGTTATTCTTATTAAATTTGATTTCTATGCATAGAAAGATGCATAAAGGAAAATTTTTTATTACAAAAGTGTTATTCTTATTAAATTTGATTCTATGCATAGAAAGATGCATAAAGGACTTTTTTTAATTATAAAAGTGTTATTCTTATTAAATTTGATTTTTATGCATAGAAAGATGCATAAAAGAATTTTTTTATTACAAAAGTGTTATTCTTATTAAATTTGATTCTATGCATAGAAAGATGCATAAAGGAATTGTTTTTATTACAAAAGTGTTATTCTTATTAAATTTGATTTTTATGCATAGAAAGATGCGTAAAGGATTTTTTTAATACAAAAGTGTTATTCTATGCATAGAAAGATGCATAAAGGAATTTTTTTAATTACAAAAGTGTTATTCTTATTAAATTGATTCTATGCATAGAAAGATGCATAAAGCAAACTTTTTAATTATAAAAGTGTTATTCTTATTAAATTTGATTTTTATGCATAGAAAGATGCATAAAGGAAATTTTTTTATTACAAAAGTGTTATTCTTATTAAATTTGATTCTATGCATAGAAAGATGCATGAAGGAAATATTTTCATTACAAAAGTGTTATTCTTATTAAATTTAATTTTATGCATAAATAGATGCATAAAAGGATTTTTTAATATAAAAGTGTTATTCCCATTAAAGATGATTTTTTATGCATAAATAGATGCATAATGAATTTTTATATCAAAATTAGAATTCTCTTAAATTCTATGAGTATTTGATAAATGAATAATTAAATACTCTAAGAGAGAAATTTCTATCATTTTATATTCACACGGATTGTAAAAAGAAAATTCAAGAAATCTATCGAGATTGAAATATTCGGATAAATGATTAATCTATTCCTTATTGGAATTCGTAACTAATTTTGAAATCCGTTAAGTGAATATTCAAAGAAAGAAATTCAGTAAAATAGTAACTGAATTATCAAACCTTTTCGAGAAAGATAGCTCAGGAAACATCTTATCCCACTCGAACCTTGAATCAGACTATGACCAAGACCAAACTCTTTCGTCAGTTTCGAGGAAAGAAGGCGTGACCAATTTAGAAAAAATACACTCAAAACTCCCACCAAATCTGAAACTAAGTTTGAGATCCTTCGAATTGATCTGTGGATCAAGGTTATAGAATTCGAGGAATTCTGGTATGAAATTCAGAATTCCGATCAAGAAGTTTTGGGGATTCTGATTCAAGAAATACTCCTTGTATTCAAAAGAAAATCATCTAAAAACTTGCATAGAAACCCTGTTTTCTTAAAGGACTATCTTACGCCAGAATGCTGGAGGGAGCATTTGGTATATGTTGTTCTAAGGGAAGTTCGGTTGCAATCAGCTAGCAGGGAGTGTTCAAAGGACGTCTCACGTGGACCAGCCTCGATATGGTTGAAAAATGGTGAGCTTCCGGTATGATGGGCGGGCCAACGAAGCGGTCCCTGAGTGAATAGATGTGATGACATGTGAGAGCCAACGAAGCGGTCCCTGAGTGAATAGATGTGATGACATGTGAATCAGATAGATGTGAATGAATGGATGGATGGGATGTGATGTGAATAGATGTGATGAGATGTCATGTGAATCAGATAGATGTGAATGGATGGATGGATGGGATGTGATGTGAATAGATGTGATGTGAATCAGATAGATGTGAATAAATGGATGAGATGTAATGTGACGTGAATCGGGATGTGAATGAATAAGATGTGATGACATGTGAATCAGAGCGATGTGAATGAATGGATGGATGGGATGTGATAAGAATAGATGTGAGGAGATATGATGTGAATAGATGTGATGAGATGTCATGTGAATCAGATAGATGTGAATGAATGGACGCATAGGATGTGATGTGAATAGATGTGATGAGATGTGATGTGAATAGATGTGATGAGATGTGATGTGATTAGATGTGATGAGATGTGATGTGAATAGATGTGATGAGATGTCATGTGAATCATATAGATGTGAATGAATGGATGGATGGGATGTGATGTGAATAGATGTGATGAGATGTGATGTGAATATATGTGATGAGATGTCATGTAAATCAAATAGATGTAAATGAATGGATGAATGGGATGAGATGTGATGTGAATAGATGTGATGAGATGTGATGTGATGTGAATCAGATAGATGTGAATAAATGGATGAAATGTAATGTGATGTGAATCTGTGTTGAGATATCGAGCTCATCTAATGAGGCGGTAGGACCCACACTTACACCACTGGCATGGTTGGTGATATCATGGGTGATATGCGGCCAATGGGATGACAAGCTGTGTGACAGCCATTCTAGAGACTGGCATAGTTATAGCGCCAGCTCATTTAGTTGGGTTCACACTATAGAGAACCCTAGTATGTATTTGGTTGAGTACCTTTTCATAGTGTGTACTCTTATCTTTGTATATGGTGTGTTGAGTGTTGTGCGAAGAAGAAGAAGATTTTCAGCCTCTCACTTTGTGTGTTCTCTTTTAGGGTTTTGTGAGTGTGTGTGTGCTTGCAAGAGCTCAAGATCTCTTCTCCCTTGCATCTTTTCATGAGCGTGGTTCATGCTAAGGACTGAGCTGCAAGCAAGAGAAGCACAGGAAGCGGTACGAGGGTAAGAGCTTCATCTACTCTTCCCTATTTGTGTTGGTGACTACACCCTTGTCGGGAGCTCTATGGGAGGCACCGACAAACGATCTCTGATTGAGGAGCTTTCTTCGTGGGAGTAAAGCTATAGGGTAACTATAGTGTCCTATTGGACATAAATTTTTTGGGCCAAAAATGCGTTTCGGGCGCATTACGACCTTCGTTTGCAGGCGATTTTGAGCACTGCGGGTAAGTCATCGATTCTCTGTAGAACTTTGTTTTGAGAACTGCAGGAAGACAGATTGGTTGTGCAGACATTGTGTGTGCTGCAAGGAGGTCAACAGTTGCCATTGGGTGTATGTATGCACATTGAGATCACTGGTTGTGCAGGTGCCAGCTATTGCAACCGAACTTCCCTTAGAAAAACATATACCAAATGCTCCCTCCAGCATTCTGGTGTGTAAGACAGTTCTTTAAAAAAACAGGGTTTCTATGCAAGTTTTCAATTTAATTTTCTTTTGAATACAATGAGTATATCTTGAATCAGTATCCCCAAAACTTCATGATCGTAATTTTTTGAATTTCATAACAAAATTCCTCGAATTCTATAACCTTGATCCTCAGATCAATTTAAAGGGTCTCAAACTTAGTTTTAGATTTGGCAAGAGATTTGAGTGTATTTTCGTGAACTGGTCACATCTTCTTTCCTCGAAACTGACGAAAGAGTTTGGTCTTGGTCATAGTCTGATTCAAGGTTTGAGTCTGATAAGATTTTTCCTGAACTATCTTTCTCGAAAAGGTTTGATAATTCAGTTACTATTTTACTGAGTTTCTTTCTTGAATATTCACTTAACTGATTTCTAAAATTAGTTACAAATTCCAAATGACGAATAAATTAATCATTTATTTGAATATTTCAATCTCGATAGATTTCTTGAATTTTCTTTTTACAATCCATGTGAGTATAAAACGATAGAAATTTCTCTCTTAGAATATTTACTGATTCATTTATCAAATACTCATAGAAATTAGACATAGAATTAAAGAGAATTCTAATTTTGATATAAAAATTCTTTTAATTTATGCATAAAAATCAACTTCAATGGGAATAACACTTTTAAAAAAAATCCTTTTATGCATCTATTTATGCATAAAATCAATTTTAATAGGAATAACACTTTTAAAATAAAAAAAATTTCTTTATGCATCTATTTATGCATAAAAATTATTTTTTATAAGAATAATGCTTTTATAATAAAAATTTCCTTTATGCATCTTTCTATGCATAAAAATCAAATTTAATGAGAATAACACTTTTATAATAAATTATGCATCTTTTAAGCATAGAAATAAAATTTAATGAGAATAACACTTTTATAATAAAAAAATTCCCATTATGCATCTTTCTATGCATAGAAATTAAATTTAATGAAAATAACACTTTATAATAAAAAAAATTCCATTATGTATCTTTCTATGCATAGAAATTAAATTTAATGAAAATAACACTTTTATAATAAAAACATTTCCATTATGCATCTTTCTTTGCATAGAAATTAAATTTAATGAAAATAACACTTTTATAATAAAAAAACTTCCATTATGCATCTTTCTATGCATAGAAATTAAATTTAATGAAAATAACACTTTTATAATTAAAAAAAATCCATTATGCATCTTTCTATGCATAGAAATTAAATTTAAATGAGAATAACACTTTTATAATAAAATAATTTCCATTATGCATATTTCGCATAGAAATTAAATTTAATGAGAATAACACTTTTATAATTAAAAAATTCCATTATGCATCTTTCTATGCATAGAAATTAAATTTAATGAGAATAACACTCTTATAATAAAAAATTTCCATTATGTATCTTTCTATGCATATAAATCAATTTTACTAATTAATGTAAGTGGTATCCATGCATATTCATAGGTGAATATATACATGGAGTAATCAGAATATTTCTTTTAGATGCAAAAATGGTGGGAATTACTCTTTTGGAATAACATAAAAACAAACCATAACCTCCTTTGTATGGATGACCATTTCTCATTTTTAGCATTCTTTAATTGACTTAAATTAACCCAAATTAGATGTATAGGACTCTAATCTACATAATTTTTAATTTTCAAGAGAGTAAACAATAAGAAAAGTTTAATCTTTTTGTTAATCTTTCTAGGATTAAGAAAGGCTGGAATGTAAAGAAGAGAAGGGGGTGGCCTTTTCATCAAGGCATAGCATTTGAATTTACTTCCACCAACAGTAAAACATGAAAATCAAGAAAACCATAGATTTAAAAATTAAACAAGTTAGAAAAATTAGCTTACATGGAGCTGGTAAGCTTTCCTTTGGCTTGAGGGATTGAGGATTGTACTCTTGTTTGAAGCAAGAGTGGCCACCAATTCTCTTTGGAGAGGATTAGGCCAAAAATAATTGAATTATCAAGAAATTCAATGTAAATGACTCAGGGGGAGGAGGAGTAGAGTAATAGTGCATAAACACCATTAAGATTTTACAAAGAGAGAGACTTCCATTTATAGGAAAAAGTGATCCTCAAACCAAGCAAACTGATTCTAGAATTTTCCAAATCAGTTTGGTCAATTTTTGACCATTTTTGGGTCAGTTCAGCTTACTTTCTTGGATCTAGTTTAGAAATAGGAGAGAGGAGAGATGAAATATCTCATTTAATTGATTTAAAACTGGGGGTTGATGATGAGAAAAAGGAGCCTCCTTCATGAGGGGAGATCCCCACTCTGAGAGGTGTCAAAATTTATTTTTTTTTAAAATCTTTTCTTTAGTCCTTAGTCCACTCTTCATCTTATGTGAGCATTTACTCATTTTTTTGGGGGTTTTCTTTTATTCTTCAATTTATCTCCTCCCTACATTTGGATTAATCTTATTGGTCCATAAGAACCTTAATCCAAAATTTTTAAAAAATCTCGACCCTTAGGCTAAGGTCTTTTGTGCAGATTATAATTTATTTCTAATGTGCCTTAGGAATTTCTTAGGCTAAGGTCTTTTGTGCAGATTATAATTTATTTCTAATGTGCCTTAGGAATTTCTTTTTAAACTTCTGTTTCGGGGGAATTTATTTTAATAAGAAAGGATATTTTTTCAGCCAAAGATATCTAAAAATTAAATTATCTCTCTCTAGAATATTTTCTCTCTCTAAGTCAAAATAGGTTAGAAACAAGATCTTTTATTATTCTGAAAAGGGGATTGATTACAGGGGAAGAAACTAGACATCTTGAGGGGATGGGGAGGAATCTTACATCCTCTCCCACTTGAAAAATGTGAGATGTCCTCATCTTAAAAATTGGGGGTAATCGCGCATCAGTTTAGCTTCTTTCTCCCAAGTGGCGTCTTCAAAAGGATAGAACTTCCATTTGACTAATAATTCTCTTAGAATTCTGTTCCTGAGAACCTTCTCTCAAACATCAAGGATTTCTTTAGGTTGGAGTTCCACCTGCCCTTAGGTTGAAGAAGTTAAGAGTTCATCAATTAAGCACATGATTCGGGCTTGGTACATACTTCTTAAGTAGGCTGACATGAAATACATTATGTACTTTGAGATGAGGAGGCAGAAAAAGTTCATAGGCTAAGTCATCTACTTTCTTTGAGATATGGCCCACAGTATCTGGGGGATAACTTCTTGTACTTCCCAAGAGATAGAGAACTTCTTTTGGGGCGTACTCAAATGAGGACCATATCTGCTTCTTCGAATTTTCTGTCTGACCTCTTCTTATTTGCGTACTGCTTCTATCTATCTTGGAAAACTTTTATATCCTTGCGGATTGACTGCATCTGCTGCTCCATGTCGTCAAGCATATGTCTGGATATCTCGACACCCTAATCAATGGATCGGACCAAGTTAATGGTGTTAGGTAGTCTTGTCCGTACAAAGCTTTGAAAGGGCTCATCCCAATACTTCGGTGATAAGAAGCATTGTAGGCGAACTCGACTAGGTGCAGATAGCTTAGCCACTTCTTGGGTTCCTTGCCACAGCATGACCGAAGTATATCTTCGATTACTTGGTTCACCCTTTCTGTTTGACCATCGGTCTCGGCGGGGTGGTAGGCTGTGCTGAGATCCAAGAAAGTTCCTATTGCTTCGAAGAATGTAGTCCAGAATCTTGACGTGAATTTGGGATCTCGATCACTTACTATTCTCCTAGGTAGGCCATACAATCTAAAGATTTCTTTGAGGAACACTCTGGCCACATCCACTACAATGTAGGTTTCTTTTACTAGAATTAGATGGGCAACTTTGCTTAGTCTGTCAACTACCACGAAGATGGAGTTGTAACACCTGATTGCACTGAAAGTAGTCCAGTAATAAAATCCATACTGATACATTCCCACTTCATCTGGGAGATGTCTTCTTGATAGAAGGAATATCTTTGGATATTTTAATTGGTAAAATCACTAAATAGATATTTACCCAAAAACTGAAGGGAATCCTAGTAGAACTAAACCAAATGAATTTGGTTAGACTACGAGAGAGACGAACAGTAGACCTAATGAATTTGGTTAGACTACGAGAGAGACAGACAGTAAACCTACTTGTCCATCTCTCGATCTGAATCAAGTAAAAACTTCGTTGTGACCAATTCCAGTTTTTAATCACAAAGAATAGACTACCAGAACTAAACTAGTTTTTCTTGATCGAACTCACCAAGAATCTAGTTGGACAATCAGATTGAATGATGGTTAGATTACCCTGATGAGAGATCAAGGATCCTCATTATGAAATTGGGAATTATGGAAAAAGGGTTTTTTGGAACCAATCTCAAATTGGAATTTTACTTGCATTGGAACCTCAGTTTTTTTTTTCAAAGGACTGTTTTACGCTAGAATGCTGGAGGAAGCATTTGGCTTATGTTTTTCTAAGAGGAGGTTCATTTTGGAACAGGTGGTGGGGAGTCGTCAAGGGACGTCACTTGCGGCAAAGCCTGTTGAGGTCTTGACCAGCCTTGATACGTTTAAAATGGTGTGCTTCCGATGATACGATGGGCAAGGGATCGACGAAGCGGTCCCTAAGTGAAGTTCTAGGACACCTAAGGATGATCCTAGAGGGTTCTGACTAGGTGATGCACGGGCTCGCGGTTGCTAGGATACCCATGTGTATGTCAAGGAAGATTTCGAATGGATTAAAAGGAAAGATTTTTGGGAACCAGATTTTGATACTAGATCTCGTTGTGGTTGGCCAGCTGGTCTTCAACAACGGAGAGTCCATAGGATATTATTGTAATACAATGGACTCGAAATTTTGGGAAAATGATAATAAGAAATATTATGATTTCTATTGAAGGATTGTTTTAAAGCCAATCGGATCTGTTATAAATGGTAATTTCATATTGGGTGTGTACGTGGTATGCCTACCTTAATTTTTTGCATGAATCGTCGACTAGGGGGCCTGGGAACTCTTTTCGTCGAGATCCGAGAAAAAACACAACCAAATATTTATAAAGGAATCCCACCAGTACAATGGTCAGCTAACCCATGGGCCGGATGGGATTAGGCTGGATCAGAGGATTCCTGAGAAACAACTAGATACGATTAGTTACGTTAATTAGTTTAAATCTTGAGAAGACCTTGTGCTGTGGGAGGGGATCAGCGAGCTGTGCCTCGTAAATGAGGAAAAAGGCGGTGATTCCATGGACTAAGTGCAAGTCTCTTCTTGATCTGACTACGTGACTTCAAGTTTGGTCAGATCAGTTTAACTAGTTAAGACTTTGACTCGTTATTTAGAATAATTCCCGGTTAGAAGATTTTTCCCATGGTGGAATTACCCGTGCCTTTTGGGCGAGGGGAGTCTTCCAGGCCCGCGGTCTCGAAGGGACCGCCCTTGCTAGCCTCTCATCCTGGACATCCACGGGCGAGGCTCGGAGTGTGGATCCCTGCCCCACGTGGGAGGCCGATGCCACTTCCGTCTCACTGGCAGGGCACCGCGGAGGGGGCAGGGACCCCACAGCTGGAATTAGAGCATAAGGATAAACAAATTCTTATCAGAAATTGATAATAAAAAACTCAGAAAAAGCATTTTTCATAATGTATTTTCATTCCATAAGTCTCATTAATAAAGAATTTTTAATCAAAGAAATTATTTTTTTAGATGGAAGTTCCATACTTATCTGGTGTTCCCGACCTCACCCAGTCATTCACAAGACATGACTGTGTTTGCCTTCGAGCATCTCATCTCTTCCGCTGCAACTCGAACAAGCCGAGTTAGACTC
The DNA here is from genome assembly GCF_041138505.1 of Cibotium barometz. Classification (NCBI taxonomy): domain Eukaryota; kingdom Viridiplantae; phylum Streptophyta; class Polypodiopsida; order Cyatheales; family Cibotiaceae; genus Cibotium; species Cibotium barometz. Next base: position 39,751,840 of record NC_141053.1, on the reverse strand, counting down.
GCTCGCCATACTCGCTTGCCATTTTGAGGATTTATATTTTCCTGACCCAGCGGAGAGATGACAGTATAAGTGGTTTGCAGGGCAACATGTCCACGCCTCTTGTGACCAGTGTGCAATGCTGAGGCAGAACCTCTCATTGGCCATGATTCTGATGAAGCTGAAAGTGGTACATGGTGTCATTCTATATCATTCAATGCCTCAGAATTTCAGACTTTCATGCCAAATTTACAGACTCCTTAGTTGCTTTATTCCTAAAGAGAAGATAATAGCTCCCTTGTTGGCAGTAAGAGAACGTTTGTATCAGGGCATGGCTATGGCCCACCAGTACTGCCGTCTTTTGCGTCTCCCAAGGAGATTTTAATTTCTGGAGCCAAGATGCTCTATGTACATATTACAACTTTTATATAAATAAAGAAATGTCTTCTGGAGAAAAATTCCCTGTTGTATAAGTGATTGTTTATGGATGAACTGATAGAGAAAAATTTGTTACCGGGACATATGTCATAGATCTCCAATAAGATCATTTATCTCGTTTAAGAAATTATTTTCTGAATCTCTTAAGTCTTAGGATCTCGTGGATGATATCAAAATAAAAATTTAATAATATATCATTTTTGATAGAATCATGAGACGAGGAAACCGTGGCCGTTAGCCAGACCCTCTCTTTGAAGATGATGAGCTTGACCCCTACGTTCGCAAGGCTCTTCATAGAACTCAGCCCCAGGACCCTTCAAAGGAGAAGGGGAGAACCTGGGGGGTGAGGTTGTGAAGAAATGGGTGGAAGCTATGGAAGAATATTTTGATGTCACAAGCTATAATGAGCGAAGCAAAATGGCTCTTGCCCGGCTAAAAATAGTAGAAACAGCCAGGGTAGCATGGAGGAACCATTGTGACACCAACCGTCTAGACATGAATACTCAGCCCTCCTGGAACGACCTTAAAACCTATTTGAGGAAGAGATTTTGTCCCCCTAGGATTTTGGAAACCAAAATGAACGAATTCTTAGAGCTAAAGCAAGGGAGCAAAACCATCGAGGAATATCACCAGGCCTTCGCTCTTCTACTCAAATATTCACCACCTCTAGATGAAGAGCAACTCATGGCAAGGTTCATTTGGGGAATGAACGAACCCTTGGACACACTGGTCAAGAATGCCAAGCCAGTGTCCATGGCAGAAGCTGTTAGAATGGCGAAGGACTTTGCCAAAGCCTTCATTGTGAAAGCCCCGCCGCCAAAGCCAGTTCCCTCATCCTTTAAAAGATTTCAGACACTGAGAAGTTCTTCCAACTTTTTGCCTCCAAAGAGACACCAAGGTCCTAACCAGAATGTGGAGACGGGAAGCTTCAGAAATGAAGGAAGACCTTTTCCCCGAGGTACATTCTTAGGAACTCAAGCTCTCTCCAGAATGCAAAGGGACATTAGGAAATTTTTGGACCCGAAAAGAGCCTCCTAAAGGATTCCTAATTTTAAGGGATTAGAGCTTAAAAAACTGGGCTCAAGGGAAACAAAGGCTATGATGACCCCTATTTTTGCCTTGCCGCATTAGCCATACCCCCCTAGTTTCACTTTTTAAAGGGAATATTCTCATACTCTCTCTCTTACTTTTTGACTTTTCTCATACTTTTTGAAATTTTTATCTTCACTCTCTACAAGTTGAATCTTTCTTTTGTCAGTTTGAAATTTTTATCTTCACTCTCTACAAATTGAATCTTTCTTGTCAGTTTGAAATCTCCTTTCTCATTAACTCCCACCATATCTCCCTTCCACATCAGCAAAACATTCTCGTATTTAGGTGGGCCCCAAAAAGTGAAAATTTTTTATTTTTTATTTTTTTACATTTTGAGGTAAAAAAACACCACCCAACCAACATGCATGATGAAAATAAAATTTTTCCTCCAAAAAGCTTGTAATTCAAGGGTCACGTCAGAAGCCTGTCTTAGGAGCCAGTATATCCATAACTAACTGTTAGGCCCCCACAACCCCATAAACATAACTAACGGTTAGGAAAACCACTACATCCATGACATCCCAAAATTGTGGGGTCCCCAAAAATTATTATTTTTTATTTTTTCTCATAAATATAATTTATTGATGAAAAACTCCATGTTAGTATATTTGTATATCAAAAATATCATTTTCTACTTAGAAAAATGGATTTGTGTTACAGCAAAGTTTTACAGTCTCTCTCTCTCTCTCTCTCTCTCTCTCTCTCTCTCTCTCTCTCTCTCTTCCTTGTTGAGATATCGAGCTCATCTAGTGAGGCGACCCACCTGGGGGATAGGCCCCACACTTACACCACTAGCATGGTTGGTGAGATCATGGGTGATATGCAGCCAGTGGGATGACAGGCTGTGTGACATCAATTCTAGAGATTGGAATAGTTATAGCGCCAACTCATTTTAGTTGGGTTCACACTATAGAGAACCCTAGTATATATTTAGTTGAGTACCTTTCATATTGTGTGTACTCTTATCTTTGTATATGGTGTGTTGAGTGTTGTGTGAAGAAGTAGTAGATTTTTAGCCTCTCACCTTGTGTGTTCTCTTTTAGGGTTTTGTGAGTGTGTGTGTGCTTGCAAGAGCTCAAGATCTCTTCTCCCCTGCATCTTTTCATGGTATCAGAGCCTGGTTCATGCTAAGGGCTGAGCTGCAAGTAAGAGAAGCACAGGAAGCGGTACGAGGGTAAGAGCTTCATCTACTCTTCCCTATTTGTGTTGGTGATACACCCTTGTCGGGAGCTCTACGGGAGGCACTGGCAAATGATCTCTGATTGAGGAGATTTCTTCGCGAGAATAAAGCTATAGGGCAACTATACTGTCTTATCAGACTTATTTTTCAGACCAAAAACGCGTTTTGGACGCATTACGATCTCCGTTTTTCAGAAAGCAGGCGATTTCGAGCACTGCGGGTAAGTCATCAATTCTCTACAAAACTCTGTTTTAAGAATTGCAGGAAGATAGATTAGCTGTGCAGACATTGTGTGTGCTGCAAGGAGGTCAACAGTTGCCATTGGGTGTATGTATGCACATTGAGGTCACTGGTTTGTGACATTTGAGTGTACTATAGTACCGCTGCAGAGAATACAACAGTTTGTGCAGGACAAACCAGAGTACTGTTTCTGGTAAATTTGTGTGTCTGGCAAGATGTCAAATGGTAGCATAAACTAGATTATTGCTGAGAAGCTTGATAAGAACAACTTCCATGCTTGGAGGTTTAGGTTGACGAATTTCCTAATGGAAAAGGGTTATTGTTGGGACTACATAGAATGTGAGCATGAAGAGGCACCGGAGATACCGGCGATCAATCCGATTGCTGTAGATGTGAAAGAGTTCAAGGATTGGAACCAAGGAGCTAGAAAAGTTATGTATTGGCTCTCTATCAGTATACAAGACACCATTATTGGGCACATTCAGGATGCCAAGCCCCCCAAGGAGGCGTGGGACACCTTGGTAAAACTCTATGAAACGAATACCAAGGCACAAAAGATACAGTTGAAGAATGAACTTCATACTGTGGAGAAAAAGAGTATGTCTGTGAATAACTATGCATTGAAGATCAAGGGTATTGTGGAATCCCTTGCATCTATTGGCATTTTAGTAGATGATGATGACAAGGTGGAAGTCTGTCTACGTGGTCTCGGGCCACAATACAAGGTGTTCAAGACGTCTATTCAGATTTGGGAAAACATTCCCAATTTCACAGATTTGGTGTTTATGTTGATTATAGAAGAGAAGAGCTTGGGTGAAGACCAATAGTCTTCACAAAACAAAAACAGTACAGAGCAATAGGCCTTCTACACAAGTTCACGAAGAGGACGAGGTAGAGAAGGCTGTGGACGCGGTCAAGGAGGTGGCCGAACAGGTAATCAGAATTATGGCCAGCAGCAGCAACAACAACAGTCCCATAACTCACAACAACAACAACAACATGTAGATGGAAGAGGCCAATTCAGAGGCAGGGGGAGTCAAAGAGGTTGTGGAAATTGGCAAAGGCAGTATAATGATACACGTGGATGCTTTTATTGTGGTAAGCCTGGACATGGGCAGGCATATTGTTATAAGAAGCAAGTTGACATGCAAAATAGAAAATTGTAGCAAAACAACTATGCATCCTCAAGCAGAAACAATGAGGATAATGAAAGATTGTTTGTTATGCACAGCATGTCGTTAATGCCATGTCTGAAAATGTTGAAGCAGCACATAAAGATGATGTATGGTATGTTGATTGAGGTGCTTCGAACCACATGATGAGAAGTCATGGGGGGAGTGGTTCAAGGAGATGAAAAACCTTGAAAGACCAGGTTTTGTGGAAATAGGGGATGACACTGCTCATCCAATTGCCCATGTTGGAGGTGTGCCATTGTCTATGCAGGATGGCAAAGTGAAGTACCTTACAGATGTACTTCATATTTCAAACATAACAAAGAATCTGGTTTCAGTTGGCCAGATGATTGATTAGGGTTTGCAGCCACCCCAAAGATCAAGACAGAGAGGCCGATGATGAGCAGTTCGACTGGGTTGGTGAAAACATTCCTACATCGCGCAACACCATAGGTGGCAAGACCCTACTACCATGACAGGGTCCCCTACCTACCCGGGAGGAACTTGATACACAGATACCATAGCAACAAGAGGAGGAGGATTGAGACTATGAGAGAGACCAAGAGGAGGCGCGCAAGAGTAGAAATGTCAAGCTCTTCAAGCCAAGGAAGTCCCAACCTCGCCAACGCACTTACACAACACAGAGAGCTCCAAGGAGAGAAGGATGCGCCAAGGGCATAGGGCTCTACAAGAAATCAAGTTTTATCAGAGGAACATTGAGTTGCTGATAAGAAGAGCCCCTTCTGATTGCACAGTGAAGGAGATTCTCCAACAATATAGATTAGAGTTTCGTGTGCAGGGGATTGCCCTTAAAGCATTGCAAGAAGCCTCTGAGGCTTACCTTGTTGGGCTTTTTGAAGACACCAACCTCCTTGCAATACATGCAAAGAGGATTACCATATCTGCCAAGGACATGCAACTAGCTCGCCGCATTTGAGGCGAGCGAGACACGATCTAGAGATCTTAGATGTTAACCTTTTTTTTGAAGCAACTCTTTTGTTTCAAACCCCCCTTTGTAACAAGCCTATCTGGCTTTCATTTGTAACCTTTTGTTTGAAGCAACTCTTTTGTTTCAAACCCCCCTTTGTAACAAGCCTATCTGGATTTCATTTGTAACCTTCTGATAATAAAAATTTTAAGTTTCTCTTACAATGTCTCGGTGTCATCATGTTTGTTTAACATGGAGTGTCTATCATGTGCCAGTTTGTCACACCCAAGGCATAGTCAGAAATGCTCCTGGAGGACTAAGGAAGCTGTGCCAGAACAGTGCGAATTTGGCCTCTGCAACGGCGATGTAGGCTCAAAATTCGCAATGTTATAGCCACTCAAGATCATTTTTGATGCATTTATAATGAAGTTGAGGACACTAATTGTGAGAAACAGTAGTTTATAAGATAAAAACACCTTTAATCATGTGTAAAAATATAGTGTTTATCATCCAATGCATCAGAATTGCTCCTAGAGGACTGGGAAGCTATGCCAGAATAGTGCGAATTTAGGCTTTGCATCAGTGGTGCAAGCTCAAAATTTGCACTGTTCTGGCACTGCTCCCCCAGCCATTCAGGATCATTTCTGATGCATTTATAATGAAGTTTAGCACACTAATTGTGAGAAACATTAGTTTAAAAGATAAAAACATCTTTAATCATGTGTAAAAATTTGCACTGTTCTCGCACTGCTCCCCCAACCACTCTGGATCATTTCTGATGCATTTATAATGAGGTTGAGCACTGTTCTGGCACTGCTCCCCCAACCACTCAGGATCATTTCTGATGCATTTATAATGAAGTTGAGCACACTAATTGTGAGAAACAGTAGTTTATAAGATAAAAGCACCTTTAATCATGTGTAAAAATACAATGTTTATCATCCAATGCATCAGAATTTCTCCTGGAGGACTGGGGAAGCTATGCCAGAACAGTGCGAATTCAGGCTCTGCAGTGGTGGTGCAGGCTCAAAATTTGCACTGTTCTGGCACTGCTCCCCCAGCCACTCAGGATCATTTCTAATGCATTTATAAATGAAGTTGAGCACACTAATTGTGAGAAACAATAGTTTATAAGATAAAAACACCTTTAATCATGTGTAAAAATATAGTGTTTATCATCCAATGCATCAGAATTTCTCCTGGAGGACTGGGGAAGCTATGCCAGAATAGTGGGAATTGAGGCTGCGGTGCAGGCTCCGAATTCGCATTGTTCTGGCACTGCTCCCCAGCCACTCAAGATCATTTCTGTACACTAATTGTGAGAAACAGTAGTTTATAAGATAAAAAAACCTTTAATCATGTGTAAAAATATAGTGTTTATTATCCAATGCATCAGAATTGCTCCTGGAAGACTGGAGAAGCTATGCCACAACAGTGCAAATCTAGGCTCTACAGCGGCGGCGATGCAGGCTCAAAATTTGCACTGTTCTAGCACTGCTCCCCCAGCCACTTAGGATCATTTCTTATGCATTTATAATGAAGTTTACACTAATTATAAGAAACAATAGTTTATAAGATAAAAACAGCTTTAATCATGTGTAAAATTACATTAGTTGTCATCCAATGCATTAGAATTGCTCCTGGAGGACTGGGGAAGCTATGCCAGAACAGTGCGAATTTAGGCTCTGTAGTGGCGGTGCAGGCTTAAAATTCGTATTGTTCTGGCACTGCTCCCCCAGCCACTCAGGTACATTTCTGATACATTTATAATGAAGTTGAGTACATTAATTATAAAAACAGTAATTTATAAAATAAAAATACCTTTAATCATATATAAAAATAAATTATTTGTCATCCAATGCATCAGAATTGCTCCTGGAGTGCTGGGAAAGCTATGCTAGAACAGTGCGAATTTGGGCTCTACAGCAGCGGTGCAGGCTCAAAATTTGCACTGTTCTGGCACTGCTTCCCCAGCCGCTCAGAATCATTTTTGATACATTTATAATCAAGTTGAGTACATTGATTATGAGAAATGGTAATTTACAAGATAAAAATATCTTTAATCATGTGTAAAAATACATTATTTGTCATCCAATGCATTAGAATTGCTCTTGAAGGCTATGGAAGCTGTGCCAAAATAGTGCGAATTTGGGCTCTCCAGAGTGATGCAGGCTCAAAATTCGCACTATTCTGGCACTGCTCCCCCAGGCTCCCAGGGTCATTTCTGATGCATTCACAAAAACATTGATGGTACAAACTAGAAAAAACAGTGATATACTTAATGAAAATAAGTTTGCAAAAATTATATTGTATTCATAATAAGAAGTGATACATCATCTTTACAAAAGCTTTCTTACAATATTGAGCTTCCTTCTCTTGTTATTGGGCAAAGTGTGCTCAAGGAGTGATTGGGCTATTTCTTGAGGATCCTCTATGCCTATGCTTTTGGCTATACCTATACAAGCAAGAAGCTTACCCCTAAATCCAAGGTAAGGGATTTTTTTATCAGAACTATACATTTGGTGCTCTGTGTCATAGAGGCTACACAGAGCACCTTAGAGAGGGCTTTCAAAAAGAAGAGAGTGAAGGCAAATTGAGGGGTGTAGTCCCTGTGGATAATGGCGATGCCATCCACAAGAAGTCGACCAAGATAGCACGCCAACATAGCATCATGTCCATGGACCTTGGCCTGGTCTCTGCTGCCACCGCCTCTCCCAACAAATGCGTCAATTTCAACCTCTGCAATCAAAGGAAAAATCAAAGTATTTTCCTATACATAATTACAAATGTTTCTAGGTTGTAAAAGGTCTATTATTACCTCTTGCTCAATGTCTTCTTTTTGCCAAAGTGCTGGTGGAGGCGGAGAGGTCAATCGAGGACTTAGCCTCATCCTTTTTTGGTGCTTTGGTCTCCTCCATTACTCCAGTAGCAAGGGTATCCTTTTCAGCCTCTAGCTTGTCTTGTAAGGTTGTGAATTCCTCCTCTTGAATTAGGGCTTGCTCCGTGGTCTCAACCACAGTTTCCTTGACTAAAGCAACTATCTCTGCGATAGATTCTCTAAGGGATAATATAGCACTATCTAGGTGAGGACCGAGGTTGGACGTATCAAGGTCCACCTCACATCGCGTGCATATAATGCCCAGGCATTCATCCATTCTCAAGCCAACTGCCTTTTCAAGGTCATGAAGAAATAAGTATTCTTCACCTTCCACCATAATGGTGCTCAAGAGATTGATCTCAATCTCTGGCAGCACCTTGCTCTCCTTGTGTGGGGAAGATGGCCCCGCATCTTCTACTACAGTGGGATGTTGAGCTACAGATTGTGCACCCTTTGAAAAGTGCTCTGATGCAAGCTGCTCTTCTACACCACCACTTGTTCCTACTGCCTTCACTTCCTTGTCATCCCTCAAATACCCTACCAACTACAATGCAGGCATCTCTACCTCCTCATCCGAATCCTCATCTCGCTGATGAGAGGACGCAAAAGTGGTGAGCCACGAGAGGAACCTAGTTCCTAAATTTCCCTTCCCCAACCTCTTCACCTCCTGCTTATTGAAGGTATAGTAAGCTCCTGCGAGCGACGGGATGCAGATGATGAAGCATTCAAGGCACTATATGTAGGGGCAGGCATATTGTTGAATGTACTTAAGCAGCTCAACAGGCACCCATCGATCATTGGGGAAATGGGGAAAGGAGATAGAGTGGGGAGCCAAGTATTGCTCCATATATGTAGGGGCAGGCATATTGTTGAATGTACTTAAGCAGCTCAACAGGCACCCATCGATCATTGGGAAAATGGAGAAAGGAGATAGAGTGGGGAGCCAAGTATTGCTCCATATATGCAATCTATGTCTAATATTGGGACGCAAGGGCGAGCGACTTTTCAAAGTCGACTTCACAAGAGAACATGACAAAGAGCTCGCTCTTGCCCATCCACGGGATGCTGGAGAGGAACTCATAGAAGTTGTCAAAGTGGGTAGCCATGTAAATGCAAAGAGATAGTGTGAGCTCATGCTTGGTTTCTATCGCGTGAAAATGAGAAAGAAGGCACATTTGGCTATTTATAGTTAAAATTTAAAGTTTGGCCTTTTCACACTAGACCGCTAGACAAAAAAATTATAATTTGCAAAAATATTAAGATTTCAATTAAATAAAGATTGGTTAAAAAAGAGCCTGCTACAAAATTACAAGCATGTCATCTAATCTAAAATTGTTATAATGTCTTCATTTTTCCCCTCTTATGACATTTACTTCATGTTGATCTCCATCTCCTTGTTGACTTGAAAGATTGACATTGCCTTCACCTCGATCCTGAAACTCTTGCCCCTCACGTGCATCAAAACAGAGGCTATTTTCCCATATACTCAGTTCATCTTCAAGCTCTTCCACATGCGCCTACTATGTGTTGGAAAGGCTATGCACCTTGCTGCTGAAAATTCAAGGTCCCCCACTTGCCATGATTCTAAGACCATGGTTGTCCCCTCCTTACGCTTCCCAATCTGTAAAAATATAGAAAGTGGTACAATAACTAGAAAGTGTAAGGGTTAATTCTAGACATGTAGTGGAATCAGATATACCTTTCTTTTCATCAACTTGAAACTTGACTCTTCCACATTGTCAAAGCCCATGATGTTAAAATGTTGATGCAAGTCTGGTAGGATCTAATGCTTGCCTGCTACCACTCGCTCAATCCATCCATTTTGCACATCATCACAGCTACCTCAATAGGCATAATTTCTTCTTCTAATTAGGCTTAAAGTGGGATCCATGTCTCGTGCTTTTGCATCCATCTTTGGTAGTGCAGACGCATGTACAAAATAGAGCGTACCTTTAAGAACCTGAAAGACACTGTAGAATCTACTATATTGCACTTGTACACATCACCTTGATGGGACCCCTTATTAACCTCCCAACCCTCTCCTAGTAATCCTTGAATAAGGTCAGACCGTACCTCCTTACAAATATACATTGTTTTTGTTTGGTGCATTGGCATGAATTGAACATGTGCACAAAAACATGTAAAGGACAAAACCAATTTAGCCCTACTGACCTAGATGCCTTTGAAAACTTGAGTGATGTCTTGATATCACTTACCATCTTAAACTTTAAGCATAAGATGGTCCAAGCATCAGGTTTGGGCCATTCGGGATTGTTAAGAGGGGGGTTGGTGATCTCTTCTAGCTTGCCAAATAAACCTAGTTTTTTATCTACAAAATATGAGTGAGAAAAGAAAAAGATATTGTTCTATACAAGATCACTTGGGCTTTGAGATACAAACATTGCCTCTCCAATGGATGCATGTATAGCATGGAAAACTCTAGTGAGGCTTTGGAGTGGTTGTTCCTCAACATAATTAGAGGGGAAAATATCTGCAAAGAGACATAAGAAAATTTGAAATAAAAAATCCAATATTAGCATGTTGTTAAAGCTGTGTTTATGTTACACAAACAATTTGAAGGAAACCTTGGTCGTTGGCCTTGAATGTACAGGTCTCCAAGGGTATACACATGTTGCACTATGAAAAACCAGTCCTTCCTTCTTCTTAGTATGCTTGAAGCCTTGTAGCCGCCCCTTCCAATGATGTAGCATATTCCCTAGTTGACGCACTCGATGTGGTCCCTTAGAGCTTCGCTGCATGTAGACCCAAGCCCCAACCCTGAATCTTGTTGGAGCCCAAACTCCATTCTCATCTCTTGTGTTATGCAGCACAAGCTCTTCCACCTTCTCCCTAGGTCTTCTCACATTACTGGAAGAGGCCATGGTGGTAAGAAAAGAGAAGGGAAAAGAAAAGCTTGTTTTACAATAGAGGAGTGGAAAGGAGAGAAAGTTCAGGGTTTTCAGTGCAGTAATGGAAAGCTTAAAAGAGGGTTAGAGTTTGAGAATAGGCTTCCTGAACCTAGAGTAGACTAAAGAGGGATAGAGTTTCTGCAGCAATGGAGAGGAAGGGAGCTTGAGAGAGAGAGAGAGAGAGAGAGAGAGAGAGAGAGAGAGGGAGATTGAGAGGGAGGCAGCTTGAGAAGGAGGGAGAGCTTGAGAGGGATGGAGTTTCTGCAGCAATGGAGAGCTTAGAAAAGGAAGAAAGAGGGAGAGGGATCTTGAGACTTAGGGAGCTTGACAAGGAGGGAGAGCTTGAGAGATATGAAGTTTCTATAGCAATGGAGAGCTTAGAAGAGGAAGAAAGAGGTTCAAAATGAGCTTTCCAAACCTAGAGTATGTTGGGGGGAAGTTTGAGAGGGAAAACACACTTTTAGGAAAAAAAATTAAAAAATTTTCAATTTTTAGGGTTTGTAATCTGCGCGATTATAGGTGGGGGGGACCTCTAAGTTTGGGACCAAGAGGTAGGGGGACAGGAGTAGTAATTAGGCCCCATTAGCAAACCAAAGCCTAGGCCCCCTAGGGTCAAAGAAGTAAACCAAAGCCTAGGCCCCCTAGGGTCAAAGAAGTAAAAAATGTGCACCCAGCCCTCTTCCTATTGGTCCATTCCTAATCAAAAGTTAATCCAAGAGGCCCTCTTTGGGTCCAAAAAATTCCAAAGAGCTTCGAAGCGAGAACAAATTCTTTGGATGTCAAGGATTTGGGCACCAGCTCAAGGATTTCTCATCCCCTTTGGTGGGCCAAGGAAGACAGGGTCCCAGAGTTCAGAGACCGACTCCTTCATATCAGCCCCAACAATCAGGGTCCCCCCACCAGAATCAGGGTAACCCAAGAAGAGTGCCATCTGAGCCTGCAGCCTCCATGTAAAGCAGTCTCCGAACTCCCTCCCAGAATTGGAATAACCAAAGAGAGAGAGTTCCACCTCAGACTGCAGTAGCCAAAGCAGCCACCATAGCTGAGGAAGTAGAGGAAGAGAAAGGACAGATCTATGCAGCAATAGAGCATCAGGAGAATAACTATCAATTCTCAGTCCTCCAAACTCCAGCAAAGTACCAGGGTAAGCAATTGAAGATTTTGATTGATTCAGGCAGTATTCATTCTTTTATTTCCCCTCGATGTCTGTGTAAATTAGTTCTAAATCAAAAATCAGGGAAACTTATGCAAGTGGAATTAGCGAGTGGAAAGATTCTTTTCACTCACCTTGAGACTAACCTTATTTAGTTTACCCTAGATGGGAACGTAACAGAGTGCCAGTTCCAGATTCCTACCCCTGGGAATATATGATGGAATCCTTGGAATGGATTAGCTCCAAAAGAATCAGGCTGACATTCATTGGAATAAAGGAACCATCCTTTTCCTTGACCTTCCTTCAAGGGAATAAAGTTCAAGGAATTGGAATTTTTGGATCCCCAGTGCTATAATGAGTCAAGGCTTCCAAATTATTAAAAGGGCTCAAAAAGAGGCAAGCTGTGTATGTCGTTAAAATGAATCCAATAGACATAAAATGCAAGGCTAAAGGACCAGAGTGGTTAAGTGAATATGCAGATGTGTTTCCTGAAGAGCTGATTGAGATGCTTTCATCTCGTGAAGTAGATCATGAGATCAAATCAACCCCCGGAGCTCAGCCAGTAGCCCAGCGTGCATACAAAATGCTAGTCCTCGAAGCCATAGAACTTAAGGAACAATTAAGATAACTGCTAGAATAGGGATTGGTCAGACCCAGTGTCTCACCTTAGGGTGCGCCCGTTCTCTTTCAAAAGAAGAAAGATGAAACGTTAAGACTCTATATTGACTACAAAAGACTGAATCCAATTAAGAATAAGTATCCTATTAAGAATAAGTATCCTATTCCTACGATTGATGAACTTCTGGATCGGTTAAGTGGGACCCAAATGTTCACAAAGATAGATCTCAAATCCGGGTACTACCAGATCAGAATCAAGGAGCAGGACATCCCAAAGATAGCATTCAATACTCGCTATGGGCATTATGAGTTCACAGTCATGCCGTTTGGATTGATGAAATTGAATTTAATGAAAATAACACTTTTATAATAAAACAATTTTCATTATGCATCTTTCTATGCATAGAAATTAAATTTAATGAGAATAACACTTTTATAATAAAAAAATTTATATGCATAGAAATTAAATTTAATGAAAATAACACTTATAGTTAAAAAAAATTCCATTATGCATCTTTCTTTGCATAGAAATTAAATTTAATGAGAATAACACTTTTATAATAAAAAAAAATTCCATTATGCATCTTTCTATGTATAGAAATCAAATTTAAATAACACTTTTATAATAAAAAAATTTCCATTATGCATCTTTCTAGCATAGAAATTAAATTTAATGAGAATAACACTTTTATAATAAAAAAATTTCCATTATGCATCTTTCTATGCATAGAAATCAATTTTAATAATTAATGTCAGTGATATCCATGCATATTCATAGGTGAATATGTACATGGAGTAATTAGAATATTTCTTTTAGATGCAAAAATGGTGGGAATAACTCTTTTGGAATAATATAAAAGCAAACTTTTCTTTTTCACAAAATTTTACAAAATTTTGCCATAACCTCCTTTGTATGGCTGACCATTTCTCATTTTTATCATTCTTTAATTGACTTAAACTAACCCAAGTTAGATGTATAGGACTCTAATCTACACAATTTTAATTTTCAAGAGAGTAAATAATAAGAAAAGTTTAATTAATCTTTTTGTTAATCTTCCTAGGATTAAGAAAGGCTGGAATGTAAAGAAGAGAAGGGGGTGGCTTTTTCATCAAGGCATAGCATTTGAATTTACTTCAACCAATAGTAAAACATAAAAATCAAGAAAACCATAGATTTAAAAATTAAACAAGCTAGAAAAATTAGCTTACATGGAACTTGTAAGCTTTCCTTTGGCTTGAGGGATTGAGGGTTCTACTCTTGTTTGAAGCAAGAGTGGCCACCAATTCTGTTTGGAGAGGATTAGGCCAAAAACAATTGAATTATCAAGAAATTCAATGGCATAGGGCGGTAAGATTAGAGTAAGAGTGCATAAACACCATTAAGCTTTTACAACGGGGAAGGCTTCTATTTATAGGAAAAAGTGAGCCTCAAACCAAGCAAGCTGATTCTAGAATTTTCCAAATCAGTTTGGTCAATTTTTGACCATTTTTGGGTCAGTTCAGCTTACTTTTTGGATCTAGTTTAGAAATAGGAGAGATGAGAGATGAAATATCTCATTTAATTGATTTAAAATTGGGGGGTGATGATGAGAAAAAGGCACCTCCTTCATGAGGGTAGATCCCCACTTTGAGGTGTCAAAATTTAACTTTTTTTAATATTTTCTTTGGTCCTTAGTCCACCACTCTTCATCTTATGTGCGCATTTACTCATTTTTTTTTGGGGATTTTTCTTTTATTCTTCAATTTATCTCCTCCCTACATTTGGATTAATCTTATTGGTCCATAAGAAAATTAATCCAAAATTTCCAAAAAATCTCGACCCTTAGGCTAAGGTCTTTTGTGTAGATTATAATTTATTTCTAATGCACCTTAGGAATTTCTTTTTAAACTTCTGTTTCAGGGGAATTTATTTTAATAAGAAAGGATATTTTTCCATCCAAAGATATCTAAAAACTAAATTACCTCTCTCTAGAATATTTTCTCTCTCTAGGCCAAAACAGGTAGAAACAAGATCTTTTATTATTCTGAAAAGGGGATTGATTACATTGGAAGATACTGGACATATTGAGGGGCTAGGGAGGAATCTTACAACCACATTCTCAAGTCCCAAGCCCCCCAGCATTTAGAGTGTTGCGTCCATATGCAGCACCTTACATGCCATGTGTTGTACCTGGACCTATTGGTGCACCAACACACTAATAATTTAAGCACTAGCTCTACCAACTAACCCAATTGCCTTTGCTCAAGCCTTAGTAAGATAGTGGCAAAGCGTATCACACTAATAATTTAAGCACTAGCTCTACCAACAGACCCAATTGCCTTTGCTCAAGCCTTAGTACGAGCCTTAGTACGAGTAGTGGCTCTAAGAGTATCACACCAATTGCTAGAGATAGTAGTAAAAGAAATTCAAGGAAGGCTACCTAGATAGCAAAGCTAACCCACGAGTTTAATGGAAAAGAAGATCCTAGATGACACCTTGAAGTGTTTGATCAAATTTGCGAGGCCCTTGGGGAGCACAAGGAGATTGTTACAACCAATTTAAGCACTAGCTCTACCAACGGACCCAATTGCCTTTGCTCAAGTCTTAGTAAGAGTAGTGGCTAAGAGTATGACACTAATAATTTAAGCACTAGCTCTACCAACAGATCCAATTGCCTTTGCTCAAGCCTTAGTAGTATGAGTAGTGGCTCTAAGAGTATCACACCAATTGTTAGAGATAGTAGTAAAAGAAATTCAAGGAAGGCTACCTAGATAGCAAAGCTAACCCACGAGTTTAATGGAAAAGAAGATCCTAGATGACACCTTGAAGTGTTTGATCAAGTTTGCGAGGCCCTTGGGGAGCACAAGGAGATTGTTACAACCAATGCTTTCATCCTAACCCTAGATGGGAAGGCAAGGGACTAGTTTGGAACTCTGAGGGTTGAGGAACACTTAAACTTTGAAGCACCTAGGAGATTGTTCTTGAAGCAATTTGTGCAGCATAAGGAAGCACAAATAGAGTGTAGCCTTACAACCAATGCTTTCATCCTGACCCTAGATGGGAAGGCGAGGGACTAGTTTGGAACTCTCAGGGTTGAGGAACACTTAAACTTTGAAGCACCTAGGAGATTGTTCTTGAAGCAATTTGTGCATAAGGAAGCACTATAGAGTGTAGCCTCACAACTATATAAGGTAGAGAGAAAAGAGGGAGAGTCGGTTAGGGAGTTCATTAGCCGACTCAGGCATTTGAACTTTCATTGTGCTTTGCATGCATGTTTTACCAATAACCAGCTGCTTGATAGATTTATCCACATGGGCTTAAACATGAGGAGATCTATAAATAGCTTAGTCATTATAGAGGTATCACCACATGGGATGAATTCATAGATAGTGCCACACATCTAGTGGATAATCTAATGATCAAAAGCCAGAGCATCAGATGTAAAATTGTTTGCTTCAATAGTGATAATGGCTAAACCCTTGGCTAAAGGTAACACTTTGGCAAAAATGAACTTCATGGACTTCATGAAAACACTTCAAGAAGAGATGAGGGCCAACAACACTCTTGAGAACATGCATATGCACCCAAGGAGAGAGTTTAATTGGTGTTCTATATGCCAACAAGCTCATACAACAAGTGAGTGTCCAATCATGAGAGCACAATACCATGGAAACTATAGTTTTTGTGGTCTATGGTCATGACATCTCCTAGTGTTAAACGCGCTTGCAAGAAGGCATTGCTAATGCTCCCAAACCACATCTAAATTTACTAGTGCCATCACAACAACAAGATATCATGCCAACCACATTAGCTCAACATACTTCTGACCACCCAATGCAACAAACTCAAAGGGCATTTACAATGCTGCAAATGTACCTCTGCCAACACCCATACTAGGACCCTAACCACCCCCTCCCAAGATCACACCACTTAATCAGATAGATTTGGAGGAACCTATGGATTACCTAGGGTATGAGGTGGACTTGGATGCTACTTGACATTTTGCAGAAGACTCCACAAAACTCTCTCATGAGTACTATGTAGTTTATACCCAAGGGGGAGTCAAACCTATGGACAAACTTGCTATAATAAGAAGAGGTCATGATATTAACATCACTCCTAGAAGAATGCCTTTTCAATGTTATCATTGTGCCAAGGATCACACAAAATCTATGAATGTTCTCTTAAGTATCCACAACCACAAAACTTTTCAAGGTGTATCTTCTTGGGGGGTTCACCTAAAACTATGTAAGTATAGCACGTGAGTTCAAATGAAGGGGTTTTTTAATTCAAAAATTTAAGGTGAATTTACATAAATACATTTATAGAAGGGATTTTTAATCAAAATTTTTAAAAAAACTATAAGTTTGTAAAGAAAAAGGGGTCATTTTATTCATGAAAAATTACAGGAAGAACCAACTAAGGGCAAACTTGGCTCTTACCCTAACCTGGTAAAAGAAGTTGAGTAGGTGTATGAACTCAGAGATTTAGTTATTAAGACCCAACAGGAGCTAGAGCCAAAACTGAGACATGTAAGAATATTTAACACGGTACACCTAGATAATATCTGGCCCGTGGAGGCACACAAACCATTAGATATTCCTAGTTTCATCTTGGAGGAGAAAGAAAACTCACTGGCTAACACTCTATTTTCTACTTTGTGTTATTTTTCATACACTTTGCAGGTGATTCAGTTAGTTGGCACCATCCAGGGTTGCATTTAGTGAATACTGTGTTGAAATATTTTTCATTTGGTAGAAAGTCATGGTTGGTAGTAGTGATGTATTCAACATGTTGTCTACTGAGGACAACATGTTGTCTACTGAGGACAAACTTGATGGGCTAACTACCCATTATGGTTCTATATGATGAGGCATGTACTAGTCGCTAAAGGCCTTTGGAATGTGATCAATGGTAGTGAAACTCGTTCTGTTTCACAACTATACCAGGTGCTGTAGGTACATTTGAAGTAGAAATTGATATAGATGTGGCTCCTCCACATGCACTAGCACCTCCTACTACGGCTGCTCAAATGAGATGGGATGGAAGATATGGAGAGGAACATGCATTGCTTGCACTTTTTGTGAAGTGAAGCATTATTTCTCATATTTGGTCATGTAGGACTTGAAAACAGGCATGGGATGCACTTGTTGCATTATACCAAGTGTGCAATGAAGCACGTGTTGCATATTTGTGCGCAAACAGTTGTGGAATCTAAGCACATGAATGAGGGAGACTCAATGGACAACTTATTAACCAAGATCAAAGATTTTAAGGAGCAGCTTACTAGCGTGGATGAGATATATCCTGATAGTACATTGGTTTCGAGAGTTCTCAATACATTGCTAGATTCTTATCAGAATTTTACCTCTACCCTTAGACTCATGATGAAGGGAAATCCAAATGCCCTTACATTTGATGAGCTGGTTTCAGTACTCTTGCAAGAAGAGCAGTTTAGGCAAAATAGATCTATTTTGCGAGTTGGTGACCTAGATTTTATTGCCAAATCAGAAAGGCAAAGGTAAAGCTTCTTTGCATGGTTGCTATAAGCCAAAATCAGAATCCTCAGGTAAGGATGCAGAGAAAGAAGGTGATAAGCCTAAAAACAAGAGCAAGTGTCACTATTGTAGGAAACCATAGCACTACATAAATGAGTGCAAGAAAAGTCTAGAGAAGGAGAAAAAGAAAGAATCGAGCATGGCTATGGGCTGATGCATCTGCACCAAGTGCAGCAAAGAGGGAATCTGCAAGTTTTGCTCAAGATGATTGGCATGGACTTTAAATTATAGTTATGACCCTTCTACTCATGATGTATACATGTTAGTGGCAGAATCAGATGCTTGGTACATTGACAGTGGTGCTAGTAAGCACATTACTTCACAAAAAACTTTATTCTCATCTTTGGATGTGCTAGTAAGCACATTACTTCACAAAAAACTTTATTCTCATCTTTGGAATCTATCCTAAGTGCAAGAACCATCACATGTGCAAATGGTTCCTCGTATCCTATCAAATGGTAGAGTTGTGCTCACTGCTCTGTAAATGGGGGCACATTTACTCTTTCTAAAGTTTTGTATGTGCCAGGCATTAAGAATACTTGCTGCTAGTTTTAACCTTAGCCTTTGTTAGGCTTGATGGTGAAATTTGTGGATGATAGATGTACAGTTCAGGATAGAAATGATGGTTATTCTATCATTGCCTCAAGTATCTTGTTTCATGGCCTATATAAGATGGATGTATTTGAGAAGTTGCAGCATGATGCTTGCTTAGTCTCTATGACTCGTGCTATGAGTGATGCAAAATTATGGCATGCACGATTTGACCATTTTAATTATGGCATTTGTTATGCCTTCAAAGGCATGATATGGTGTTTGAGTTGCCAACTCTTGAGACCTCTACTAGACATGTATGTGAGGGGTGTATTCTTGGTAAAATGCATCGGGCATCATTTCCAAAGGATGGATTTGTGAGAGCTATTAAGAAATTATAGCTTATACATAGTGATGTATGCGGTCCAATAAGGACACAATCTATTGGGGGATATCTCTACTTCGTCTTTTATTGATGATTACTCCAGATATAGCTAGGTGTATCCATTAAAGCAGAAGTAAGAGGTTTTTATGTGCTTTAGGCACTTTGTATCCATGGCTGAAAATGCATGTGAATGTAAAGCTGGCACTCTTTGAGATCGAGGGGGGAAGTATATGTCCAAGGAATTTTATGTATATATGGCTAAAAAAGGCATAAGGCATCAATGTACAGTGCCATACACACCTCAAAAAAATGCTGTGGCTGAGAGAAAGAAAATTTCTCTCATGGAGATGGCACAATAATGTATGGTGAAAGCCCAAGATTTACCTCATGGTTTTTGGTTAGAGGTAACTACATGCACAAACTATGTGTTGATGAAAATGCCCTACCATGGCCTTGTAGTCTAAAACTCCTTAATGAAGCTTGGCATGGTAGGAAGGCCTCTGTAGCTCATTTGCATGTTTTTGGTTGTCTTGCTTATGCTCTTGTGCCGCCTGAGTAACAACGCAGTAAGCTTGATGATGATAAGATAGTTAAATGCATATTTGTGGGATACTATTCAAAAAGCAAGGGATATAGACTCTACCATCCAGCCTCAAAGAGGATATTGGTAAGTAAAGATGTTATTTTTGTCGAAAACTCGGTTTAGCCCATGCTTTCATTCAGAAAATAGCAAAATGTATGCTCACAGGACATATTTGATTTGCTCCTACCTTTGTTTAATGGAGGGCAGCCATATGTAAAGCAATTGAATGCTCAACCAAGTGCTGAAATTCAGCCTTTGTATGTGCAAAATCAACCTTTTGATGAGGCAATTATTAAGGATATAGTGGATGAGGAGAGAGCAACCATAGAAGAATCTAGGCGTATGCCAAAATGGCTTGTGCAAACACTGCGGGATAGCAAGTTGGCAGCTCCTTTACCTAACAAAACTCGTGCAATTTCTCATCATGCAAGTTATTCTCATGTGGATCATGTTCTCATTTCTATTTTATGCAATGAAGAGGAACTTGTTTCATTTGAGGAAGCACAGGATGATGATCATTGGATGCATGCTATGCAGGATGTGTATAACTCTATACTCTCATGAATGACACCTGGTATTTGATATATCTACCTCATAGCAAGAAGGCCATTGGTACTAAGTGGGTTTACAAGTTAAAACGCAAAGTAGATGGCAGCATTGATCGCTACAAGGCCAGACTTGTTGTAAAGAGGTATGCCTAGCAAAAGAGAATTTATTATGATAAGATCTTTGCATCCACATCTTGCATGACTACCATTATATGTCTCATTGCTTTGGCAGCACATCATGGGTGGAATGTATATCAGTTGGACATTAAGACTGCGTTCTGGAATGGTGATTTACATGAGGAGGTGTATGTATCGCAGCCTCCTAGTTTTGTTATGAAAGGAGAAGAGTCTAAAGTATGCAAGCTGAAAAAAGGCTCTTTATGGCCTTAAGCAGGCTTCTAGAGCATGGTATGATAAGATTCATGCATACTTGGTTGCAAATGATTTTTGCAATAGTCCAACAGAGAGTCCAACAGAGAGTACCCTCTATGTGAAGAGGAGTAAGGACACATTTTTGGTCATCGTTCTATACGTTGATAACATGCTGCTCATGGGACCCGATATAGATTAGATTTTAACCTTTAAGGCTGATTTGGAGTCATCGTTTGAGGTGTCAGATTTGGTGCCGTTGCATTACTATTTGGGGATTCAATTTATGCAGCACAATGATGGTGTTGTTATGCTATAGTCTAAATATATACAGAAGCTATTGAAGAGGTCTAATGTTAAAGACTGTAAACCTATGGCTACACCTATGGAGACAGGTACTCGACTTAGTCTTCAAGATGCAGGAGACTCTTTTGATGCTAGCTTTTTGTATCAACAGGTTATTAGAACACGAGGCCATATATACAGTATGTGGTCTCACAGTTGAGCAAATTTATGCATAGCTCAAGTACAAAGCAATGGAAAGCTATTAAGTAGGTTTTTTGCTATTTACATGGCACTCAATATTTTGGATTATTTTATCCAAAAGGAGGGTGACTAAGAGCTACATGCTTTTAGTGATTTAGATTAGGTCGGATGTTATGACACACGAGTGTCCACTAGTGGGTTTTTTGTTTGCCTCGGTGATTCATGTATTTTACGGCTTAGCAAGAAGCAGCCCTACAGTGGCCACTTCTAGCTGTGAAGTTGAGTACAAGGCAACTTTTATAGCTACAGTTGAGTGTGTGTGGCTGAGACGTCTTATGGTGGCTGATTTGGGTGTTGGATAGTCGTCTAGCACTACGATTTTCACTGACAGCTAGAGTGCATTAGTAGTTGTGAGGAACCCAGTGTTTCATGCTCGCACTAAGCACATTGAGGTGCATTACCACTTTGTCAAGAAAAGACTCTGTTCAATAGAGATCAGCTTGGTCTATGTGCCTACACATGATAGGAAATGGTCTCTTGTGCATCTTGGCTATGAAAGGACATAGGTACTATCGGTAATTGGTCAAGCATCTCATGCCCTAGAAATCATCTATAAACTCACCTCTACTGCTATCCAGAATAGACATAGTGTGTTGGTAAGAGCATTTCACAAAGTGGTTTGAATATGGTTTTAATATTTACTATACTTGTGGGAGTTATATTTTCCCAATAGGCTCTCGCTTTGTGTGAACGTAATTTGTCAGGGAGCAAAATTTTATTTGGGGGTACAAATATAAAAGTCAGTTGTATGCCCCCCTTCCTACTTCTCATCATCCTTGGACTTATCAAAGGGTGATGTAAGCCTTTTGAAGCCAAATTTTCCATCTTCCTCGAGGATGATATAGGATGATGAACACTTTGGCACCATAGCAATGTTGAAACCTAGCTGTAATGGTGGAAAAGGAATCTCATAAGACCTAATCAGGCCTATGGGTTCTTATTTCAAAAACGAGATGTGGGTAGTTTGTGCGTGGTACATTAAACATCTCCATTATAGCTTTAGATTCATTGTTTAAAACGAGATGTGGGTAGTTTGTGCGTGGTACATCAAGCATCTCCATTATAGCTTTAGATTCATTGTTTAAAACATGTGGATATAAGGGTGTGCTTGATGAAGAAGCACAAGTTGCTGAAGTGGAGGCATCCTCTGTTTCTCCCCTTCCAAAGGTAGATACCAATGTTTGAATGTGTTTAGGAATCGAAACTTTTTGAGGGAGGGATGGTAAGGGTTCAATCATGACCTTCTTTCCCTTGCTTGATTTTGGGTGGATGGATTTACAAGCTACTGGTGAGGCTTACGCATTCACTTCTCTTGGGATAACCAAGGTATGCTTTGGAACCCAAATCTAGTTTGCTACCTTTGTAAAAGCCTTGATCTTGAAAGAAGACGAGTGGGAACCAGCCTTGAAGTTATCTTAAGGTTGGCTTTCTTCGAGCGATGACTTTTCCTAGGATTTTGGGCCATTTATTATTGATGTGGAGTAGGTTGAGTAGCCTTGGGGACCCATTTAAAGGTGGCCTGAGGATTCTTGGCTTGTTTCCTTGTTGGGTCATTTGTCCCTCTTCAGGAAATATGTGGATGTAGAGTTGGAAGCTAAAGACCTCATTGTTGTTGGTATTGCAGAGTTGTAATGTGCATGGAGTTTAAGGGTGTAGAGTTAGTGGGGACACACCCTCTAGTCCAGTCTATAGTGCATTAGGCAAATTTCATCCATGCTCAACCAAGGATAACTTGTTCCATGATCGTCCCAATAGGCATAACCAAAAACTCTCACCCAAGGCCTATTTACACCATATATGATAGTTTTTAGAATTCCTAGTACTTTGGTATTATTGTTATTAATGACTTTCACTCTCAAAGGAGAAGTTACCAAGTTGAGGTTTTCCCAATTGGTTCCATACATTAAAAGAGAGTAAATTTTGACTTGATCTAGTATTAAACAATGCATTGCAGAGCACTTTACAATAAGGGCTAGGTAATTAACTTGCAATTTGAGAGGTATGTGATCTTATGTTTCTCTAACAACCTCTCCTACATAAGCTAGTGCAGTTTTCCAACTTTATGCATGTCATTGATTTGTCTACCTCAAGCTTCTTCTTGAGCTTGAAATTTCTTTTGAGCAGCCCATTCTTTTGCAACTTGCTTATGGGTAGCACATAATGGTCCTCAGTGAGAGGACCATAATATTTTTTGAATTTACTCCCATTTAAGAAGCCAAAGGTTTCTAATTAGTTTCAGCATCATTCAATTGACAGCTTGCAAAACTAATAGGATAGTCCAATTTATATCACATGGCTGGGTTATATCACATGGCTGGGTTCTAGGACATATCCAATGGCAATGTTTAATGCATTAATATGCACATGGAAGATGATTGGGTTATATCACTTGACTGGGTTATATCGCTTGACTGGGTTATATCACATGGTTGGGTTATATCACATGGTTGGGTTATAGGACATATCCAATGGCAATGTTTGATGCATTAATATGCCCATGGAAGATGACATCCCAATTTGGCTCTTGATTGGATCACTAGCTAAGGCTCACTTCAATAGATCATAGGCTGCTACAGTTCTTGATCCACACAAATGCAATAAGTAGCTTTTACAAATATCACTTGGCTGGGTTATATCACATGGTTGGGTTATATCACATGGTTGGGTTATAGGACATATCCAATGGCAATGTTTGATGCATTAATATGCCCATGGAAGATGACATCCCAATTTGGCTCTCGATTGGATCACTAGCTAAGGCTCACTTCAATAGATCATAGGCTGCTTGACAGTTCTTGATCCACACAAATGCAATAAGTAGCTTTTACAAATATCATTATAGGAATTTTTTGGACCCAAAAAGGGCCTCCTAATAAGGATTCCTAGTTTTAAGGGTTTAGAGCTTAAAAAGCTGGGCTTAAGGGAGACAAAGGCTATGATGACCCCTATTTTTTGCCTTGCCACATCAGCTATACCCCCCTAGCTTCATTTTTTAAAGGGAATATTCTCACACTCTCTCTCTTACTTTTTGACTTTTTTCACTCTCTCTTACTTTTTGAATTTTTTATCTTCACTCTCTACAAATTGAATCTTTCTTGTCAGTTTTTGAAATCTCCTTTCTCATTAACTCCCACCATATCTCCCTTCTACATCAGCAAAACATTCTTGTATTTAGGTGAGCCCCAAAAAGTGAAATTTTTTTATTTTTTATTTTTTAACATTTTGAGGTGGAAAAAACACCACCCAACCAACATGTATGATGAAAACAAAATTTTTCCTCCAAAAAGCTTGTAATTCAAGGGTCACGTCAGAAGCCTGTCGGGAGCCAGTACATCCATAATAACTAGCTGTTAGGTCCCCACAACCCCATAAACATAACTAACTGTCAGGAACCACTACATCCATGAGATCCCAAAATTGTGGACCCCAAAAATTATTATTTTTTAATTTTTTTCATAAATGTAATTTATTGATGAAAAACTCCATGTTAGTATATTTCTATATCAAAAATATCATTTTCTACTTTAGAAAAACGGATTTGTGTTAAACCTGCAGTAGAGCAAAGTTTTAATAATCTCTCTCACTCACTCCCCCCCCCCTCTCTCTCTCTCTCTCTCTCCCCCCCCTCCCTATGAGGATCTCTCTGCTTTAGCTTCTTCCTCTGCTTATTAGCTACTATGGAGCCTTTGCAAGCTGTGTGTGTAGCCCCTTGTGAAGCTAGAAAATGGACGGTTAACTTACACATTCGTATTCCTGATGAAGAGTATGGCAGCTCTAAAAAAACCCATCCTACTGATGCACAATCTGTCCAAGCTCGTAGGTTAGCTAAGGAGAAAAATGTAGATCTTTGGGTTGATGAGCATCTCTATCCAGTTGACCCTCCATTAAGAGCAAACCCTCCTTTCCGCAATTTATCATCTTTTATGCAATTTGTTGGTGAAGGAGATCTTGGCTTGTTAGGATACTGCAAAAGATTGACTACAAGTGGAGCTTGGCAAACCCATATTCTCCATGTGGAGTACCCAAGGGATGGAGAAATCACATTATAAAGCAAGAGGGGTTTATTTCAAAAATACAAGACATGGAGGTGGAGCTTTTACAAGAGGAACACGTACAAAGTATCTACAAGAGATGTTCAATTGGTTTTATCGCACAATCTTTGGAAGGGTATTGGTTAAGGAGCGGGCCCAATAATCTAAGCTTGCGCAAGAGGCACGCAAGGCTACAAAAGTCATGCTCGGCTTTAATGGTTTACAGACCACAATGCTCCCCATAGGCATGGTGCTTGGCGTACACAAATGAGGAGACAAGGGAGGCATTGGGTTGTGCACGCGCCAGCATAAATCTAGATGTAATAAGGTTAAGAAAATAAGTTCAATTAGGTTTTTTTTTGCCCTTAAAAAAACTATTAATAGCTCCCTTAAAAAAACTATTAATAGTTCCCTTAAAAAAACTATTAATAGTTCCTTCTCTCACTTCATTTTCATTTCACTTTTTTAGAGAGCTTGAGCTCAAGATCTACGTAGACACCCACGTAAGGACACCGGCATATCACCACATTAGCATAGTCATACATGGATATGGCACACACCAAGAACACTGCACGTGTTACCATGCCTTCACAAAACATAGTGCAAGGCACCCAAACGACCACATACTCGCGACACCACGGAAGAGAGTGACCCCTTGGATTCTAGGACACGCCCAATGGGATCACCAGAGTCCAACCCTCCTCCCACAGCAACACCAGTGCACACACATGTAGGCCCTTCTAGTGGGAGAAAGCGTGTGAAGAAGACCTCCAATGCAGCCACCCCAGAGATTAAGACAGAGAGGCAGATGATGAGCAGTTCGATAGGGTTGGTGAAAACATTTTTACATTGTGCAGCACCATAGGTGGCAAGACCCTATTACCAAGATAGGGTCCCCTACCTCTACCTAGGAGGAACTTGATACACGGGTACCACAGCAACAGGAGGAGGAGGATTCAAACTATGAGAGAGACCAAGAGGAGGTTCCTGCAAGTGCGCGCAACCGTAGAAAGTTCAAGATCTTCAAGCCAAGGAAGTCCCAACCTCGCCAACGCACTAACACAACACAGAGAGCTCCAAGGAGAAGGATGCGCCAAGGGCATAGGGCTCTACAAGAAATCAAGTTTTATCAGAGGAACACTGAGTTGTTGATAAGAAGAGCCCCTTTCGCTTGCACAGTGAAGGAGATTCTCCAACGATATAGAACAGAGTTCCATGTGCACGGGATTGCCCTTGAAGCATTGCAAGAAGCCTCCGAGGCTTACCTTGTTGGGCTTTTTGAAGACACCAACCTCCTTGCAATACATGCAAAGAGGATTACCATATTTGCCATCAAGGACATGCAACTAGCTTCAAGGCGAGCGAGACACGATCTAGAGATCTTAGATGTTAACCTTTTTTTGAAGCAACTCTTTTGTTTCAAACCCCCCCTTTGTAACAAGCCTATTTGGCTTTCATTTGTAACCTTCTAATAATTAAAATTTTAAGTTACTCTTACAATGTCTCGGTGTCATCATGTTTGTTTAACATGGAGTGTCTATCACGTGTGCCACTTTGTCACCCAAGGCATCAAAAATGCTCTTGGGTGGGGAGGACTGAGAAACTGTGCCACCAGAACTGTGCGAATTTAGCCTCTGCAAAACGGTGATGTAGGCTCAAAATTCACACTATTATGACACTTCTCCCCTAGCCACTAAGGATCATTTCTGATGCATTTATAAAATGAAGTTGAGCACACGAATTGTGAGAAACAATAGTTTATAAGATAAAAACACCTTTAATCATGTGTGAAAATATAGTGTTTATCATCCAATGCATCAAAATTTCTCCTGGAGGACTGGGGAAGCTATGCCAGAATAGTGCAAATTTAGGCTCTGCAGAGCGGCGGCCGGCGGCGGCGGTGCAGGCTCAAAATTTGCACTGTTCTGGCACTGCTCCCCCAACCACTCAGGGTAATTTCTGATGCATTTATAAATGAAGCTGAGTACACTAATTGTGAGAAACAATAGTTTATAAGATAAAAACAGCTTTAATCATGTGTAAAATTACATTGTTTATTATCTAATGCATTAGAATTGCTCCTGAACGATTAGGGAAACTATGCCCACAGAATAGTGCAAATTTAGAATTTAGAACGGCGGTGCAGGCTCAAAATTCGCACTGTTCTTTGGCACTGCTCCCCCAGCCACTCAGGATCAATTCTGATGCATTTATAATGAAGTTGAGCACACTAATTGTGAGAAACAGTAGTTCATAAGATAAAAACACCTTTAATCATTTGTAAAAATATAGTGTTTATCATCCAATGCATCAGAATTGCTCCTAGAGGACTGGAGACGCTATGCCAGAACAATGCGAATTTAGGCTCTGCAATGGCGGTGCAGGCTCAAAATTTGCACTATTCTGGCACTGCTCCCCTAGCCACTCAAGATCATTTCTGATGCATTTATAATGAAGTTGAGTACAGTAATTGTAAGAAACAATAGTTTATAAGATAAAAATAGCTTTAATCATGTGTAAAATTACATTGTTTGTCATCCAATGCATCAGAATTGCTCCTGGAGGACTGGGGAAGCTATGCATGAACACTGCGAATTTAGGTTCTACAGCGGTGGTGCAGGCTCAAAATTTGCACTATTCTGGCACTGCTCCTTGAGCCACTCAGGATCATTTCTGATGCATTTATAATGAAGTTGAGCACACTATTGTGAGAAACAATAGTTTATATGATAAAAACACCTTTAATCATGTGTAAAAATATAGTATTTATCATCCAATGCATCAGAATTGCTCCTGAAGGACTGGGGAAGCTATGCTAGAACAGTGCGAATTTAGGCTCTGCAACGGCAGTGTAGGCTCAAAATTCACATTGTTCTGGCACTGCTCCCCTAGCCACTTAGGATCATTTCTGATACATTTATGATGAGGTTTTGTACACTAATTGTGAGAAACAATAGTCTATAAGATCAAAACAACTTGTGTAAAATTACATTGTTTGTCATCCAATGCATAAGATTTGCTCCTAAAGGGCTAGGGAAGCTGTGCCAAAACAGTGCTTGGGCTCTACAGCAGCGGTGCAGGCTCAAAATTTGCACTGTTGTTTTGGCACTGCTCCCCTAGGCTCCCAGGGTCATTTCTGATGCATTCACAAAAACATTGATGGTACAAACTAGAAAAAACAATGATATACTTGATGAAAATAAGTTTGCAGCAAAAATTGTATTGTATTCATAATAAGAAGTGATACATCATCTTTACAAAAGCTTTCTTACAATATTGAGCTTCCTTCTCTTGTTATTGGGCAGAGTGTGCTCAAGGAGTGATTGGGCTATTTCTTGAGGATCCTCTATGCCTATGCTTTTGGCTATATCTATACGAGCAAGAAGCTTACCCCTAAATCTAGAACCAAAAACATTGAAGGCAAGGGATTTTTTAATTAGAACTATACATTTGGTGCTCTGTGCCATCATAGAGGCTACACAAAGCACCTTAGAGAGGGCTTTCAAAAAGAAGAGAGTGAAGGTAGATTAAGGGGTGTAGTCCCTGTGGATAATGGCGATGCCATCCACAGGAAGTCAACCAAGATAGTGTGCCAACGCAACATCATGTCCATGGACCTTGGCTTGGTCTCTGCTATCGCCACCTCTCCCAGCAAATGCGTCAATTTCAACCACCCTCTACAATCAAAGGAAAAATCAAAATATTTTCCTATACATAATAACAAATGTTTCTAGGTTGTAAAAGGTCGATTATTACCTTTTGCTTAATGTCTTCTTTTGCCAAAGTGCTCGTGGGGGAGCAGAGAGGACAATTGAGGACTTAGCCTCATCCTTTTTTGGTGCTTTGGTCTCCTCCATCACTCCAGCAGCAAGGTATCCTTTTCAGCCTCTAGCTTGTCTTGTAAGGTTGTGAATTCCTCCTCTGGAACTAGGGCTTGCTCCGCGGTTTCCACCAGAGTTTCCTTGACCAAATTGTCTGTGTGATAGATTCTCCAAGGGGTAATATAGCACTATCTAGGTGAGGACCGAGGTTGGACATATCAAGGTCCACCTCACATCACGTGCATATAATGCCCAAGCATTCATCCATTCTCAAGCCAGCTGCCTTTTCAAAGTCATGATTCAAAGTCATGAAGAAATAAGTATTCTTCATCTTCCACCACAATGGTGCTCAAGAGATTGATCTCAAGCTCTGGCGGCACCTTGCTCTCCTCGTGTGGGGAAGATGGCCCTGCATCTTCTACTATAGTGGGCTATTCAGCTACAGATTGTGCACCCTTTGGAAAGTGCTCTGATGCAGGGCCCAAGAGGTAGGGGGACAAGAGTAGTAATTAGGCCCCATTAGCAAACCAAAGCCTAGGCCCCCTAGGGTCAAAGAAGTCAATGTGCACCCAGTCCTCATCCTATTGGTCCATTCCTAATCAAAAGTTAATCCAAGAGGCCCTCTCTGGGTCCAAAAAATTCCTAATGTCTAGCTATCTCAACACAAAATAATATGGACAGTTGTGATAGTAGCCAACATGATCCATAAATCTTTGAACTCCCTTGTAGTTTGTGGGTGGTGGTAAGTCCAAAATGAATTGAATTTTTCCCTCATCTATAGAAATACCATTCTTGCAAATCGGGGATTCCACACAAATGTGTTACTTCCATCTAAAAATCCAATTTTCAATTTGTGAATTCCTATTCTGAATATCAATTTGTACGAGTTTTAACACACAATTACAATATTTCAATGGGTGGTAACTCATAAATTTTTGACATTTCTTGCTTCTTAAGTTGATCAACTTTTCAATCAATTCGCTCTGATACCAGCTGAGAGATCATTGCCCCCTCACTGCATCAAATTCTGGAGGAGGCTGGCAGCGAAAGTAGTAGCCTCACGTGCAGGGCAGAGCTTCCCTTTTGGGACCTCGCCCCACCACCACGAATGTTCGGACAAGAGACTAATCCCTTGGTTCTTCCAAAACTGAACCTAGAAAAAACTTTCCTCACCTAGAAAGCATAGGTGATTCCTCCAGGAATGTTTTCTAACGTAGTCAAGGGCCTTAACTATCCTTTGTATTCTGACCGAACCTGTGAGTCACATGGCCGAATCAAAGGAGGAACTTGCACTTGGTTCATAGAGACCAACGTTTTTTTTCCATCAAGTGAGGCACATCCGTTAATTATTTTCCATAGAACAAGGCTTATCCTGTGACTTACTTCATCTATTGTAACTTGAAAAGAATTGAATTTTATTATAGAAATCCATTGATCCAGCCTAACCCCATCCAATCCCATGGGTTAGCCCACTGCTACCCAACCACTCTATTGATAGGATCCATTATAAATATTTGCTTATGTTTTCTCCCGGGTACCAGCTAAAAGAGTTCCCAGGTCCCCTAGCCGGCTCTCATGCAAAAATTAAATAGACACACCACTTACGCACCCGATATGAAATTACCTTTTCTTAGATTCAATTATTTTCAAAATAGTATTATAATAAAACCACCGTGTTTCCATCCTAATCCTTAGTATTCCATTTCCAGGTCCAATTTCCAACCATAAAATTCAATTTCAATCATTCCTTCCTCAAAGTACCTATGGCATCATCGGCAAAACTAGAACGATCACCACTTGCTCACTCAGGGGCCTTTTCAATATTTCCTAGCCCATAGTACCTAGGAATATAATCACATAAAAACCATATGGACTCTCCGTTGTTGAAGATCAACTAGATCAACCAACAAGATCCATGTAAAAGAGCCATGAACCCATCCGTTGAAGACCAGCAAGGCCAATCAATCAGATCCATGCTCGTGTTTAGAAAACAGCTCCAACTCATTTTTCTCCCTCGTTGTACGCATGGGTATCTTGGGCAACCCAGGTACCGTATGGTCAGCACCCTTTAGGCTCCTTCACAGGTCACCTCTAGCGCTTCACTCATAGGCCGCTTCCTTGGTCCCTCATCGACCGGAAGCTCACCATTTTAACCGAACTGAGGCTGGTGGTCAAGACCTCGGCCGATCTTGCCATGCGAGATGTCCTTCATTGACTCTCCGTCAGCTGTTGCAACATTTCCACTTAGGTCTTCACAACCGCATTCCACAAGATAATCAAAATGCTTCCCCTGACATTTTTGATATAAAACAATATTTAAAAAACAAGTTTCACATACAAATATAATTCCAAACAAAATTCCCATCTTTCCTCATCATTCCACATCCCTTCACATTATTCCTCATCATTTTCCATCATCCCATATTTTTCTACATCACATCAATTCACATTATCCCACATCAAATCACATCAATTCACATTATCCTACATCAAATCACATCCATTCACATCATCCCACATTAATTCACATCCATTCACATCATCCTACATCATTCCCACAGTCATTTACATCATTTGACATCAATTCACATCCATTCACATCGTCCCACATCATTCCCACATTCATTCACATCATCTCACATCATTTCACATCCATTCACGTCATTCTACATCATTCCCACATTCCACACATCACTTCTCATCATTCCACATCATTCCACATATCCCACACATCATTTCTCATCACTCCACATCATTCCATACATCCCACATCCTTCCACACATCACTTCAGATTAAAAGTACACCTACCTTACTTTTTATACTGATAGAGTTTCTAAGTCTCGGCGATTACTTGGCTCAGTTAAAGGTAATTTTTTCTTAACTTAATTCAATTAAGTCTAAATTTTCATTCTCTTTTGGATCTTTGATCCTCTCTCAAGGATTCTAGATTCCTTTCTTAGGGAATCTAGGAATAATTCAGTCTTCACAAGTATTCATATTCATCCAATCGTAAGCGTGTTTCTCGTATTTTCTTGCGAAATCCTTTTCCCGTTCCAGAATGTACTCCAAGATTATATTTTTCAAGAATCTAGACATATACTTTGTAATTCCAAAAGTTAATTATGTTCGTGATTTCTCTTTTTTCTAATTAATATTTTTTTCATAATTTCTTGAAGCATTCTCATTAATATTTTCTCATTCTTATCTCCACTTTCCTAAAATAAAATATACTCAATATTTCTCTTTTTGAATAAAAGATTTATTCATACGACCCTATGGGATTTACAAAATCAATTACACCCATAATTCCTCTTTCTAATTAAAATTTATGTATATTTTCTCAATGCACTCCTATGAATATTTTCACCTTCTTTTCACTATTTCCTCAAAATGAAATATTATGGAAATCCCTCTTTTAGCATAAAATATTTATGCACACCTACTAATCCATTTTTATCTAAATTAATTATCCTCAAAATTATTTTCATAATTCTCATGAATTAAATGAATCTAGAGAATTTGTGCATAACCTTCTTTATTTTTCTAACAAATGAATAATGCTCAAAACTCCACTTTTAGCATAAAATTTATTATACATAAATTCATTCT
Organism: Cibotium barometz; assembly: GCF_041138505.1. Classification (NCBI taxonomy): domain Eukaryota; kingdom Viridiplantae; phylum Streptophyta; class Polypodiopsida; order Cyatheales; family Cibotiaceae; genus Cibotium; species Cibotium barometz. The sequence goes on along the minus strand of NC_141053.1, from coordinate 39,719,294 downwards.
CCTAAAGATATAAATTTTTCCATAGCTTCCCCACATTTTCTAAGAAATGATAATACTCGAAATTCCACTTTTGATATAAAAGTTATTTATGCATAAATTCCATTTTCTAATGATAAAGATTTCACCATAACTTCTCCATATTTTCTATGAAATGAGAATGCTTAAAATACTACTTTTAGCATAAATTTTAATTATGGATAAAATTTATTTTTTTAATAATAAAAGTTCTACCATAGTTTTCTCGTATTTTCTATGAATTAATAATACTCAAAGTTCCTCTTCTAGAATAAAAATTATTTATGCAAAAACCTTCATTTTCTACTGATACAATTTTGCCATAACTTCCCCGCATTTTCTATGAATTAAAAATGGTTAAAATAATCCTTTTAGCATAATACCCAAATATGACTTCCATATGAAAATAATTATAAGAATGTTAGCCCAAGCTCTCTATCACTTTAGAATGAATAAATATGAATTTTCTTAACATAAAACAAGCATAAATGAACTAATTCTCATTTTAATTAGCTTAAAAATCATAAAAATGCTTAATCTCTATCTCTAGCTTGTTAGGCCTAGAGTTTTGGTTAAGAAAATGAGATTAGGACTAAGATACAAGAGGGGAGAGAGATTAAGGAAGATTAATGATGGATTAGACTCATTGACATTGGAGTCCACACATGGATTAGACTCATCACATGGGTGTTGCTCACCAAGCACACTCTATAAGGTTCCCCCCTTCCAAAATAGGGAAAACACTTAAGATAGTCCACTAAGTCTTAACTTGGAGAAAATTTCCTATTTATCGACACCTTGACCATGTAGAGATTCAAGGATATGATTCATAGGTAAGACCTAGTCCTATCCCACAGGGGGAGCGTGATCAAATCACCCATAGGGTAATTGATCATAAATTTAGGCAACTAGAGACAATGTTTTTTTCCTCATCCATGTAGGGCACAGCCGCTGGCCTAGTTTTCTATAATAGAATTGCCCGAGAACCTATCTATCTAGCGTAGGGCTTTCACTTAATATGTTGGAAAGCTACCCGACTAATCGGGTCCACCCGCGTCCGTAGGATGGTGCCATCGGGGCATTCCATCCTCCCACTTTCCACCCTACTCACGTGTCAATTTGTTTTCTAATTAATCTTACCACACTGTTTGACATAAATAAACATGTTCCTTAATTAAGACCCTTTTCACAAGGTTTATTAAAACAGCCTTTTTTCACAGTACAATAATGCCAAAGATAAGATTTATAAAAAAAGTTTATAAATGAATCAATTTCATACAAGCAAAACCGGCTCTCTTATTCTTTTCCTTTATACCGCCGATGATCTAGAATTCGGCCTTCCAGCTTGTACATACTGGGCAAAACCCTACGGGACCATACACCTCATCGTCGGCTCTGCTGGCAAGGACTCAAGCCGGCCTGTCGCCCTCTCAAGCTCCATCGCTCGATCCTCCCGCCCCTTAGAGGGATGTCTGCGCACTAGGGTGGGCTAATTCACCGCACTAGCCTGGGCCCTCAGAACTAGGCAGCATGACAATCACTCGCCTCAATCGGCGAACCTCATTCTCCCAATGGTATGAGGAATACCATGGACCAACTACGGGCCTTACTAACGTCTCCGCCATCCAGCTATACAAGCACAACAACGGGGCAACGTCAAGGCAGGGAGAGTTGTACCTGTACCTTAATTTAACCAAGATAGCAATCCATTTACTCACTAAACCATAGGACTAGAATCCATGTTACCTTCTTAGGAAAACAATCCTTTTCACAAAGATTTTTACATTTCAACTTGAGATTGCGATAAGACATTCTTTATTAAGGCATATGCTGTTGTTTAAAAGAATACAAACTTTAAATAGTAAATCAATCAAATAGATCACTATTAACAATCAATAGAGAAGCCGGGGCCATATCTCAACCCCTAAGAATAATATATAATTGAAAAACAAAATATGTATATACCTTATAGAAATTTGTCATATATCGTTGCCTTTGCTCGTTAAAAAGAGCTTTAGAACTTGACATAAGAGAATGGAGTCTTCTAATACCTTGTCTTACGATTGAAATCATCCAATTATCCCCAAGCTTTATCTCCTCTTACTCGTATTGTGACTCTTCTCTCTTTCTAAGGTCTATGGTAAAATAGCCTTCTCTTACAGGACTACGGCATACTATTCTTTCTCTAAAAGAAAAGCTATGGAGTTTTGGTCTCTTCCTCCGAAAGACCATAGCAATCTAAGCTCCTTTTCTAAGATATTAGATAAGAATAAAGGGATATATACATCTCAAGCTCTAGGATTACCTTGAGACTACTTGCTGCCTTCTTACAGTTTTCTCTGTGTAGAGACCCTGACAGAAACAACAAATTGTTTCGGCCATAACTCTCTGATAAAAACTCAGAATATGGTCAAATAACCAGTCAAAAGAATGGGAAGGCAACTGTTCTACAAGCTTGCGTAGGCAGAATAGGCAAAAATGTCTGTATATAGCCACAAACGCAACCATCTTTAGAAACGCGTTGTTTTTTACACATTTTTAGTATGCATGGACTCTAAATATGTAAAAGTACTCTAAATATGACCTCTTATCACCTAAATTCGAATTTCTATTTTTGGAGATACTTATCTCTTAATAGAACTATTCTTGTTCTCTTAATTCTTTTAGGATTTTTAGAGCTAATATTTTTATTCTAACTTTTTCCTAATGTTTCTAGCCTTATTGTCTCACTCTTCTCTAATTACACTCTCTTTCCTTATTGAAATCTATATTAAAAGAGACACATACATTCATGGCTTTTGGGAGGGACCTTACAATCTCTCCCACTTAAAAGATTCGAGATGTCCCTCATCTCACGAGCTGGGGTAGTATCTAAGTAAATCCTCCTGTCTCTTTCAAAGTGGTGTCCCCGCACTAGGTAAAAATCTTCTTTTATCTAAACATTGTTCTCAAAGAGTCCTTTATTTCATGTGCTTGGCTCGTTTTGTTGTGCCTCCAAAAGTTCTATTATTCTAAAGATAATTGGCCTTATTATCCTAAGTTCATGCATCCATATACCTCTCATATGATATGAACCTTCGAATTCCTTATTCTATACCCCCATGTAATACGGTACTTAACAAATGTCATGGAAAAATGTAAGGGAATCAATCCTTTACGCAATCTAACCTATGATAGCAATTTCATAATCTTAGAATCGTCTTGTAGAATACCTCTATTCATCATGCACATTACTATACATGAATTTTGCACCAATCATCTTCTATTTACTTATAGAAATACTTGTTGAATTAGATAATCTTTAATCTTGCTATCCCTATTTCTTGACCTAATTTTTACTCTAGCTCATGATTCCTTGTAGCCAAGGGTGGGCTTGACATTCCTCTTGAATTAGGAGACCTCTTCTTGATTAACATGGAAGGACTCATGTCTTTCTCGACACTTTCTATATAAAAACTTTATCATAGTCTCTGGCTATAATTATGGCTTCTGAAATAGAGGATGGTTTCACATTCTTGATGAGGTTATTCAAAGGTAGATTAAGCTTCCAAATGAATCGATGGAGAAGAGTTACCTCATCCATCTCTGGAGTAAATCGGAGAAGTTTAACAAAAGTTCGGTGGTATTCTTTTAGGGTCTTTCCTTCTTGGGTTAGCTCCAAAAATTTGTTTATTTTATCCTCTCGAAATCCTAGAGGACAAAACCTTTCACGAAGGTGTAATTTCATGGCATCCCATAATAACTGATTCTGGTACTAGTGGTTAGATTAACAACAATGCTTCCAACTAATTTGGCATTTCTTACGATTTTTAGATGCGAGCAAGGGTGAGCTTGCTTCTTTCATTGTATCCATTAAAAGTTCAAAACTATCAAATACTTATCATAGCACCACATTTGAAGGCAGTCAGGATTAATACATGAGATCTTCATTTTTTTGAGAATTACACATCTGGTGCCTTGGGATTGACACATCCAAAGATTATCAGGATTGACATATCTGAGATGATTAGTTTTCTAAAAATTACACACCTAGTATCTTGGGATTAACACATCTAAGAGCATGATCCTCTGGGAATCACACATCCGAAGTTAGTAGACCCATGTTTGTCTGAGATGGGTTCTAGATCTTGGATGATCGTCCTAGTGTAAAGCATCCAATGGATGGCATTCACATGTCAACTATTCAAATCTTAATGGAGTTATAATCTTAATAATTTATAATATATAAATTAATGAGATATTCTAAAAATTTCTCTAAACAAAGTTTCGGTCTATCCTTCTATTCAGTCTCTCACTAGTTTCTTAATTTGATCACCCTATGTTTTTCCTCACAAAAGGTTTACTCCCCAATCTAATTTCTCAAATTTATTGTACAAATATCTTGCGTGTGCACCCCCAAGATACAAGCACAATTTCATAAGATGATTGTCTCAACATGTGAGGATATTCAAATCACTTCTATGGCTAGTAGAGATGATTGATTCGTCCCCTCATATGATAAAGAATCACTCGTTTTAATCCCTTTGATAGTTAACCTTTGAAAAATAAATCCTAGGAACTAAGATCGGCTCTGATACCACTTGTAAGGTTCCCCCCTTCCAAAATAGGGGAAACACTTATGGTTGCACTAACCAGACATCGGATTGAGATTGATGTGTGCAATGCAATGAAGTGCATCTATGGGTCACATCGTGCGACTCTCACGTTCTTCATGCCTTTACATTTGTTTGTGTTTTTGTTCAAGGAGGCTGATGTTCACCGGACTCCTACAATGTGGATTGCAAAGGGAGGCACAGTAATGAGTGCCTTTTTGCCACCTTCGTGGGATTTGAAGGTTATTCAACATCAGGGTGACAAGATAAAGTGCATGGTGGTGTCGGAGAAGATGGTCGTTCGGTACCAGCTTGGAAAGCAACAACTCTCTATTATCTTTCCTTACAGACGTTGGAAGCTGACTGGAGGCGAATGGCAAGCACTCGATTCAGACATCAACGATGCAGAACAGCTTGATGTACATGTTAGCACGCAAGCTGATGTGTGGGATATCATAGTAAATGCTGATTGGAATATGGCGAACCTAAGGGAGTACTTAGGCCTTAGGTTTGCACTGAAAGGTGACTTTTCATTTGTGATTGATAACACACCTCTACGTAAGAGGAAAGAGGCATCTTACTTTTGTAAAAGCATTCCCTTCCCTAGATGTATCCATATCAAGCAAGCTATGTAACAGATTTTGAGAGATTAATTCAAAACAATTTTGGCTACTCGCAATTTGCGTTCAATTTTGTGCACTTTTAAGTTATGTCTCGTGTTTTTATTTTTTTGGAGGTTTTAAGTGAATTTTTAAACATAAAAAAAGTTTTAAAGACCTCTTTATAAGTCACTTTTGGCCACTTTGAGTTCATCTCCTCACTCTCGGCATCTTTGCGGTCCCCTCGCCTTCTTCGCTACTCAAGCATGGCCACCCCCGCCCAAGCTCTCCTATCTCAATTGCACAAGCTTGACCTCGGTCACTTGATCGAGAAGCTTGCACCCATCTTTCAGACATCTATTGACATGGAAGGCACCGCCAAACTCCATAATGACGTGTTTGGGGCGTTCACTAGCTACATGGACACATACATGGCTGAATATTGTGTCAACTTTGAAGACGAGGAGGGGACTTGGGTGCCTGTGGATCTTATCAAGCATACCTACAAAGCGGACAAAAATTTCAGGTTTAGGCTTGCAAGATTCCTCAAAGGCCTTAGTAGCACATATCTAAGGGAGGAGGAAGAAGATAACCTGGTAGGTCTTGGAATGGGCAACATCGGCACAAGTTTTTTGAGGTGGGACATGACTCTTGCCCTCCTGATCTTGGAGGGAACAGAGAAAAGCAAGGGAAAGAGGAAGGCCACTCCTCCAAAGAAAGCCACACCTTATCTCTTGATCAAGGAAGCTGACCCAAAGGAGGAGATTGTCACCCCAGTGCAAGAAGCATCTCTTGCACTTGTGACTCTGGCAGAAGAGCCGCAAGCTGAGGCTGTGAAACGGGACATCGAAGGGGACGATGTCATGGATGAAGTTCCAGAGCTCGAAGTGCGAACTCTACACCCCATCATAGTAGAAGGTGTAGAGTTCTTATTTTTGGATGACATCGCCCATGTCCTTGGGCTGCACCAGGATGAAACTCTCTCAGTCATTGCTATGTACGCGGGCATGCAAGACACACAACAGCCGTCCAAAGATGATGACATCCGCATTGACTTCAGTTCCGCAGATGTCACAAAGGTGCTTGCGCTCCCAGAAAATCATGCCTCAATAGAGTCCCTTGTGGCAGAGACTCTTGTACAAATATCCCAGTGCAAGGATTTCTACGAGAGTGTGCCAGAAACTAGCTTTGCCCCTCACAAGCCGCTTGCCATTTCGGATTCCGTCAGCCTCGGGAGCATCAATATTAGTGATGCAGACCTTGCGGATCATGATGATGCCACTGAGATAGTACACCCAATTTCTTCCCTTCTTAATTTGTAAATTTTTGAAGTCAACTCATTCTTCTATCTACTTTGTAGACCGCAAGAGAAATGGACTGGTTCGCAAGCCGAAAGGGTGGAGCACGAAAGGAGGTGGAGGGGAAAGATGCTGCGCTATGGCACTACATCCCGAGCTTCAATGTCGAGATGCTTCACGTGATTCACAACGACTTTTCAAATGATGCGCAAGCTGAATTTTTGAAGTGCAGAGCCCTAAGCGCCATCCTGTCTGAAGCCCCTATAGCCCAAAATGCCCATAAATGTATTCTTGTAAATAGGGAAGCAGCTATCTATAGCTTTGGTGATAAAAGTGCAGGGTCTTTCCTAGGATTTTGTGGCCTTAGCCTTGGACAAGGCATCACTGATGCCAAAGAGATAGCCGAACGCATTGGTGACAAACCATCAGTAAAGACTCTCACCCACGAGGCTTTCACCAAGCTCATCAAGCGAGTTGGCTAGATCCAATGTACTCATTTGCCTTTTGTGAAAATCAAACAATTAATGACATCAAGATGTTTTTCGAGCTGATTTTAAGTTTTATCTTCTTGATGTGTTTATATGTTGTTGTCGTGTCCTGTCATGATGTTTCAATCAATTTTTGTGAACGCTCGTCTGCCACCACCCGTTCGACTTTGGCTCGACTCGACGGGCCGATTTCTCCTGCGTATGGCCCCAAAAGGGTAGATCAGATGTGTGGGGTGCGCCGGGGTCGACGGGGGGGGCCGGTGGTCGCGCCGTGGAACCTGTGTGCCACGGAGCGACTTTTGCCTGTTTGACCTGATGTGCGGGGTGCGCCGGGGCCGACGAGGGGGGCCGGTGGTCGCGCCGTGGAACCTGTGTGCCACGGAGCGACTTTTGCCTGTTTGACCTGGTGGGGCCGACGAGGGGGGCCGGTGGTCGCGCCGTGGAACCTGTGTGCCACGGAGCGACTTTTGCCTGTTTGACCAGGTCAAACAGGCAAAAGTCGCTCCGTGGCACACAGGTTCCACGGCGCGACCACCGGCCCCCCTCGTCGGCCTCGGCGCACCCCGCACATCTGATCTACCCTTTTGGGGCCATACGCAGGAGAAATCGGCCCATCGAGTCGCACCAAAGTCGGACGGGTGGTGGCAGACGAGCGTTCACATGAGGTCAAATGTACGTAGCGACAACAATTACATGCAAAAGACTACAATTACCTTGACAAGACGACAATCACTTGCAATAGAAAATAACTTTTTTGAAAATAGACATGGTTTTTCATTAATCAAATTGAGATTACAAAACACGGATTTGTTGCATTACAAAGGCTTCCCCTATCTAGTGAAAGAGAGCGTCCTCTCCACGGATACGCCTAGCTAGACGAAGATCAGATGGCTTCAAAGTGACACGTTTTGCATGCACCATGCACAAAATCGCATCTTGGAAAAGCGAAACCAAAATATCCTTGGCACCTTGTTGCAGAGTGCCTAGTGCCGCCGCTTGCACACGATTGACATCCTGGCGGCACTGGTCGTGGATAATCTCTTTGACGAGACGCCCAAAAGGTGCCTTCGAAATAATTGGTGTGCAGGTCTTCTGATATTTGCGAATTTCTCTAAGGGCAACTATCCCTGGTCTCCACCTTTGCTTCTTCTGCGTTGTTGGGGGCGGTGGTGCTTGCGCATGGCGAGTCCAAGCTGGCGTGTCATTTTTAAACTTTTGTCGCTGCTCTTGGAAGTTATCGGAAGGGGGTTCTGTGCGTTTAGGAATGGTTTTCCCCTTCTTAGCCTTTGCAGGTGTTGGAGTTTTCTTTGCCTTTGCAGATGGAGTCTTCTGAGCTGCTCTTGGCTCTGCCTCCTTCCTTACTCGCTCCTCTTCATCTTTCCTTTCTTTTTCCTCACGAAGCCTCCGTGTGTTTGCTGCCCTGGCTTCTCGTTCAAGCTTCTGTCTCTTATTTTCTACTTCCTCAGCTGAGAGTTTTCTCTTTCCTTTACCAAGTGCACGAGCCAAGACTCTGTCTAGCATTGCATTGAGAATCCTATTACTCGGCAGGTGCTCCCTTTCTACTGTGTCTTCATTTCTCCTCTTTGTATATTCTGCTCGAAGACTTTGTATAGCCGCTTCCAAAATTGTGTCATCTTCGTATCCGGCCATTCGCAGGTCAGCAACAAATCCGCGAGCTTTTTTGTTAAGCCAATCCTCCTCCGCAGCAAAGAATGCTAATCTTCTCTCGTTACTTGCGGCGGCCTGAGCTTCTTCTACAGCCTTCTTATCTGCCTCCGCCTTCCTAACTGCCTCGTCTTCTTCCGCCTTCTTGGCAGCCTCATCGTCCTGTGCTTTCTTTGCTGCCTCGTCCTCCTCCTGTGTTCTGACGGTCTCTTCGGCTTCGTCTCTGCTTCTTTCTGTAATCTCTCTGCTTCTTGGCGTTCTTGGGCTTCTTGGGCCTCTCGCTCAAGCCTCACACGCTCAGTTTCCAGATCTATTTGGGCTTGTGGGTAAATGTTTGGGATTTCAGTTCTATGTGCCACCGATAAGGGCCCAAGGTCTTTGAAAATGTCATCCTGCGTATTGGAGGGAGGATCATTTGGGGGCTCCATGTGCGTGAGATATTAGTGCACGAGCGAGAGAGAGAGAGAGAGAGAGAGAGCGCGCGAGAGAGTCAAGGGGAGAGGAAGAGAGAGAGCTCACAAGTCAAGACTTTTAAAAATGACTATAAAACTCACTGATATTTATAGGGGGCCAAAATTACAAAAAAGTCAATTTACAATGAACGCGCCAAAAAGTGGCGAACAAGAATTATTGGGTGGGTAACCACACGCGGCCATTTCTTAGTCGACCACTGTGCCATTGCCTCGCTCTTTCACGTGCCATTGACGCATTGCACCCTTCTCTTTCGCCTTGCACCTACCACCTTCATGATTTTGTGCCTCAAAGATAAATTTCCAGCTCGCTTTTGGGCCTTTCTCCCAGTAAGTGCACGGTAAAACCAATTGAACATTTCCTGAAACGCATTGCTGCGAACCTTGCCACCGCCATGACCCGTGTTCTTAAAATAGGCCGCCTTGGCTTGGTAATGTGATCGTTCCATGCCTTGGTTGCTCCAGAGTGCAAGAGACCCATATTCATCTAGAAAGAAGGAACTGTGCGCATAGAGAATATACATGTAGTGTGTTATATGAGTTTCCCCCCAAGCATCGATCATTTCTTCTGTGAATCTGTCAATCGAAGTCTTGAATGTAGCTATCTCTGCTTCATCAAGATACGGGCGCTCACTGCTTTCCACACCTTCATCAAGCTTCATCTTCTGCTTTGCATCCTCCTCCTCGAGATCCTTGACTCGAGCCAGCATATGTTCCTTTGTGGCCATGAAAGTTGACACACATTCTTCCTTTTCTGCCTTGCATAATTTTAGAAGCTTCCTGAGGTGATTTTGATTTGAGAGTTCCTGCAAGTACAAAGAATAGAGCCTCTGACAGTACCCTAAGAAACCATTATAACCATCACCTAAGAAGCGTACGACCTGCGTGATATTATAAAAAGGGGGAGGTGCACCAGTCTGTGGATCAAGGGGATAAATGCTTCCATCAGTCCAAAGATCAAAGGCTTTTGCACCTTGAAGTTGTAGCACCTCAGCAGGAATACATCCCTTCGTTCGATTACTTCGCATTGTGGCATACTCCTCGTCTAAGTCCACGTGCAAGCGAAACTTTGATTGCTTGTTGGTGATGTCCCGTAGAGCCATTGTACCTAGCAAATGGAGATGGAGATGTAGATGGATACAGAGATGGAAATGTGGATGGATACAGAGATGGAAATGTGGATGGTGATGGAGATGATGGAGATGGAGGATGGAGGTGGAGGATGGAAATGTGGATGGTGATGGAGGAGATGAAGATGGAGATGGTGATGGAGATGGAGGTGGAGGAGATGCAGATGGATACAGAGATGGAAATGGAGGCCTTGAGGAGATAGATATGGAGAGCTTGCTAGTGATGGAGATGGAGAGCTTCAGCTTGCAAGGATGTGTAGATCTGTACCTTCACAGGAGGGGATGGTGAGCTCTTCCATGAGAGCTGGTGGAGAGGATGATAGATATGGAGAGCTTGCTAGTGATGGAGATGGAGAGCTTCAGATTGCAAGGATGTGTAGATCTGTACCTTCACAAGAGGGGATGGTGAGCTCTTCCATGAGAGCTGGTGGAGAGGGGATGGTGAGCTCTTCCATGAGAGCTGGTGGAGAGGATGATGGAGTAGGAGGTCCAGATCTGCAGGCCATGGCTCCTAGAGAGAGAAAAAGAAGCCCTTACCCAAGTAAAACACCCTAAACGCATTTTAGAGAGAGAGTGTAGAGAGAGAGAGAGTGGGATCTGCAGCACCTCCAAAAAGGGAGGGAACAAAGTGACAAAAATTTTCAAACATTCTTTGTGAAAGGTACTTCACTACAAGACAAAAAGGCAGTTAGGTCCATATTCCTTCCCAAGGATAGAAGATCTAATGATTAGATCACCTTTTGGCCTATTTTCTTTTTTGTAGAAAAGGAAAAATGCATTTTCAGGCCTAGGCCACTAGCTTGGTCAAAGCTTGATTAGCATTTTAAGCATTTCACTAAGTGTCCAAATAAAAGGGCCCAAGAAGACCCCAAACAAGTCCTAATGAGCCGGCCTGTCGCCCTCTCAGGCTCCATCGCTCGATCCTCCCGCCCCTCAGAGGGATGTCTGCGCACTAGGGTGGGCTAATTCACCGCACTAGCCTGGGCCCTCAGAACTAGGCAGCATCACAATCACTCGCCTCAATCGGCGAACCTCATTCTCCCAGTGGTATGAGGGATACCATGGACCAACTACGGGCCTTACTAACATCTCCGCCATCCGACTATACATGCACAAGAATGGGACAGCGTCAAGGTAGGGAGAGTTGTACCTGTACCTTAATTTAACCAAGATAGCAATCCATTTACTCACTAAACCATAGGACTAGAATCCATGTTACCTTCTTAAGAAAACAATCCTTTTCACAAAGATTTTTACATTTCAACTTGAGATTGCAATAACTTAGACATTCTTTATTAAGGCATATGCTGTTGTTTAAAAGAATACAAAATTTAAATAGTAAATCAATCAAATAGATCACTATTAACAATCAATAGAGAAGCCGGGGCCATATCTCAACCCCTAAGAATGATATATAATTGAAAAACAAAATATGTATATACCTTATAGAAATTTGTCGTTTATTGTTGCCTTTGCTTGTTAACAAGAGCTTTAGAACTTGACATAAGAGAATGGAGTCTTCTAATACCTTGTCTTACGATTGAAATCATCCACCAATTATCCCCAAGCTTTATCTCCTCTTACTCGTACTGTGACTCTTTCTCTCTTTCTAACAAGAGCTTTAGAACTTGACATAAGAGAATGGAGTCTTCTAATACCTTGTCTTATGATTGAAATCATCCAATTATCCCCAAGCTTTATCTCCTCTTACTCGTACTGTGACTCTTCTCTCTTTCTAAGATCTATGGCAAAATAGCCTTCTCTTACAGGACTATAGCATACTATTCTTTCTCTAAAAGAAAAGCTATGGAGTTTTGGTCTCTTCCTCCGAAAGACCATAGCAATCTAAGTTCCTTTTCTAAGATATTAGATAAGAATGAAGGGATATATACATCTCAAGCTCTAGGATTACCTTGAGACTACTTGCTGTCTTCTTACAGTTTTCTCTGTGTAGAGACCCTGACAGAAACAGCAAATTGTTTTGGCCATAACTCTCTGATAAAAACTCAGAATATGGTCAAATAACCAATCACAAAAGAATGGGAAGGCAACTAGTCTACAAGCTTGCGCGGGTAGAATAGGCAAAAACGTATGTATATAGCCACAAACGCACCATCTTTAGAAACGCGTTGTTTTTCCACATTTTTAGTATGCATGGACTCTAAATATGTAAAAGTACTCTAAATATGACCTCTTATAACCTAAATTTGATTTTCTATTTTTGGAGATACTTATCTCTTAATAGAACTATTCTTGTCCTCTTAATTCTTTTAGGATTTTTAGAGCTAATATTTTTATTCTAACACTTTCCTAATGTTTCTAGCCTTATTGTCTCACTCTTCTCTAATTACACTCTCTTTCCTTATTGAAATCTATATTAAAAGAGACACATACATTCATGGCTGGGAGGGACCTTACACACTCATACATGAGGGAGTGTGACCTTGCACATGGAAAAGATGACCAAATGTCATAAAGTGAGTAAAAAGATCAAAAGGTCCTAATACATGATAGTACTCTCCTATTATACCCCTAGGGCCCCATATGCCCCACATGTGTAAATGGACCCTAACCCCATGTACCTAGGCCCATCCCCATGTGCATGTGCACGACTAATACACTTTGTTACAAACCATCCCCTCCTACAATGATTTCATCCTCGAAATCAAAGGGTGGTCGTGCACAAAACATTTACAAGTGGCTATGTAGTACAAAAGCCAAGAAAAATCACATCCATGACTGAATGTAGCGAAAGACCTATGCATCAATCATATGGCCCCTTGGATCAAATGGAAAGGATAGAGGAATCTCATCCAATGATGAGGCTATATATGCAACCTCCTGAATTGAAAGGAAATCCAGGGCATGCAAAATCCAAGGAAATATCTCCATGATAATATGGTGCAAGTGGAGTAGATAAGGAACCTCTGCCAATGACGAATCTAGTCGAGTATCCTCCAGGATCAAAGGGATATGTATGGTATACACCCCAAACTGTCTAGCTGAAATGGTAGTAGCTCCTAGATCAAAAGGAAAGCTCGACTACTCTAAAGAGATAGTAGTCCTAGGGTCAAAAGGAAAACTCATGAGCTCATCCACATGACTACACTGTGAATCTGGCATGAAAGGTATCCGCCAAATAAGCTCAAAACTCCTAGCCAGAATGTCAAGTGGTACTGGCAAAAAAGAATCATCATGTGTGCCAAGACTAGAATATGACATAGATGCACCTAAATATCGAGCCAAAAATCCACAAACTATGCTTCTCAAATGGCAAAGAATGCATCCAAAGAAAAATGTCTTGACTCCAAAGAATACAGGATCGTGCTAACATCCGAAGAAATGAACATAACTCAAGGTCGGTCTCAAGTAGAGTCAAATGTGAACTCATGCCTCTGTCATATGTAGCACCACCCAAGAAGTCAAAAGCATGATCCACCATATCGATGTATGTCTGAGTATGATCCAACCCATACACAATATCACCATGTCTATGACACTCTATATGTAAAGATCATGGAATGTATCACTATGGTCATCTAATGTATCCCTATGATCACTAGAAATAGCGATAGGTAGCTCTATGATGCTCGTAATGCTCGATGTGCTTGTTGCCATCTCTCCCATCAAGATGTGTTCTAGGATTCTTATGAATAGATAGTTACTTTCTATTAGACTTTCAAGATTGTATATATGTTGAACATTATTTAAAAAATATGATAATTTCTACAGATATGGATAAATACACTATCAACATATCTCCTACATATAATATCAACACATTGGGGATCATGTATCTTATCCTGCATGTGCCTGAAAATGAAACTTGGGACCATTTTTATAATATGATGTTAGTAGATGTGTGCTAGTATCGAGTGTATTATCATTAATGTATTCTTTCGAATTCATGTGAAATCCTCAGACTAGGGATAGTTCAAGGGGAAAAAAAGGACTTTTGGACCTTGAAATGGCTTGAAATGATATGCAAAGTCTTGTTTAGGGTTAATCAGAGATCTAGGAAAAAAAGAATTTTTGAGCCCTTAAATTACATAAAATGCAATGTAGATACTTATTTGGGGCATAAGGAAAAAAAGCACTGATGTAGCTAAAAAGAAGGTTTACATGGTACAACTTTGGCTGTTTCATTGGCAAACACTGCTAGAGGACCTCATACGGGGGTGCTTTGGACATGTCCCAAGTGTAATGGTTTCACAATGCACACATTGATACTAGATGGGTTGTGACATCATATTCATGCACTTTTGTAGTGAATGGAAGAGAAATAGCCCTAATGGCCTAGTAGTTGCCTACTAGATGTGTGCATGTCCATTGAAATAGACCATTAATATATGAATGTGAGACAAATGTGAGACACAATCTAATTTAAAAAACAAGACAATTACTTTTAAAAATTTAACACACTTTAATTTGAAAAACAAAATAATTTTTTTAAAAAAATAGATTTCTATAAATAAATACTTTTATTAGATTGTCAAGAACAATTCTATTCTTTTTTTCATTGTTGTACATGGCATCCTATGCACGCATTCATAGAAAATGGGTTCACATCAAATGCGTAAACTCATGCATGGTGGAGAGAGAAATAACTTGATGGTCTTGTCGGAGCTGCATGGAGATTCATGTGCGTAGAAACATGCAATTACATATAAGAAGTACATATATGAAGATGAGATAAATGCAAGGTGAAAACTCAACATAATTATTTTTGTTGCTAATTTGGGGATTTCTATTAGATAAATTCTTCTAACACATAGTCAAGACTAGTTAATACGTGATGATTTTTTTGTTTTTAGCCATTTGGCTAGGTATGAGTCCTTCGGTAGCATGAGGGTAAGCTACTTAGCATGTATGTGGTACAAGACCAAATCTTCAAAAAGACCAACCAAAATTTCCTCCATGACCTCCTACAAGGCTATCCCCATTATGGCTTGGATGGATCATCCTCTGCTTCCTCTAAAACTTCTTTAATAACCCTTACAAAGGAGGCCTTGGGTATGAGAAGATCTCAAATATCCCTTCAATTTTTGAACCTTAGATGGATTTTTGTTCGTCTATGCCATGGGGGAATGGATGTGGTTACCTTGCATGATTAGCCTAAGGGGTGTGGTCAGCATCTTAAAACTTTTGTCATAACTCTTAGACTTTCTTCTTCCTCCTTTTGACTTTCTTATCATGTTGCATCTTCCTCTTATAACTCTACTTGTTGTGCTTCTTCTTCCACATTTTCTCCTCTTGCAATGTTTTCTTCTCTCCTTGTCATTATGCTTCTTCCTCGTTGTCTTTTTTCTCTTCTATTCCTTGTTGTTTTTCCTCCATTTGCTTTTCCTCATGCTTCCTCTTATTCTTTCTAATGTTTCTTTCTCTATATTAAGTAGTGTCTTCCCTTTCTATGGTCCTTGGAACCCTTATTCTACATGCGATCTCCTTGATTCTTTTTCAATGTGATCCTGTTAGACAAGCTCTTGCACATGCTATTGCATTAGATTATTATAGTTCAATAGTTTCAAGATGTTCATTTTTCCAAGCCCCTAAAATACCTGCTTTTTGTAAGGGGAAATATAGTCCTTGTGGAAGTTGGTAGATCACCCCCACCAAGTCTCCTAGAATAGGATTGAGAAGACTTGAACCATCCACCTCCATCAAGTTAGGTTCAAGAAGAGGTTTGGGTTTGGTAGGATTGATAAACCATCTTAGATGTGGTAGATTTAAGAAAAGGGTTATGGCTAGAGTTGGTAGGATTGATGGGATAGGGTTGGAGGTTCAAAGGTGTCATTAAGGTAAATGTGTTAGAGGTTTGAGGGTTAATAAATAATAGCATTGATGGAATGAGGCATAGGGTTGTTGATAAGATTATGGGCTTGATCATGGTTAGCGTTGACATAGTTTAGGTTTAGGCTACTACTGAGAGGGATCTATTATGCTATTGTTAATTGTTGACTCCTCCTAGATACTCATTGTCCTTAACAACTTATCTAAGCTAGAGATGCATCGATACACTCTTCTTGAGTGGGCTTTCCTTATGAGAGCTATTTGAAGTGAAACATGTGTGGAAATGGAGAAAACATCACAAACCTTTTTCCTTATTCTTTCCATGCAATGATAAATTTTAAAAGTCATTCATATTTATAGTAAGTGACTTTATAAGCATATAAATTATTACACCTTTTTTAAAAACCATGGTGTTTATTGTTGACAACCACTTATTACCATGACATAGTGCAACAAACCATCCTTATTTCCCTTATTTTGCACTGGAGGCTACCTATGCTAAGCTTCTTCACGATCTTGTAACCTTTTTTACCATGGAATGTAAGAGGGGCTTCCAATTTTACGATTGCAATTATTCCCTCCCACCACCCAAACACTTGGAGGGTGTTACTCTTCCTTATTCTTCCACCATGCTTGTGTTGTTGAAAATCACT
Source organism: Cibotium barometz (assembly GCF_041138505.1). NCBI lineage: Eukaryota > Viridiplantae > Streptophyta > Polypodiopsida > Cyatheales > Cibotiaceae > Cibotium > Cibotium barometz. Next base: position 39,702,594 of record NC_141053.1, on the reverse strand, counting down.
AATTTTGCTAGGCAGTGGGATTACGAGTGACCCATATGTTGGAATTAGAGGTAGGGTTGCAACAATACACACACACAAGATAGAGAAGCTTGAGAGCACACAAACGCACTAGATTAGAATTAAAAAATGTGTGCCAGATACAAACGATAAGTACACACCCCAAAACGAGTAGATAAGAGGGTATACATACACGCAGGGGAAAAAATCTTCTAGTGAGGGAAAAAGTGCCTTGACGGTCCTAAGTGTGTTCACACACATCACTACCATATAATGCTAAAAATCCCCCCTGGAGTGATGATGTGAACATGTACAAGGTATGGCCGATCAATCCTGAAAAGGCAGTAACCCCAAAGCTTTACGAAAAGCTTAGAACTTTTCACAAGGAAGAAGCCTTCGTGAATAAATCTACCATGTTGTCATGTGTGGGCACATAGACCAAGTTGATCTCTACTATGCAGAGAGTCTTTTCCTAACATAGTGGAAATGCACCTCAATGTGCTTAGTGCGAGCATGAAACAATGGGTTCCTCACATTTGCTAATGTGCTTTAGCTGTCAGTGAAAATCGTAGTGCTAGATGAGTGTCCAACACCTAAATTAGTCATAAGATGTCTAAGCCACACACACTCAACTATAGCTATATAAAAGTTACCCTATACTTAGCTTCACAGCTGGAAGTGGCCACTATAGGCTACTTCTTGCTAAGCCATGATATACATGAATCACCAAGGCGAAAGCAAAACCCACTAGTGGACACTCGTGTGTCATAACATCTAGCCTAATCTGAATCACCGAAAGCATGCAACTGTGACTCACCTCCCTTTGGATAAAATAATCCAAAATATCGAGTGCCCTATAAATAGCAAAAAACCTGCTTAACAGCCTACTAATGCTTTTGTACCTGGGCTATGCATAAATCTGCTCAACTGTGAGACTACATACTGTATATCTAACCTCGTGTTACACACATAAAGAAGGGATCCAACAGACTGCTGATACAAACTAGCATCAAAAGAGTCTCTTGCATCTTGAAGACTAAGTCGAGTACCTATCTCCATAGGTGTAGCCATAGGTTTATAGTCTTCAAAATTAAACCTCTTCAATTACTTCTGTATATGTTTAGATTGCAACATAATAATGCCATCATTACATAAACTAAATCCCCAAATAGTAATGCAAGGGTCCCAAATCTGACATCTCAAATGATGACTGTACATCAACCTTAAAGGCTGAAACCTGATCTATATCAGGTCCCATGAGCAGTATCATCAATGTATAGAACGATGACTAAAAATGTGTCCTTACTCCTCTCTTCACATAGAGGGTACTCTGCTGGACTGTTGCAAAAATTATTTGTAGCCAAGTATGCATGATCTTCTCATACCATGCTCTAGGAGCCTACTTAAGGCCATAAAGAGCCTTTTTTAACCTGCATACTTTAGACTCTTCTCCTTTCATAGCAAAATCAAGAGGTTGCGAGATACAAACACCTCCTCATGTAAATCACCATTCAAGAATGCAGTCTTAATGTCCAACTGATGTACATTCCACCCATGATGTGCTACCAAAGCAATGAGTGTTATGGCTCACTTTAACCCTCCTTGAAACACACCCAAAAAGAGATTACCTGGTGAACCACAACTATCATCATGAGGATCTTTCCAATGGCCGAGCTTGTAACCCTTGAGGTCTCCAAGCTCTACAACTCCTTAAGAAGAAATTCCACCGCATCTCGAGCGTGTTCACACTGCCGTGTTGCACTACAGGTACTCGTCCCTCCTTTCACCTCACTTCACTCACATATAGGTACTCGTCCCTCCTTTCACCTCACTTCACTCACATACACTCAGTAGCATGCATTAGGGAGAGAGATTAGCAAGAGGATTAGCAAGAGCAAGACTCAACTGCACAATGGGAGAGTAGACTTGTATTATGAGAGAAATTCACTTATATACATGGCCATAAGTGTTCACACTCACTTAAACTGTGGCCGACCGAGCACTTTAGGCTCATAAGAGGCCTAATGCTATTACAATGACTACTCTCATAATATATCCTTGAAGTACATCACTTAGGACTTCATCCTATCTTGCTACCACATGCTCTTGAAGCGGGAATCACCATAAATACTCTATCACACCATTATGGGCACCCATCCAAGTTGTAGCTTTGGACACTATTGCTTGATATCTTGAATGTATGACCCTTTGGTGTATCTATCGTGACTCCTTGATGTAAGATAATGGCGGTAGCTCTTGTTAATCCTAGAATATGAGATTTTTTCCAGATTACCTAATATTGACTTTAATTGTGTTTTTTAAACACTAATGGTGATCTTAATCACCAACCAAAGTGTTCTTTAACACTAATGAAGCTAATCCCCATCAAAATTAGTAATTGGGCACAAACCCTAAGTGCTAAACCATAAAAATTACTATTTTAATCTTCTATTTATGCAACGTTCTTGACTTGGGTTGTTGCACTCTCTCATAAGCCTCTCTCTTTCTAATTAAGCCTAAATATCATAAATTTCTAGTTTTTTCTTCTTCATAAATCAGCCCATTACTCTCTAATAACCTCTTTCAATACCCAATGTCAAAGGACAACACTCAAATCAAGAAGTTCTCGGGAGAGGGCTTCCACACTTGGTAAGTCCTTGTGAAGTACAAGATGATGTCCAAAGGCTTTTGGCCATTCATCTCCGGCACCAAGGTCATTGATCGAACAAAGGCTGAAGATATTGAAGATGATGAGAGGGCACAAGCCATCATCATGCTTCATCTTGATGAGGCTCTCATTCACCATGTGGACCAGCTTCCGACTGCAAAGGAGAAATGGATGAGCTTGATAAGCTCTATGGAGTTGGTAAGAATTCCAAGATCTCACTCAAAAATGAATTTTTCAGCTTGGAACTCAAAGAGAGAGATGGCATTGGAGCCTTCATCTCTCACTTGAAGGGCCTTATGGCTCAACTTGCATCAGTGAATGCGAGAATGGATGAAGATGATGCAGTGGCTGTTTTGCTAAAAGCAGTCAAGAAGGTGTACCCCACCTTGGTCACCACCCTGAAAAACATACCTAATCCCACCCTCGAAGGAGTCATTCAATCTTGTCTTGATGAAGAAAAGAGGCCAAAGGGAGGAGCTGAATCTTCAAATGCAACCACTTCATCGACTATCGAACAAGCTTTGTCACATCAAGTGGTCAAAGTAGGATGTGCCCATTGCAAAAAGGTGGATCACTTGGCAAATAATTGTTGGATCAAATATCCCAACAAAATGAAATGTAATAAGTGTAAACAAACGGGACATATCACATCTAAATGTCCTAACAAAGAGTCAGAGGCAAACTTTGTATCAGCCTCTACCTCTGCTGAGAAATTGTTTTAAATCTCAATGTAATCACACCTATATTCCAAAACCTTGTACGCCTAATGTTATAAAGGCATCCTATGTCCAATACCACCTATTCCATTTTTTCACAGTTGGTATTGAGGGGGGGTATTAAGAGACTAAGGTTATGTAGAAGGGGAAGAGAAGGGTGTGAGTGTGAATGGACTTAAGGTCCACTAGCTCATCTATTTAAAGGTGGAGCTAGGAGGCATTTTGTATTGAACAAGGCCTAGTTGTATTCATAAACAACTTAATAAGAAAGATATTTGTGAGTTCTTTTCCTCCACACACTTGATCTAGCATGAGCACCACGTTTTCTCAACACCAATGGCCTTCTTGCCATAAGGTAGATCTGTCAAATACCAGGTGTCATTCTTGAATATAGAGTTATACTCATCCTGCATAGCATGTATCCAATGATCATCATCCTGTGCTTCCTCAAAGGAAACAGGTTCCTCATTACATAAAGTAGAAATGAGAACATGATCCACATGAGAACAATCAGCATGATGAGAACCTATACAAGTTCTGCTAGGTAAAGGAGTTTCCAATTTACTATCCCTCAATATCTATGCACAAGCCATTTTGGCATACACTTAGATTCTTCTATGGCATACACTTAGATTCTTCTATGGCTGCTCTCTCCTCATCCACTACATCCTCAATAATTGCCTCATCAAAAGCCTGATTTGGAGGTTGATTTTGCACCTACAAAGGCTAAATTTTAGTACTTGGTTGAGCATTCAATTACTCTACATACGGCTGCCCTCCATTAAACAAAGGTAGGAGCAAATCAAACATGTCCTGTGAGCATACATTCTGCTATTTTTTGCATGAAAGCATGGGCTGAACTGAGTTTTTGACAAAAATACCATCTTTACTTACCAAAATCCACTTTGAGGCTGGATAGTAGAGACTATATCCCTTGCTTTCTAAATTGTATCCCACCAATATGCATTTAACTACCTCATCATCAACCTTACTACGTTGTTTCTCAAGTACAAGAGCATAAGCAAGACAACCGAAAACATGCAAATGAGCCACAGAGTCCTTCCTGCCCTGCCAAGCTTCATAAGGAGTTTTAGACTGCAAGGCCTTGCTAAGGGCATTTGTTCAACACAGTTTGCGCACATAGTTGTCTCTAAACAAAAACCATAAAGTAAATGGTAGGCTTTCACCATACATTGTGCCATCTCCACCATGAGAGACCTATTCTTCCTCTCAAAACCACACCATTTTGCTGAGGTGTGTATGGAACTTTACATTGATGCCTTATGCCTTTTTCAACCATATATGCATGAAATTCCTTGGACATATACTCCCCCCCTCGATTTGAACGAAGGGTGCCAACTTTACACTCACATGCATTTTCAGCCATGGATACAAAGTTTCTAAAGCACATAAAAACCTCTGACTTGTGCTTTAATGGATACACCCAACTATATCTGGAGTAATCACATCAATAAAAGTGACGAAGTAGAGATTTTCCCCAATAGATGGTGTCCTCATAGGACCACATACATCACAATGTATAAGTTATAATTTCTTAATAGCTCTCACAGATCCATCCTTCGGAAATGATGCTTGATGCATTTTACCAAGAATACACCCCTCAAATACATGTCTAGTAGGGGTCTCAAGAGTTGGCAACTCAGGCAGCACCATATCATGCCTTTGAAGATGTAACAAACTGCCATAATTCACATGGCCAAATCGTGCATGCCATAATTCTACATTACTCATAGTAGGAGTCATAGAGACTGAGCAAGAATCATGCTGCAACTTCTCAAATACATCCATCTTGTATATGCCATGAAACAAGGTACCTGACTTGCACTCATTTATGTAGTGCCCTGGTTTCCTGCAATAGTGACACTTGCCCTTCTTTTTAGGCTTATCGTCTTCTTTCTCTACATCCTTACCTGAGAATTTTGATTTTGGCTTATAGCCACCATGTGAAGAAGCTTTACCTTTGCCTTTCTAACTGCCAACAAAAGCTTGGTCACCAACTCACATAATAGATATGTTTTGCCTAGACTGCTCTTCTTGCAAGAGTACTAAAACCAACTTATCAAATGTAAGGGGGGCATTTGGATTTTCCTTCATCATGAGTTTAAGGGTAGAGACAAAACTCTGATAAGAATTTGGCAATGCATTGAGAACTATGGGCACCAATGTACTATCAGGATGTATCATCCACACTAGCGAGTTGCTCCTTAAAATCTTTGATCTTGGTCAAGAATTCTGATTTTGGCTTATAGCCACCATGTGAAGAAGCTTTACCTTTGCCTTTCTAATTGCCAACAAAAGCTTGGTCACCAACTCACATAATAGATCTGTTTTGCCTAGACTGCTCTTCTTTGCAAGAGTACTGAAACCAACTTATCAAATGTAAGGGGGACATTTGGATTTCCGTTCATCATGAGTCTAAGGGTAGAGGCAAAACTCTGATAAGAATTTGGCAATGCATTGAGAACTATGGGCACCAATGTACTATCAGGATGTATCTCATCCACACTAGCTAGTTGCTCCTTAAAATCTTTGATCTTGGTCAAGAAGCTGTCCATTGAGTCTCCCTCATTCATTGCTCATACTCTAACTTTTTGTGCAGATATACAACAGGTGCTTCATTATTGCGTACCTAGTATAATGCAACAAGTGCATCCCATGCCTGTTTTGAAGTCTTACATGACCGAATATGAGGAATAATGCTTCGTTTCACAGAAAGTGCAAGCAATGCATGTGCATATACATCTATTCCATCCCATCTCGTTTAGAATGTGAAGTTACGGGCTGATTTTAGTGAAGAGTTGGATGATCCATCTATGTATAGAAAGATGGTTGGTAGTCTCATTTACATGACTATCACACGCCCGGATTTGAGTTATGTTGTGGGGCTAGTAAACCAATTTATGCAGAGCCCTAGAAAACCTCATCTAGATGTAGTGAGATGCATTATGTGATATGTAAAGACCACTGCACATTATGGTCTTCTTTATGAGAGTGGTAGAGGCTTGGATATACATGGCTACACATATGCTAATTGGGCAGGTAGCTCATATGATAGGAGGTCTACTAGTGGTTATGCCTTTACACTTGGAAGTGCTGTGGTGAGTTGGAGTAGGAAGAAGCAACCTACTGTTGCTTTATCCAGTACAGAGGCTGAATACAGGGGTGCAGCCATTGCTACTTGTTGTGAAGGAATATGGTTAAAAAGTCAAGTAGATGAGGAGCCACATCTGTATCAGATGTACCTACAACACTCGTAGTTGTGAAATAGGAGGAGTTTCACTACCACTGACCACATTCCAAAGGCCTTTAGCAACCAGTACATGTCTCATCATATAGGACCACAATGGGTAGTTAGTCTTATCAAGTTTGTTCTCAGCAGAGCAGGGCAGACAACATGTTGAATATATCACTACTGCCAGCCCCATGACTATCTACCAAATGCAAAATCTTTCAACACACTGCAAGTACTATGTATTCATTGAATGCAACCTCGGATGGCTGCCAACTGACTGAATCACCTGCAAAGTGTATGAAAAATAACACAGAGTAGAGTATAGAGTGTTACTGGAGAAAGTATGATGGTCGATGTTGTTGAAGACACTATAGATTTGCTGCACACCTAATATTTATCGTTGCACAGCTTAAAAACCCAAAATGGAGCAAAACCAATCCAAAATGACGCCTCTCTAAAACGTCTGTATTAACCTTGCAGTGCCCAAAACGCACCCAAATCACACCATGGCTCTCAAAAATTCTGTATACTTTGTATACAACACACTACAGTATATAGCTTCTTCTCTTAAGAGGGTATCTCAATCGAAGATAGAAAAATAGGGTTGTGAGGAGGAAGGCAGACTACTAGATCAAGTTTCAAGGAAGCTAGCTCTGATACCCATTGTTGGAATTAGGGTTAGGGTTGTAACAATGCACACACACAAGATAGAGAAGCTTGAGAGCACACAAACTCACTAGATTAGAATTAACAAATGTGTGCTAGATACAAAAGATAAGTACACACCCCAAAATGAGTAGATAAGAGGGTGTACATATGCATGGGAAAAAAAACCTTCTAGTGAGGGAAAAAGTGTCCCGGCGGTCCTAAGTGTGTTCCCACACATCACCACCATATAATGCTACACCATATTCGTCCAAAAAAGGACTGCACAAATAATTTATGCTAGAAAGCAAGGAACAATAGTGAAATAAATGAGAATACTTCAAAAGTATATTTTAGCCTTTAAAAAGGGTATAATGTGAATAGAATGAAAAAAATGAAAATTATTGATATAAATGAGATTACTTCTAGAGCACTTTAAAAATTTCAAGATCTTCTATGATCTCCTAGTCTCCAAAAATATTTTGGAAGGTGGGAAATGCAATACTTGTATTTAAAAACAAGAAATATATGCTAGAAGACAAGAAAAATTAATGATATAAACAAGAATACTTTAAAAGTACATTTGAGCAAGACTCTTTAGCTGTAAATATGACATTACATTTCATTATTGTTATTTCTCCTTGTAAATTTAATTCATGAATGTGGGTAGATGATGGGATAAATATAGGTAGATGAGTAATATTTTGTAGTTTTAATATCATAATCCATGTTGCACAGATTATAAATTCAATCCAATTAATCATTTTGAATAGTAATATATGTACCAGTAATATGTCGGAGCTAATAGGCCAATATATGTGCTTAATATAATACACACAGATATATGTGTTAATGATATGCTAGTATATTTACCAAAAGTACTTATAACAGTGTAAAAAGTTGGTTCTTACGGCTTGATACCTTTTTTTATGTCATTAGAATGTCGATCATGTAAATAAAAGAAATATCCTATCTCATGTAGTGGGAGCAACTCATCTCTTGTAGGGGGACTTTAGTGAGATTGGTAATAGGGGAGATATCATTCTTCGAGAAAAAACCTATAAACACCAATCTTGGTGAAATTTTAGAGATCTAAAATGGCATTTCTATTGCAAACTTCTCCCTTTTTCTAAGCTATAGTTATTGGCAAGGTTATTAAGCTCTAAAATCGCCCTCTTTTCAATAAAACATATTTTAAGCACTTTTTTCTCTAAGTAATAGTTCTTGAAAACGTTAAAGCTCTAAAATTAATACTTTTCTCATTGAAAAATATAAGGTTGGATACTATCTAAAAAAGGTTTTCTGGCATCATCTTTTGCAAAAAAGAACCCACTGTTTTCCAAAGAAATTATGATTTTCAAAGGGTTTTAATTTTGAAAGAAATTTGTCATCATATCATCTTCTTGACCATTTGGAAGTAAAAAAACTTAATTATTTTGTTTGATGTAGCATGAAAAATACCTCATGTTTTCCTTTTAAAATAACTCATGTTTTTCTTTTTACAACTCTTCAATCAAATGACTAACTTTTTAACCATTATCATGTCTCCAAGGACACTTTTGCTAGCTTGCATGGTTAAGTAAGCAAGAAATTATGTTTTTTCTTTATCCAATTATGTTTGAGTAAGAGTGCCCTTGCACGATTTGTGCTTAAAAGTGACAATATTTTGTCATTTCTTTTAAAGTTGGTAGATTACATAATCTTATAATGAGTATGGTAAAAAAAAGTTGCTAAACTCTTTTTGCTCGGTAAAGCTTTAGTAGGATCCATTGTCGATGAGAGTTAGCATTTGATGTACAAATAAAGTAGTATGGCAAGAGGAAAAATAAGGCTGTTATGAAATTTCATAAGGATAAATCTCTTGATGTGTCACTTTCTCAAAGATAATATTTAGGCTCATCAAGATTGCCACATCATCCTCTTGACAAACTCAAGGGTCAAAGTGCAAGCTACAAAATAGAAATAGTAAAACCAAGTCCAATTTTAAAAGAAGTAGAAACGAAATGCTACAATGACCTCTACACTTGTCCTAAATGTTATAACCTTTGGAATGATAGTGCACCTTAAACTAAGCTAATGATAGGGAAAAGATTCAAAATAGAAAGCAAATAAATGACGGGCAGAGTTTGTTGGCGTGTAGCAGAGTAGCATTCTCATCAAAATAATGGATACAACATTCGTCAAAAGGCAACCCTAATCCTCTTATTCCCTACATGATTTAGAAGATTTTCTTACTCTCCATGTGTGTGGAGCTATTATAATAGTTTGTTCAGCTCATCAACGGGTCATGAACATTCAGGTAGGAAGTCTATTTAAGGATATAAAAAATAAAATGACATGCAAAAGTGAAGATTGAGCCTCATTAGACTACAAGGTTTAATTCAACATAAAGAATTGTATGTAGCATGGAAATTGTTTAGAAAGATATGGTTGAATCTAGCAATGAAGTTGTAGTAAAGGGTAAAAAAATAGTTCAATTAAGATATGTAAGATGTGGCCGTCCACCCTAATATCTAATTGTCTACTCTCTTTGTTGACATTATTTAGAGCTTTGAGGCCCTTATGTTGATTTTTGTTAGGACTAAATTATAATGTTGAAACCAGCCAATTACCATCGAGATTAATCGCGTCGCATTGGGATTAGCGCTGTGTGCAATATACTGACAGTGATGTCACCTGCTCACACAGCATAGCACGTCACTAATGCCCAATCAACCTCCTCTTCTCCATTATATATAGCCTCTTCAATCCTTTCATTCTCCTCATATTGTTCTGCGCCCTCATTAAACTTAATCCCAACCTTGCATACTGTAAGCCTCGAATTTCGAACTTCCAAGTTCTCGCAGCCCTATAAATTCTGCGTTTGTGCGGCGTATGGTTTGATTCCAAGGCATCGCTTATGTATTTATGTATGAAAATTAAACGTGGGTCGTACTTATAAGTAGCGTGAAATAACGTTGATTTGATGTGATGATCGTGGAGTTTAATTGTTAATCTGAAGTGTTTAACTTGTGATGCACAGGTAATTATTACTGGGGATTGTGTTTCGAACGTATGCGCAGTTGTATCATTATGTCGCACGTCAACTACTGCGCGATATTTCTGCTAATTACTTGCAGCAATGCCGTTGCGCGTGCTGATGGTAAGCTTCTCTATTTTTTTATTTAATCGGTAGTATTGTTTCGATCTATTAACTGATTTTCGGGGAAACAGAAACCTGGGATTTGAAGGAGAGATGGGTGGCTACTAGCAGCTCTTAATTAGCACTTATAAGCTGTGTTTATACCCTTGATTACATCGATTAAGCTTGGAGCGGCGCGTGATGTATTGTGCCGCCCTTGATTAAGCTTAATGGGCGCCGCGTGATGGGAAGTACATGATTTTCTGAAGTTCCGGTGATTCTTTCTGCAGGATTTAAGTAAGAAAATCAGAGGTAAGGCATTAGATTCGCCCAATTAATTCATAGCTTAACACTCTTTCTCGGATTAATATGAAAGCCGAAAGCTAGTGACTATTGTAGGCGGGTGCATGTCTAAAGACAGTAAGTCATATTTTAATTATTTTAAAGACAGTAAAAGTCATATTTTAATTATTTTAAAGACAGTACCTCATATTTTAATTTATTAGCTAACAGATATCAAAAATAATAATTGATGTTATGTGTGATTTGAGTCGCTAAAGCAGTATCCAAGGTAGAACGAGAGTACATTGAAAAGAGTTTGATTTCATAGTGCAATTGGAACTAATATTGACATAGATATGTAAGGCTTTGTAAAATTCAAAAAAAAAAATTAAAAAGGGAAAAGTCTACATGGGAGAGGTACCTTTTATTGCCAAAAGTAAATACAGAAGTGGTGTTTTGATTAATTTCAAAACCCTTAAAATTTATATGCCAGAACAGCTAATATATAGGGTTTTTTTTAGATACTCTCTCCAAGTCATATATGGGGTCTTGGCATAGTGTAGTATGTCCTTACCCATCTTCCATGGGTAAAAGCCTCCTAGAAACCTCCAAACTGTGTCTCGAACTTCCAAATTCTTACAATGCTTCAGTCATATATGGGGTCTTGGCATAGTGTAGTATGTCCTTACCTAGAAACCTCCAAACTGTGTCTCGAACTTCCAAATTCTTACAATGCTTCAGTCATATATGGGGTCTTGGCATAGTGTAGTATGTCCTTACCCATCTTCCATGGGTAAAAGCCTACCCCTCCTCGAAACCTCCAAACTGTGTCTCGAACTCCCAAATTCTTACAATGCTTCAGTCATATATGGGGTCTTGGCATAGTGTAGTATGTCCTTACCCATCTTCCATGGGTAAAAGCCTGCCCCTCCTCGAAACCTCCAAACCGTGTCTCGAACTTCCAAATTCTTACAGATACATGTACAAAACTCATAGCAGCTCTATGTTTATTTCAATCCATACATGTGTACATACGATATGTGAGAAAAAACTCGATAATTACCTCAAGCCCAATCACCTATCTATCAAACGTAGTTTGCAACATATCCTTACGTCTCTATTGCAACATATCCTTACGTCTCTATTGCAAGAAGCTAAGGTTGATAGAGAGTAGGCTTGTCGAATTTTTACACGCGTCATGCATGTTTTTGGGTATTTTGAACGAAAAAAATATGTTCCTGATTACTATTTTCTTATTGGGTTTGGAATTACATCTGGAATCAATAACAAAGCAACCTAGAAAAACTTATAAAAATAATCCTCAGCCATCAAAAATTACATGTAAACGATGAAAAACTTACAAGTCTCGTCCCTTTCCCGTCAAATTCTCCCTTTCCCAAGGATACAAATTGTCTCTTTCCCATCAAATTTGATGGACAAGGATACAAATTGTCTCTTTCCCATCAAATTTGATGGTGGACAAGGATACAAATTGTCTCTTTCCCATCAAATTTGATGGACAAGGGTGCAGGTCAAAAGGCAACCCTGATCATAGAGAGGTAATTGACAGTTTTATTTGATCCACTCAAGTGTTTTTTTTGGGGTTAAGATACATTCATTTTTCCCACCGTCTAAGGCTAAGACCAGAGCAATCCATTGAGGCAGGCCGAATTAAGATGTTAATTTAGGAGCATTTTAAATAGTAATGGCAGACAGTGTGATTGTGATTAGACACTTGCATGCTAATCCGATCTTTAAACAAAAAGAAAAAAGAAGGTGTCCCGAGGCAAAATGTCTGCCACTAATGAAGGCCATTTTTGACCATGGAGATTTTTCTAAGCTTTCCTTGATGGTGCATGCCTTCTTATTTCATATAAAAGTGGGTCATTTCAGTACAAAATGTCTCTCTCTCAATGAGGCTCAAAGATTTATATATATGCAGAAATTATAATACTTTTAAGAGTTGCATCAAAACGTCCTACATATATTTTAATTACTTTTGAGTGATGCATTTCTACAGTACACTCGTGAACAATTCACATGAATATGACGCAATAATTTCATATACTCACGTGTTTGTAGAGCAACACCCTTAAAATAATCATGAGCTTAATAGTTACTGCATATGGCCGGCTTGCTTAATTGGATAGTAGATGCGTGTGTGTGAGACAGAGATCGATAATTAATTTGTTTCAACAATCTTTCTCAATCTAAATCCTCATATAATCCAGTGTCTGTTTAATAGCTCAATTCTAGACAGTAATATATTCAAATCTAATCAACGATTCTGCTGAATTAGTGCTCCTAAATAATGCTGCATTCTTACCATTAATCATATCGCTTTTCCGAGAGACAGAGATCGCTAATTAATTTGTTTCAACAATCTTTCTCAATCTAAATCCTCATATAATCCAGTGTCTGTTTTATAGCTCAATTCTAGACAGTAATATATTCAAATCTAATCAACGATTCTGCTTAATTAGTGCTCTTAAATAATGCTGTATTCTTACAATTAATCATATCGCTTTTGAATTTAAGATTTTACTGTAACTCAATTAGTCTTCTTAAACCTATTAATACTATTCATTTACCACTAATCCTATCGCTTTCGAATTTAAGATTTAACTGTAACTCGATTAGTTTTCTTAAACCTATTCATATCTACTAGTTTCTTACTTTGGAACTAATCCCTTCTCAATAAAGTTGGATTAAGAGGGGGTGATCAGCTTTATAATCCATGGCAGTGATCATCATAATTACGTTGGAACCACTTTAATTGAAAATGCGGTTAAGTTGATCTATCGATGAACAGAAATTTGGCTTGCAGGGAAAGTGCAATCAGATTTTAACAGTTGGGGGGTAGATCGAGTGCAATTTTGGTTGAAAACTGATTAAGTTTTGCTGCTGTGATTATGGATGGCAGCGTGCACTAGCAACGACATTATCATATCGCAGAGCCGATCGGACGGCTCTCCAGGCATACCACAGTTTATCGTGCAGATTTTGAACACGTGTGCGACATGCGCACCGTCCGATATTCATGTGAACTGCGGCTCGTTTGCATCAATGGTGTTTATAAACCCGAAGGTATTTCGCCGAGTCTCCGACAATGATTGTCTGGTGAATGGTGGTGCGCCTCTCCCACGCCAAGGGATCATCAGATTCACTTACAGAAACTCCTTCATGTACCCCCTCTCTTTCAAATCAGCCAAGTCTTGCTAAAACCTTCACCATTAAGGTTCTCTCTCATCATCCTTAAACTTTCCTAATACACCCATGGCGTCAGTGTGTAGCCCTACTACATAAAACCAAGCCCATGGCATCAGTGTGTAACCCATGGCATCAGTGTGTAGCCCTCCTACATTAAAACAGGCCCATGTTCCTCTACCTTTAAGCATTACTCATCATGATCCTCCATTGTGTCAGTGCCATCTTTCTTCAAGAAGAAATGCATTACTACTTAGATGCAGACTTTTCACCATGAGTAAAATCTATGCAATGTTATGCACTTGTGGCATGAATGTAGCTCTACTACACTAAACAAAGCCCACGAAAAGCATTACTTCTTAGAAAGTTTTTGAGCAAAATCTATGTAATGGACATCAAACTCTCATCAAAATAAGCTACAATAAAACTATTAAGTATATCGTTCTTGTTTATAAGGCTATGGAGTTATATTATCATCACAACAATGGGATGGTTGATGGCTAATGACTTAAAGGCCCTTGATCGTCTAACAAGTCAAGTAAAAAATCATTGAAGTTATCACATACTTCCTAAATAGAGAGCTCTATAACCGTAACCTATACGCTTGTTGATTACAAGTAGACTACATAAAATGCATTCACGGCTTTTCCACTACAAGAGAAGGCATCATTAGCGGCGCTTATTTGCGGCATTTTATGTTACGCCACTGAGCGTACCATAAGAGTAAGCCACTACAAGAGAAGGCATCATTAGCGGCGCTTATTTGCGGCATTTTATGTTACGCCACTGAGCGGCGCTGGATAAGCACTGCTATTAACACCGTTGAGCAGTGCTTGTTAAAAAACATTGCCTATAAGATCTGCGAACAATGTAAAAATGCCGCTATAAGCGCCGTTATAAATGCCACTCAGCGACACCACGAAAAAAACAAAATGTTGAAATTGGATGGAAATAAAAACTTAAAATAGATTAAAACCCAAAAATCTTGATAAATATCCAAATATTTTTGAAATAAAACAACAAAATCATAAAAACATTATACAAACCAATCCATGTCTACATATGTTTGGCTTGCAAGGAAGAAGCTTACCATGAGCATTCTCTCTACAATACTTGGTCCTCTCTCCAAACCCAC
Organism: Cibotium barometz; assembly: GCF_041138505.1. NCBI lineage: Eukaryota > Viridiplantae > Streptophyta > Polypodiopsida > Cyatheales > Cibotiaceae > Cibotium > Cibotium barometz. Next base: position 39,687,570 of record NC_141053.1, on the reverse strand, counting down.
AGTAGTAGCCATGACTTGCATAGAAGAACCTTTCCATGATGTATTCTCTCTCTATATTGCTTAGCAGCCATAGCTTGCACTAAAGAAGCTTCCCATGATGCATTGTCTCCTTTGCATTTCCTTCTCACCATTGCCAACCCTCTCTATGTTTCTTTGGCTCCCTTTGTGGCTTCTTTCTCTATCCACAATGCAGCTCTAGAGAAGCAACCCTCATCTCCATTCTTCCCATTATTTTTTGATTCCATATCCTTCTCCTTCCACTCCTATTCAACCCAAGCTTACAAGCCTACTTTCTTGTAGATGGCACTACAAGACATCACCAATAAGCCTTCTAAGTTCCGCCTTCAGGTTGATTTGGAGACAGAATACGCAACCCTACGCAGTAGGCATGTTGCACCCAATATTTCATACGATTAGCTTCAAATGCAAGGAGCAAAGGCCATTGATCTTTGGATTGATGGAAATATTTATCCACCAAATCCAATATCTGGTGCCCCTCCACCATTCAAAAGCATTACAAGTTTTTTGAAGTTTGTTGGTGATGGTTTCAATGGCCTTCTTGGCTATTGTAGGAGATTACACATGTTGTGGCTAGATGAGGCAGCTGGAAAGAGGCAAACACAATTTGCCTTCGACCAGCTTCAAGCGACGTCGACTAAGCAGATCAATAGTTTGATGCAGAAGATTAAAGAGCTCTCAGAGGAGCTTGAGGTGCAGAAGAATAATTTAGCGGATTGTGTGCGCACAGTAAATCAATTTATCGATAATTATGTTCGTCTTCAACACTCCACTCGTAATCTTCGACGTCGTGTTCACCATTTCACTCACCTTTCCATTGGATATCACGCAAGAAGGCAAAGAAAACGTAAAGCTGTTGGGTTACTTTCTACGACAGCTTGCGCATGCAAGAGGTGTATTCAAACAACCAGGTAAAAAATTTTGTAGGAATTATAGCAACTTTGAGAAGCAATTAATGAATAAAGCATCTCTCATGGGTGACTCTTGCGATTGTAAGGCATGTGCAACAGCTATACTAGGATGTAACAACGCTGAGGACAATGTTAATGTCTCCTTTCTTCAGCATGTCTTTCAAGAGAAGGATATCATGGAAATGATAACAGGTTCTGGTAATGATAAGCTGCGTGAGAACCTTCGTCGACATTTCTTGAAGGAAATCAAAGAAATTGTCACACCCAAAGAGATGCTTGATATATGTGACTCAGCAGGTATTAGCCAGAAAGGTTACAGAGCAATGTACAGGTCAATCACTTTAGGGTTACGAGCAAAGGGAGTTACGTAATCCTTTCTTCCAACACTTTATAGCTTACAGATGGCAAAGAAGTGTGCTAATGGTGATATTGTGTAAGGTTCCCCCCTTCCACAAATAGGGGGAACACTTAAGATAGTCCGCTAAGTCTTATCTTGGGAAAAATTTCCTATTCATCAACACCTTGACCCTGTAGAGATTCAAGGATACGATTCATAGGTATGACCTAGCTCTATCCCGCAGGGGGAGCGTGATTTCCTAAACATCAAATCACCCATAGGGCAATTGATCATAAATTGGGCAACTACTAGACTTGATATCTAGAGACAACGCTTTTTTTCTCATCTTATGCAAGGCACAGCCGCTGACCTAGTTTTCTAGAATAGAGTTGCCCAAGAACCTAACTATCTAACGTAGGGCTTTCACTTAATCTGTTGGAAAGCTACCCGACTAATCGGGTCCACCCGTCCGTAGGATGGTGCCGTCAGGGCATTTCATCCTCCCACTTTCCACCCTACTCACGCATCAATTTGTTTTCTAATTAATACTACCACACTGTTTGACATAAATAAACATATTCCTTAATTAGGACCCTTCTTCACAAGGTTCGTTAAAATAGCCTTCTTACACAATACAATCATACCAAAGACAAGATGTAATTATATAAAAAGTTTATATATGAACCAATTCCATACAAGCCAAACTGGCTCTCTTATTCTTATTCTGCCGATGATCTAGAATTCGGCCTTCCAGCCTCTACATGCTGGGCAAAACCCTACGGGACCATACACCTCATCGTCGGCCGCTGGGCGAGGACTCAAGCCGGCCTGTCGCCCTCCTCGGGGGGGTCACTATATGTAAATCCTCTATATCACGTGCATTCAAGGCCTATTTAAAAAGTCCCTTATCTGTGAATTTTTTAGTGAATATAATGTATCCTTTCCTATTCAAATCTGTAATTTTTTTTTAAAATACAATAAATAAATCCCCTCTGTAAATATATCTTTGTAAGTTTTAAATATTTAAAATATCCTTCTGTTGAACCCACGTGATACTTACATATTTATACGAGTGACCCCCCCGAGTCGCCCTCTCAGGCTCCATCGCTCGATCCTCCCGCCCCTCAGAGGGATGTCTACGCACTAGGGTGGGCTAATTCACCGCACTAGCCTGGGCCCTCAGAACTAGGCAGCATCACAATCACTCGCCTCATTCTCCCAATAGTATGAGGGATACCATGGGCCAACTCCGGGCCTTACTAATGTCTCCGCCATCCGGCTACACAAGCACAAGAACGGGGCAGCGTCAAGGCAGGGAGAAGTTGTACCTGTACCTTAATTTAACCAAGATAACAATCCATTTACTCACTAAACCATATGACTAGGATCCATGTCACCTTCTCAAGAAAACAATCCTTTTCACAAAGATTTTAGCATTTCAACTTGAGATTGTGATAAGACATTCTTTATTAAGGCATATACTGTTGTTTAAAAGAATACAAACTTTAAATGGTAAATCAATCAAATAGATCACTGTAACAATCAATAGAGAAGCCGGGGCCATACCTCAACCCCTAAGAAAATGATATGTAATTGAAAAACAAAATATATATATACCTTGTAGAAATTTGTCGTTTATCGTTGCCTTTGCTCGTACAAGAGCTTTAGAACTTGACATATGAGAATAGAGTCTTCTCATACCTTGTCTTATGATTGAAATCATCCAATCATCTCCAAGCTTTATCTCCTCTTACTCGTACTGTGACTCTTCTCTCTTTCTAAGGTCTATGGCAAAATAGCCTTCTCTTACAGGACTACGGTCTACTATTCTTTCTCTACAAGAAAAGCTATGGAGTTTTGGTCTCTTTCTCTGAAAGACCATAGAAATCTAAGCTTCTTTTCTAAGATATTAGATAAGAATGAAGGGATATATACATCTCAAACTCTAGGATTACCTTGAGACTACCTGCTGCCTTCTCACAGTTTTCTCTGTGTAGAGACCTTGACAGAAACAGCAAATTGTTTCGGCCATAACTCTCTGATAAAAACTCAGAATATAGTCATATATCCAGTCAAACGAACGGGAAGGCATCTGGTCTACAAGCCCACGCGAGGAGATTGGCAAAAACGTCTGTATATAGCCACAAACGCGCCATCTTTGGAAACACGTTGTTTTTTCATATTTTTAGTATGCATGGACTCTAAATGTGTAAAATTACTCTAAATATGACCTCTTATCACCTAAATTCGAAATTCTATTTTTGGGGATACTTATCTCTTAATAGAACTATTCTTATGTCCTTATTTCTTTTAATTTTTGGAGCTAATATTTTTATTCTAATACTTTCCTAATGTTTCTAGCCTTGTTGTCTCACTCTTCTATAATTACACTCTCTTTCCTTATTGAAATCTATATTAAAAGAGACACATACATACATGGGGCTTGGGAGGGACCTTACAATCTCCCCCACTTAAAAGATTCGAGATGTCCTCATCTCGCGAACTGGGGTAGTATTTAAGTAGATCCTCCTGTCTCTTTCAAAGTGGTGTTCCCACTAGGTAAAAATCTTCTTTTATCTAAACATTATTCCGAGTCTCTTATTTCCTGTGTTTGGCTTGTTTTGTTGTGCCTCCAAAAGGTCTTTATTATTCTAGAGTTAATTGGCCTTATTATCCTAATTTCTTGCATCCATATACCTCTCATATGATATGAACCTTAGAATTCCTTATTCTATACCCCCATGTAATATGGTACTTAACAAATTATCATGGTGGAAAAATATAAGAGAGTCAATTCTTTACGCAATCTAACCTATGATAGTAATTTCATAATCTTAGAATCGTCTTGTAGAATACTTCTATTCATCATGCATATTACTTCACATGAATCTTGCACCAATCATCTATTTACTTATAGAAATACTTGTTGAATTCGATTATCTTTAACCCTGCTATCCCTATTTCTTGACCTAATTTTTGCTCTAGCTCATGATTCCTTGTAGCCAAGAGTGGACTTGACGTTCCTCTTGAATTAGGGGACCTCTTCTTGATTAACATGAAAGGACTCATGTCCTTCTCGAGAAGGACTCATGTCCTTCTCGACACTTTCTATATAAAAACTTTATCATAGTCTCTGGCTATAACTATGGCTTCTGAAATAGAGGATGGTTTTACATTCTTGATGAGGTTATTCAAAGGTGGATTAAGCTTCCAAATGAATTGATGGAAAAGAGTTACCTCATCCATCTCTGGAGCAAATCGGAGAAGTGGTATTCTTTTAGGGTCTTCCTTTCTTGGGTTAGCTCTAAAAATTCGTTCATTTTATCCTCTCGAAATCCTAGAGGACAAAACCTTTCACGAAGGTGTACTTTCATGGCATCTCATAATAACTGATTCTAGCTCCAGTTGTTAGATTGACAACAATGCTTCTAACTTTTTAGCTCCAATGGTGGGATTGACAACAATGCTTCCAACTAATTTGGCATTTCTTACGATTTTTAGATGCGAGCAAGGGTGAGCTTGCTTCTTTCATTGTATCCATGAAAAGCTCAAAACTATCAAATACTTATCATAGCATCACATCTAAAGGCACTCTGGATTAATATATATGAGATCTTCATTTTTTGAGAATTACACATCTGGTGCCTTGGAATTAACACATCCAAAGATTATTTAACATGTCTCAGATGATTAGTTTTTTTGAAAATTATACATCTAGTATCTTGGGATTAACACATCTAAGAGCATGATCCTCTGGGAATTACACATCCGAAGTTAGACCCATGTTTGTCTGAGATGGGTTCAAGATCTTGGATAATCGTCCTAGTGTAAAGCATCCAATGGATGGCATTCACACGTCAACTACTCAAATCTTAATGGAGTTATAATCTGAATAATTTATAATATGCGAACTAATGAGATATATCCTAGAAATGTCTCTAAACAAAGTTTTAGTCTATTCTTCTATTCAGTCTCTCACTAGTTTCTTAATTTGATCACCCTATGTTTTTCTCACAAAAGGTTTTCTCCCCAATCTCATTTCTCAAATTTATTGTACAAATATCTTGCGTGTGCACCCCCAAGATACAAGCACAATTTCATAAGATGATTGTCTCAACATGTGAGGATATTCAAATCACTTCTATGGCCAGTAGAGATGATTGATTCGTCCTCATATGATAAACAATAACTTGTTTTAATCCCTTGACAGTTAACCTTTGAAAAACAAATCCTAGGAACTAAGATCGGCTCTGATACCACTTGTAAGGTTCCCCCCTTCCACAAATAGGGGGAACACTTAAGATAGTCCGCTAAGTCTTATCTTGGGAAAAATTTCCTATTCATCGATACCTTGACCCTGTAGAGATTCAAGGATACGATTCATAGGTATGACCTAGCTCTATCCCACAGGGGGAGCGTGATTTCCTAAACATCAAATCACCCATAGGGCAATTGATCATAAATTGGGCAACTACTAGACTTGATATCTAGAGACAATGCTTTTTTCCTCATCTTATGCAAGGCACAGCCGCTGACCTAGTTTTCTAGAATAGAGTTGCCCAAGAACCTAACTATCTAACGTAGGGCTTTCACTTAATCTGTTGGAAAGCTACCCGACTAATCGGGTCCACCCGTCCGTAGGATGGTGCCGTCAGGGCATTTCATCCTCCCACTTTCCACCCTACTCACGCATCAATTTGTTTTCTAATTAATACTACCACACTGTTTGACATAAATAAACATATTCCTTAATTAGGACCCTTCTTCACAAGGTTCGTTAAAACAGCCTTCTTACACAATACAATCATAGCAAAGACAAGATGTAATTATATAAAAAGTTTATACATGAACCAATTCCATACAAGCCAAACTGGCTCTCTTATTCTTATTCTGCCGATGATCTAGAATTCGGCCTTCCAGCCTCTACATGCTGGGCAAAACCCTACGGGACCATACACCTCATCGTCGGCCGCTGGGCGAGGACTCAAGCCGGCCTGTCGCCCTCTCAGGCTCCATCGCTCGATCCTCCCCCCCCTCAGAGGGATGTCTACGCACTAGGGTGGGCTAATTCACTACACTAGCCTGGGCCCTCAGAACTAGGCAGCATCACAATCACTCGCCTCATTCTCCCAATAGTATGAGGGATACCATGGGCCAACTCCGGGCCTTACTAATGTCTCCGCCGTCCAGCTACACAAGCACAAGAACGGGGCAACGTCAAGGCAGGGAGAAGTTGTACCTGTACCTTAATTTAACCAAGATAACAATCCATTTACTCACTAAACCATATGACTAGGATCCATGTCACCTTCTCAAGAAAACAATCCTTTTCACAAAGATTTTAGCATTTCAACTTGAGATTGTGATAAGACATTCTTTATTAAGGCATATACTGTTGTTTAAAAGAATACAAACTTTAAATGGTAAATCAATCAAATAGATCACTGTAACAATCAATAGAGAAGCCGGGGCCATACCTCAACCCCTAAGAAAATGATATGTAATTGAAAAACAAAATATATAATACCTTGTAGAAATTTGTCGTTTATCGTTGCCTTTGCTCGTACAAGAGCTTTAGAACTTGACATATGAGAATAGAGTCTTCTCATACCTTGTCTTATGATTGAAATCATCCAATCATCTCCAAGCTTTATCTCCTCTTACTCGTACTGTGACTCTTCTCTCTTTCTAAGGTCTATGGCAAAATAGCCTTCTCTTACAGGACTACGGTCTACTATTCTTTCTCTACAAGAAAAGCTATGGAGTTTTGGTCTCTTTCTCCGAAAGACCATAGAAATCTAAGCTTCTTTTCTAAGATATTAGATAAGAATGAAGGGATATATACATCTCAAACTCTAGGATTACCTTGAGACTACCTGCTGCCTTCTCACAGTTTTCTCTGTGTAGAGACCCTGACAGAAACAGCAAATTGTTTTGGCCATAACTCTCTGATAAAAACTCAGAATATAGTCATATAACCAGTCAAACGAACGGGAAGGCATCTGGTCTACAAGCCCACGAGAGCAGAATAGGCAAAAACGTCTGTATATAGCCACAAACGTGACATCTTTGAAAACACGTTGTTTTTTCACATTTTTAGTATGCATGGACTCTAAATGTGTAAAAGTACTCTAAATATGACCTCTTATCACCTAAATTCTAAATTCTATTTTTGGAGATACTTATCTCTTAATAGAACTATTCTTATGTCCTTATTTCTTTTAATTTTTGGAGCTAATATTTTTATTATAATATTTTCCTAATGTTTCTAGCCTTGTTGTCTCACTCTTCTATAATTACACTCTCTTTCCTTATTGAAATCTATATTAAAAGAGACACATACATACATGGGGCTTGGGAGGGACCTTACATATTGCATCCATGTTTAATGGGTACAAGTGGGTGGAGGATATTATGCCAATGCCAACAAACAAACCCTTTGAATACAATGCATATAACAATGTCTACATTGACATGAAAGTGCTACAAAAAGCAATGATTCAGTACTATGGCCTCACACTTGAAGAGACAGGTGGAAATGCCGTGTTTGTCTTGAAACTAGATGAATGTCAAGTGGTTAAAGGTCAAAGACTAGAGCGTGTTAGTTTAACCTTGATGAGCCGAGCACTTAGAGGAAAGCCCTTAGAGACCCAAGAGTTGGATGCAAGTCAAGACAGCAATAATAGGGTCAAGGGCATAAGCAAGACTACTACGGCATTCAATCAGAGATTCAATCAGAGAAGAACATCTGGTGGCAAGCAGCATGGGTCCTCCCAAAAGAGAACCATGATACCTTGAGGTGGTATTTTGAACGGTCTGGCATTCAACATGTCGTCTCTTGTCAGGTCAATGGTGGTCAAAAGCTTGATGTTTCCGAGATAGGCTGCTTTAACATTGAATGGCACTTGGGTGGCAATCTAAAAACCTTAAAGTGTATGTTGGGTTGTAAAACAGGTGCGAATACTATATTCTCATGTGTTTATTGTTGTCATTCCAAGACAGCAGTAGACTCAAGAGTAAAAGGGAAACAACCTAGCAAAGGCAAAAGTCAAAAACAGGTGGGTGCAAAAAAAGCAATCATTTTTTATGCTGAACAGAGAAAAGGATCAAAGGTATGGCATAATGGCATATTAAGTTGTGACCAGAGCAAGCCACCTAGTCATGACCAGGAGGACAATGCTTGGAACCCAATCTTGGACATTCCACTATGTCAAGTGCATGTGTGCATATTACATGCAAGACTCGGGATTTTGGATAAGCTATTGATGCTCCACATAAACTATATCTGGAACATGGAGCCCGAAGATCGACGAGAAGAGTCAATACGTGCACTAGAGGGTGTACTTTCCTCTATTGGACTACATGCTGGAGCAGTGGTCTTGACAAAGGACAGAAAATCAAACCCTACACAAGACAACCCTAATAAAATTTGCATGGGTGGATCAAAGGCAAGACACTTGCTATCAAACCACTTGGGTTCTCATAGCCACACTAACTTTGAAATTTGGAAGAAGATATGTGATGTTACAACATATCGAGGAAACATATCGAGGAAATGATGCCAAGCTTGGCCTAAAACGTGCACGTGTATGGGAGGTGTGTGATAAAATGGTCGATCTTCTAGAGTGACCTCACCTGGATGACCATGGTATTGAGGCACTTAAACAAGCCACTTGTAGATTTACAGAAGAAATGGTCGAGGCATGGGGAGAAACACACATTACTCACTACATGGGGAGAAACACACATTACTCACTACATGGTAATGTTATATTTCTTGTGTCCTTGTAGTATGTTCTTCATACTGTTTGTTGACTTTTTGTAATTTTCTATGCAGCATATATTGTATGCACATGGGCCATACTTTCTCGATAGATATGGCTCTTTAGCACTTTGGAGCAATCAAGGCATGGAGAAATCACATTACCAAGCAAAGGCTGTGTATTTTAAGGGTACTCGCCATGGTGGTGGCAAAGTCAAGAGTAATGCGCTCCATGAAATGTTCAACTGGTTCTATCACGTTCTGGTTGGCAAAAAAAGGCAGAAATCTCGCGGTAATTTGTCTCTTAGGCGTCAAATAATGAAAACTGTTAATGCAAGAAGAACTGAAGGATACTGTGACGTGAAAAATTGATATCTTTCATTGTCAATTTTGTGCATATTTTGATGGTTTCTCAATGGTAATAAGGTGGAAGCTTGTCCAAGAAGATTGCGGCGCCCATAATGGAATAGTGGCGTGGTGACGCGACGGCTTGGCGGCTACCCCGATAACAGCATTCTATCTTCAAATATAATGGTTTTACTTGATTTAGGGTGCACACATTGTAAATGCCACAAGTATGCTTGATAAATACTTTGGTATGGTAGATAGGCTAGTGATGTGGAAAATAAAAGTAGGCCTTCATGCTCACATGGATTTTAATTGTATTATTAATATGGTATTCACCATAAGGCTACAAGTTGGGGAGTGTGGAAGGCATGTGGAGGAGTGTGTGTAGGTGCATAATTGGGAAAGATTCTTCTAGAATGCTTACATGGAAGAGGAGAATTCTGCCATGTGTAAGTGGGATCTCCACCTACACGCCACTTAGGCTTGGCTATTATCTCATCACACTCTCAAAGTCAAAAAGCCTTCAATTTAATAATCAATAGAACACTTAGCCTAAGAGGACAATTGATGGTGACATCTACCCTTATGTCACTGAAGGGTTAAAGATTTTTATGTTGTAATTTGTAACAATGGAAGAGAGGGTGATTCTCCACCTATAAAAGGAGCCTTCCTCTCCCTTTCAAATCAAGGAACGAGCCTCCTCAATTGAGCATTTTGTGTCATTGCCATTCTCTTATCTTTCAAACCCCTATTCAAACACTCCCTTTACATGTGAATGTCTCATTTAGCATTAGCTCCTCATGCTTAACCCAATTTTGGACCTCTTTGATGATTCATGATAAGTGGGATGATAAGGAGTTATTATCTTGGCAGGCCTGTGACTTCTCGAGGTAGCCCTTGTCTTATTGCCGCCCTCCTTTGGAGGTACCAATGGTTTTAGCAGTAATGAGCATGTGGAAAGACTTTGGGGACCATAGGTAAATCTTTACGATTGTCCGCTGAGCAATGTTAACCCTTACCCTCTAGCTTGAATCATGAAGGAGATGAAAGGCAAGAGGCTATGTGAAAATTGAGGTTTCATGCAAAGAGAGAGAAGTGCAGTTTTCATGGTCCAATATCCAAATCTCAACCGGTAATTACTCATCACTCGGGTGTTGGTTTCTTAAATTGATTATATGGCTAGGAAGCTCTTTCTGTGCTCTTTCCACTCATGTAACTAATTTCTTAATCCCTTACTTCATTGATGATCAGAATTTCTCCCAAAGTTGCTAATTTTTAGGCGAATTTTGGCAGTTTTATAGTCTTGTAGTAAAATGCTCATAACTTTTCGCTCGGTTGTCCGTTTTTGAAAGTTTATATATGGGCGCGAAGCTCTCTTCAAGCTCTACGCAGCTATGTAATCCTTTTTTACACAGCCTATATGGATTTAAAATTGCAATTCTCTGTATATATCTGTTTTTATAGAATTTTGGCAGTTTTATAATCTTGCAGTAAAATGCTCATAACTTTTTGCTTGGTTGTCCATTTTTAAAAGTTTTTATATAGACGCGAAGCTCTCTTCAAGATCTACACATCTATATAATCCTCTTTTGCACAGCCTATATAGATTTAAAACTGCAATTCTCTGTGTATCTCTATTTTTTTAGACTTTTAGCCATTCTTTCTTCTTAATCATGATTAATTCCTCTTAATCTCTTATCAAAAAGCCAATCCCATGTGTCTTATCCTCTTGTAAGTGATTGCTATATTCATTTGCTTTAATATGTTCCAACCAAATCGCCCAATTCGAACGGATGAACCTTACCAATATTCCCCGTATGTTTCCGTTCACATAATCCTGAGTCGGAAGATTTTCTTCCAACAAAGAATCGCCCTCTTGTTTGGAGCTGCAAGACTGGCAGAAATTCTTGCTTCTCCAGAGCCTTTCATCTTCCTTCCATGAATTATGATCTCACCTTTGATGTGTATATCTTTATCTTAACTTAGGGAGAGAAAGGGAGGAGAGGAGGCTATGAGGTTTCATACAAGTGTGTTTTGATTCTGAGAAGTGACCGAAGTCCAAACCCCAACTTCGTGTCACAATACA
>NC_141053.1:39346108-39671108 GCF_041138505.1 Cibotium barometz | reverse complement strand
GCTCATTACACCATTATTAGCACACAATTGATTTAAAAACAAGAATAAAAAGTGGTGAAATGACTTACAGTTTGCAGGAAATCGTTGACGTTGGTCATGGTCTGCTAGTGTCAGCTCTGTTGCCTTGTATGTTGGACCTTGGCTAGCTTTTTTCCATCACGATCTTGTTTGAGCTCCAATATCCGCCCTTTCCAATGGTGACTTTGTATATCAACGTATCGCTTTGACACCTTGTGGGTTCCTCCTGTACTAGGCTGCATCGTATCCAATTCCACTTCTCATACTGTTTGATGTTCCAGTGCCCATCCTCATCTTGACCACTGCTACAAGAGAGAGATTGAATACTGATCGGAGGCCTTCGAGCTTTAGAAGAAGACATCAGATGTATATATTAGGGAGATTATAAACCTTGATGGCAAAGGAAAAATAGAATGGTGAGGAAAAAACTTAGACTAGGGAGATGTACATAAGAGAAGGAGTTGTAGAGCAAGTTCCAAGGGCTTGGCTATGCTATTACTGCACTTTGAAAGAAGGAGTTGTAGAGCAAGTTCCAAGGGCTTGGCTATGCTATTACTGCACTTTGAAAGAGGATATTAGAGGGGGTGAGAGGAGACAATGAGTAAGATTATGAGAGCCATAGCATTTGCAACTCAAGCTTCCATATCTTGGCTCTGCTGTTACACTCTGTAAAAGGAGGTTGGACAAGGTAGAAGGATGAAGTAAGGAAATGTAAGTGAGAATCAAACTTCCATAGCTTAGCTTCTGAGAGGAGGTTGCAGATCAAGCTTCCATAGCTTGGCTCTGCTGTTACACTCTGTAAAAGGAGGTTGGACAAGGTAGAAGGATGAAGTAAGGAAATGTAAGTGAGGATCAAACTTCCATAGCTTCTAAGAGGAGGTTGCAGATCAAGCTTCCATAGCTATAGATCTAGGTTTGTGAGTGAAGAGAGAGGTAGATCAAGAGGTAGACAGCTAAAAGAAGTAGTCTAGAGAGTGAAAAACGCCCTGCTATGAGAAAGGGGGAAGAGAGAGCGTTTTGGAGGGAAGATGGGAGAGAGGGATAGTGGAAAGTGAAGGGGAATGTGCATTGAATGCAAGATAATGATGGGAGCTCGTTTTTGGGCCTCTATCACTTTAGAGACCTTACTTAATGATGGCTGTAGCTATCCTTTTCTATAAAAAATAGAGGAAAATTCATATATATATATATAAATTTTTTGAGTTTTAGGTGATTTTAAAAATTAAAAAAGAGCCTATTTAGCCTATTATTCTAAGTTTGACCACTACCTTCTAGGCTCTTACAAACCATTGGTTTCAGTCCACATGTAATCTCCCTATTTGTCTATTTCTTAATCACCTCCATTAGGCAATGGCAAATAAAAGGGCCCAAAAAGACTCCATTGAGTTTCTAATGCCAATGGTATGAGGGATACCTTGGGCCATTCCCAGGCTTTGCTGATGACATCGCCCAGCTACACAAGCACGGAACGGAGTTAGTGTCGAGCCAAGAAAAACTTGCACTCTTTAAAGATAACAATTTCAATGCAATTCATTGAATACAACATCACTGAATTCGTAACTTCATACAAATTTATGTCATTATTTTAAAAGAAAAAGATACACATTTATTAACACTAATATTTTAAAAAAACTCTTCTTTAAAAGATAACCAAGCTAACCTGGCCACCATTTCCTTGATGAGGAGCTTGTAAAGGGAGGGTTGGAGCCGCATCGGGAGCATCTTCTCTAATCTCGTTGTTGCGCGCTCCTCCCAAGGGTAATATTCTGACGTTTCTCGGAAGGGGCCATCTTGGACATCGTCTTGTAGGGCTTGCTGTCGCGGTCAAAATGCTCAAGTCAGATCTCAATTTTGAGATCGTTTGCTCATCGTATGAGCAAAAGACCACAGCGCATGAACCCTCTCTGAAGGCTAAAACCTTCTGCTAAAATCCACGCAAATGGGGGGGGATTGTGAGATGTCCCTAACACAAAAATGTTTTACTGAAGGGGAGAAGGGGTGCTGTAGGTCTCTTCACACGGGGGGCAGGAGGAGGGGGGGAGAAGAGTTAAGGACACTGCCTCTCCTAGTAGCAAGAGGGGGATAGAGGAAAATTGCCTTATCTGAAAAGTGGCAAATGAGGGGGTGTGGAGGTGGTGGCTGTAAGGGGCAGCTGTACTACAGCAAGTACACTGCACAGGGAGGACAGACAACGGTACGGATGGTGGCACAGCAAAGCATAAGCTACGCAAAAGTGCGTGTTGCCCATGGAGCACCCCGAGGGTTTATATAACTGTGAGGTATGGGTATGGGCACTGCGCAAAGCAAGGACGAAAGGACGGTGCACCAACAAAGGCTGTAGATTAGTGGCTTTCATGGCTCAGGGGGAAAGGTACGGTGTCGGTTAACAGGGAAAGGAGTGGTACGCATGTACCTTATCTGGTCAGGGGTAGCATGGGTGTCCACGTGGGTGTCCACGTAGCGGTACGTGTGGACCACACAGTGGGTGGCCGTCCTTTGGTTCTTGCGCGGCTATCGTACAGGCACCCTGGTAAGTGTGTACGGTCTAAATTTTGGGGCAGGGTTCCCAAATTTGGGACATCAACCTCGATTTGCATGCAGGACCGCCGCAGGGGGGTGATTTTTTTTTTGTCCGGGATGTTCTCCTGGTCGTTGGGGTGCAGACCGTTGGGTTGTGCATTTATTAAGATTTAAAGGTTGTCGCTCTTTAACTAAAAATGATTGAAATTTGCGTGTAAGCTTGATCCGATGTCCGTTTTGGATGCTGTAAAATCCTATATTAAGGTAAAATCACGTGCAGATTCTAAATTTGGGCTTAGAATTTGAAGATTCTAAGTAGAAATGAATCGTTTAATAAAATCATTGATTTTTATACCATTAAAACTCATAAGTTTATCTATTACATGGACATTTCTTTATTAGTGAAGATGGGTATGTTACACGTATGGTCAGCATCCTCTAGGATCCTTTGCATGTCACCTAGCGCTTCAGTCATAGGCCGCTTCCTTAGTCCCTTATCCACTGTACCGGAAGCTCACCATTTAAATCGAGCCAAGGCTGGTCAAGACCTCGGCCGACCTTGCTACGCGAGACGTCTAGCGTTGACTCTCCGTCAACAGTTGCAACTTTATCAGTTAGGTCTCCACGACCTCATTCACAAGACGATCAAAATGCTTCCCCAGCATTCTTGACATAAAACAGTCATATAAAAACAAGTCATAAATACAGTTTCTATAACGAACTCTCGTCTTTCCACATTGTTCCACATCAATCCTCATTTATTTCATATGTATTCCCATTCTCATCACATCATTTTCCATCTCATCACATCTTTCTTTATTTATCCGCATCAGATCTCATCCACTCGTATCTACCCATATCCACATCTAATCACATCATATTCATTCACATCACATATCATCCATTCACATCTATCCCAATTTACATCACATCTCATTCACTCACATCCCGATTCACATGACATCACATCTCATTCATTCACATCCCATGTATGGATGATGTGGATTGATGTGGATGGACCTATGGATGATGTGGATTGATGTGTGGATGATGCGATTGGATGTGATTTGATGTGGGAATGATGTGATGTGATAGGGATCGATGAAGGAAAAAAAATTGTGAGAAGATGAGAAAAGATGGGGACTAATGCGAAAGGATGTGGAGTGATGAGAAAAGATGGAAATATTGTTGGAACTGTATTTGTATGTGAAATTTGTTTTTAAATGACTGTTTTATGTCAAGAATGCTGGGGAAGCATTTTGACCGTCTTGTGAATGAGGTCGTAGACCTATCTGTTAAAGTTTCAACTGCTGATGATGGAGAGTCAACAGAGGACGTCTCGCATAGTAAGGTCCGCCGAGGTCTTGACTTAAAAGGTGAGCTTCCAGTACATTGGATGAGGGACCAAGGAAGCGGCCTATGAGTGAAGCGCTAGGTGACCTGCGAGGGATCCTAGAGGGTGCTGACCTTACGGTGCTCAGTAGCCAACGATACCCACATGTGCATTGTGGAAGATATTGGAACAAGGAGTAAGAGTTGTTTTCGAAATTTGGGCATGGATGTGGTTGATTGACCTTGCTGGTCCTCAATGGATGAGTCCATGGCTCTTTTATATAGATCCGTTTGGTTGATCTTGCTCATCTTCAATGGATATTCCATTTTGATATGTGAATATATTGTCGGTTACTATGAGCTAGGAACTATCGAAAAGGCCCCTGAGTGGACAGGTGGTGAGCATTCTAGTTGCCAATGATGCCATAGGTACAACGATGAAAGAATGATTGGAAATAAGGATTCAACCAGAGATTTTGATGATTATGATCAGTGACACAATGGTTTCATTAAAAGATTGTTTTTTAGAAGATGGTGATTTTGTGAAAAAGGCAATTTCATATTGGGTGTGTAAGTGGTGTGACTAGTTTTAAGTTTGCATGAAATTCCGGCTACGGGGCATGGGAACTCTTTTCCCTGGTACCCGAGACAAAACCTAACCAAATTCCTAATTGGATCCCATCACTACAATGGTTGGGCGGTTGGCTAACCCATGGGACTCGATGGGGTTAGGCTGGACTGATGGATCCCTAAAATAAGACTAAATTTCTCTTGGTACGATAGATGAAGTAAATCCTGGATAAAAATTGTTCTATGGAAAAGAATCAACGGCTATGCCTCTCAACAATGAGGAAAAAAGCGTTGGTCTCTATGATCCAAGTGCAATCTTCCCTTGATCTGACTATGGGACTTACGGGTTCGGTCAGATCAGTTCAGTTAGTTAAGGCCTTTGACTACGTTAGAGAAAAGTTATCCTGGAGGAATCGCCCATGCTTTCTGGGCATGGAAAGTTTTTCCGAGTTCGGTTTTGGATAAACCGATGGATTAGTCTCTTGTCTGGATATTCGTGGGTGAGGCCCCGAGTGTGGGACCCTGTCCCACGCAAGAAGTGTTACTTCCGCTACTAGCACCTCCGAATTTATTACGCAGTGGGGTCAAGGATCCTACAGCTGGTAATAGAGCAATTTTGGCTAAAGTGGATCAACCTGGAAGCCAAGAATGTCATAAATTTAGGAAGTAGCAGTAAAAGGTTGGAATTGTGTGATGAAACTCATACAAATTGATATTCAGAATGAAATTCCTAATTTGATAATTGGGTTTTCAGATGGAAGTACTGCAATTGTATGGAATCTCTCACTTGCTTGAGGCCTAGACATGATGGTATTTACCTTATAATTCCAAGGACCGTGACTACCCATATATACTGAGGGTATAACTGCAGCTCTTTATACTAGTAGTATATACGAGTAAATCTAAGATCTTGAAATTATAAGCTAAAATGCTATCTAGATGATGAATTCGAATGTGGTTGATATGATTTTAAAATTCTGGTTGAGAACAGATGAGTTGAATTGGATTCTGATTGAAAAATGATGATTCCTGAATTTTTGGTTGAAAAGGGATAAACTGAGCAAAACCACAATGGTGATGAATGGGTATGTCGGAATAACACTTTTATGAAAATCCTTTTATACATCTATTTATGCATAAATTCAATTTTAAGGAAATAACACTTTCGAAATAAAAATAAATTCCTTTATGCATCTTTCTATGCATAAAATAAAATTTAATGGAATAACTCTTTTGAAATAAAAATAAATTCCTTTATGCATCTTTCTATGCATAAAATCAAAATCAATGAGAATAACTCTTTTGAAATAAAATAAAATTTCTTTATGCATCTTTCTATGCATAAAATCAAAATCAATGAGAATAACTCTTTTGAAATAAAATAAAATTTCTTTATGCATCACCAAAATTGATGAGAATAACACTTTTGAAATAAAAATAAATTCTTTATGCATCTTTCTATGCATAAAATCAAAATGAATGAGAATAACTCTTTTGAAATAAAAATAAATTCCTTTATGCATCTTTCTATGCATAAAATCAAAATGAATGAGAATAACTCTTTTGAAATAAAAATAAATTTCTTTATGCATCTTTCTATGCATAAAATCAAATTTAATGAGAATAACACTTTTGGAATTAAAAAAAATTCTGTATGCATCTTTCTATGCATAAAATCAAAATCAATGAGAATAACTCTTTTGAAATTAAAATAAATTCCTTTATGCATCTCTATGCATAAAATCAAAATCAATGAGAATAACTCTTTTAAAATTAAAATAAATTCCTTAATGCATCTTTCTATGCATAAAATCAAAATTGATGAGAATAACTCTTTTGAAATAAAAAAAATTCCTTTATGCATCGTTCTATGCATAAAATCAAAATTTGATGAGAATAACTCTTTTGAGAATAACACTTTTGGAATAAAAATAAATTCTTTATGCATCTTTCTATGCATAAAATCAAAATCAATGAGAATAACTCTTTTGAAATTAAAAAAAATTCCTTTATGCATCTTTCTATGCATAAAATCAAAATTTGATGAAAGTAACGCTTTTATAATCAAAATATTACCAATATGCATCTTTCTATGCATAGAAGTAATTCTAATGAAAATAACACTTTTATAATCAAAATATTTCTAATATGCATTTTTCTATGCCTAGAATGCAAATAACACTTTTAGAATACACAAACGGTGGGGATTACTCTTTTGGAATAATAAAAGATAAAATTTATTTCACAAAATTTAAGAAAATTTTGCCATAACCTCCTTTGTATGGTAGACCATTTTTCAATTTTTTCTATCCTCAAGTTAATTAAAAATTATCCCAAATGGTTTAAAGCATTCTAAACTAATCAAATTCCACTTTTAAAAGAGAAACAATATGAAAAGTTTAATTCTAATAATTTGATTACTTATTTAGGATAAAGAAAGGCTGAATTTAAGAATGAAGAGAGGGGGAAAGCCTTTCCATTAAGGCATATCATCATTTTTTCATTTTAAAGAAAATACAAATCAGAAAACCATTAAAAGGAATAAAGAAAAAGTAGGATTTCTAGCTTACATGAACTTCTATGAGATTTCCTTTGGCTTGATGGTTTGAGGGATCTACTCTTGTTTGCAACAAGAGCGGCCACCAATTCTTTTGAAGAGGAAAAGGTCAAAAACTAATGAATTATCAATAAATTCAGTGTTTTGGCTCTAGGGAGAGGAGTAGAGTAACAGTGTATAAAACACTATTAACCATTTACAAAGGGAGAGGCTTCATTTATAGGACCTCTAACCAAGCAAATTGATTCTAGAATTTTCCAGATCAGTTTGGTCAATTTATGACCAGTTTTAGGTCAGTTTAGCTTACTTTTTGGATCTAGTTGAAGCAGGAGAGAGGAGAGATGAAAATATCTCATTATTTGTGAGTTTAAAACTCAACCACACATGTGAAATAGGTGCCTCCTTCATGAGGGGAATTCCCCCACACTGAGGTGTCAAAAATGCATCATTTCCTCTAAATATCTCTTCTTTTTTAACTAATAACCTTGTCCTTAGTCAACTCTTCATCTTATGTGAGTATTTACTCATTTTTTGGGGGGTTTTCTTTATTTCTTCAATTTATCTCCTCCCTACACTTGGATTAATCTAATTGGCCCCTCAGAACCTTAATCTACTAGCATTTTCAGAAAATATGGACCCTTAGGCTAAGGCCTTTTCAACAGATTATAATTTATTTCTAATGCACATTCTGAATTTCTTTTTGAACTTCTGTTTCGGGGGAATTTATTTTAATAAGAAGAGATATTTTCCAATCTCTGCACAGGGTTCTTCACTCTCCCTGATCTTCGCAGCTTTTCATTCATGGCTTCCATAGCCTTCTTTACACCAGGTGTTCTCATAGCTGGGATCCCAATCTCTTCCTCATCAAGGCTCATATCTGAGCCACTAGACTCTCCATCAGCCCTGCAGAAATGTCAGGCATACCAAGGGGCTCAACCACTTTCTCTTTTCCTTTACGTGATGTACTAATCACATTTGCAGGATTGGTATTATAACGCAGCCTGCCACTCCATGGTCTATCAATAGACCCACTAGATGAGGACTCTCCTGGTCCAGTCAAAGACTTTGATTGCTGACCTGCATTATTCTGTGCAACCACACTTCCACTCACATCAGCCCCAACAGCTTCTTTTTCAGCAGCATACCAGCTGCTCATCTCATCAAAGACAACATCCCTGCTTACCCTCAATTCACGTGTAGCAGGGTTATAACACCTGTATCCCTTTTGCTCAAGGGAGTATCCAATAAATACACATTTTTCAGCTTTTGGATCCAGCTTAGTTCTTAGCTCATCTGGCACATGCACATATGCAATGCATCCAAAGACTTTCAGATGAGACAAATCTGGTTTTCTACCAGTAAACCTCTCCTTTGGAGTTACATCATGTATGGCTGCAGTTGGTGTCCTGTTCATGATGTATATACTACTGTAGAAACAGCCTCAGCCCAATAGTTATGCGGCATATTCTTCTCTTCCATCATTGCTAGCGCAATCTTAGCAATGTGTCTATTTTTTTGCTCAAGCAACTCCATTTTGCTGTGGAGTGTATCTGCATGTAAACTGTCTCCGAATACCATTCTTCTTCAAAAATTTAGAGAACTCATTGGAGAAGTACTCTCCCCCTCCATCTGACCTTAGGCACTTTACATATTTCCCTATTTGCTTTTCAACCAAAACTCTGAAATTCTGAAAGTGAGTGAACACCTCACTCTTCTCCTTCATGAAATATACCCACACTTTCCTTGTGTGGTCATCAATGAAAGTCACATAATACCTGTAGCCTCCCATAGATATGGTCTTCGTAGGACCCCATACATCTGAATGCACAACATCTAGTGCATTTCTGTTCACATATCTGTTACGTGGAAACACGTGCTTTGTTTGCTTCCCAAATTGGCATGCTTCACATATTTTCTGCATACCTTCCACTTTAAATTTTGGTAGCCCTGTCACAATTCCTTTTGTCTTCAGACTTCAATCTCTGCACATTCACATGTCCAATTCTTTTATGCCATATGTCTATGTCTGCAACAATTCCTGAACCATTTGCAAACATCGCAGCACTCATTTCAGGCATGTCTACATTCAATGTAAACATTCTGCCCACTCTGTTGCCTTTTGCAACCAACCTGCACTTGTCTTTAAAATCTTCAACATAACAACCATCAGGGTTAAACTGAACCTGCAAACCCTGCTCAATCATCTGGCTTACTGAAACCAGATTCTTTGTTATATTCGGTACATGAAGTACATCTGCAAGATACTTCACTTTGCCATCTTGCATAGACAATGGCACATCTCCAACATGGGCAATTAGATGAGCAGTGTTATCCCCTGCCTCTGAATTTGCCTCTTCCACCTGCATGTTGTTGTTGTTGTTGTTGTGTATTCTGGGACTGTTGTTGCTGCTGCTACTGTCCATAATTCTGATTACCTATTCGGCCACCTCCTTGACTGCGTCCACGGCCTCCTCTACCTCGTCCTCTTCCTGAACTCGTGTAGAAGGACTGTTGCTCTGAACTGTTTTTGCTTTGTGAAGACTGTTGGTCTTCACCCAAGCTCTTCTCTTCGATAATCAGCATAGACACCAAATCTGTAAAGTTGGGAATGTTTTGCCGAGTCTGAGTAGACGTCTTGAGAACGCCTTGTATTGTGGCCTGAGACCACGTAGACAGACCTCCACCTTATCATCATCATCTACTGACACACCAATAGATGCAAGGGATTCCACAATACCCTTTCTCTTCAACGCATAGTCATTCACAGACATGCTCTTTTTCTCCACAGTATGAAGTTCATTCTTCAACTGTATCTTGCGTGCCTTGGTATTTGTTTCATAAAGCTTTACCAAGGTGTCCCACGCCTCCTTGGGGGACCTGGCATCACGAATGTGCCCAATCATGGTGTCCCGTATACTAATAGATAGCCAATACATAACCTTCCTCGCTCCTTGGTTCCAGTCTTTAAACTCTTTCACATCTGCAGCAGTCGGATTTATATTCGGTATCTCCGGTGCCTCTTCATGCTCACCTTCTATGTAGTCCCAATAGCCCTTTTCCATCAGGAAATTTGTCAACCTGAACCTCCAAGCATGGAAGTTATTATTATCTAGCTTCTCAGCCACAATCTGGGTTATTCCATCATTTGACATCTTGCCAAACACACAATTTTACCAGAAACAGCACTCTGGTTTTTCTGCACAAACTGCTGTATTTTCTGCAGCGGTACTGTAGTACTCTCAAATGTCACAACCAGTGACTTCAATGTGCATACATACACCCAATGGCAACTGTAGACCTCTTTGCAGCACCCACAGTGTCTGCACAGTCAATCTGTCTTCCTGCAGTTCTTAAAGCAGAGCTAGTGTCTTTCCAGTGCTGAGGATCATTTCTGTTCTCTCGCCCCAATACTTATTCCAGCAATCCTTATAAACCTCCACATCACTTCATTCTTCTTCTTTGTGCTAGTTCGCTTCTAGAAAGCTGAAAGTAAAGTTTGAATCTCACCTATCAATGCTAGTTTTCTAGGAGGCTAGGCTCCATCTAAAGCTTGAGCCTTGCCTGCATATGCTATCTTGTTTAGTAGGAGGCTCCATGAGCCTCACCATCATATGTTAGTTTGCTAGGAGGCTCCAGTTAAAGTTATCATCCTCACTTACATAATATATTAGTTTGCATATGTTAGCTAGAAGGGTAGGCTCCTCCAACAAAAGTTTGAGCCTCACCCGCGGATGCTAGTTCGCTTCTAGGAAGCTTAAAGTAAAGTTTGAACCTCACCCACAGATGCTAGTTTGCTTGGAGGCTCCAACCGAAGTTTGAGCCTTACCTTCATATGCTAGTTTGCTATTAAGAGGTCCCAATTGAAGTGATAATCCTCACCTCATGTATATGCTAGTTTCCCAAGAGGTAGGCTTCATCACCCTCTGCATCTGGCCACACCGTTTCATTGGGATATTGAGTCAAGGTATGGTGTCAATTAGCCATCAATGTTTCAAAGCTACAAAAGGCAAAGGTGAGTGGTTACAACAGCAGCAAAGGCAAAGAGAAAGCAATAGAGAGAAACAATATGCTAGTGAAGAGAATGTGACATGGAAATGAGCAAATGGACATTGGATTTGAGACTCTTCTCCTTCGTGAGGCTCAAACTCAAGTTTGAGCCATTGTGCATTATATAGATTTTAGTTGAATTTTTAATCGCATAGTTTATAAGTATATTTGGGTGTGGGGAAAGAGGGAAGAAAAGAAGAAATCTCAGGCTCAAGCTCAAGCTCAAGGCTCAAACTTGAGTTTGAGCCTTGTCTATTACACAAACAGGTAGGAATAGAGAGGGAAGCTGGGATAATCCCAGAGAACAAGTGGGGTGTGGGTGAAGAAGGGTATATAAACAAAAGTGAAACTAACTATAATCAAAAGACCTGGGACTTGGGCCTGGGTTTGGGCTTGGGCTTGGGAGAAGAAACCGAAACCAAAACCTACTTTCCTTACGCTCCCGGTGCCCACCTCGTCTCCCATCTGCCTCCTTGCTCGCGCTGCTGTCTGCTACTCTTGTCCCGCCTCCCGTCTACTGCCTCCTCGCTCGTGCTCCTGTCTGCTGCTCCCGGCCTGCTGCCGTCACTGTCTCGGCTCCCTCGCTTGCACTGTTGCTGAGTCCCGGACCGCCGTCGTCATCACCGGCCCGCCTCCTCGATGCTGCACACCGCCCCGACCGACTCCCTTGCGCTATTGCTGCTCGCGTCGCTGGCTGCGCTCACCGCCGTCACCGCCCCGGCTCCCTCCTCCCGACCGCATTTGAATTTCAAATTTTTCCCCCAAATTTGAATTACGCTGCCGCGCTCCCTCCCGACCGCATTCGGAGACTTCAAGCATCCGTCACGTCTGTGCACATCGGAGACTTTCATTCGCCCATCTATGTTTCATGTGTTCCCTCATCTAATTGAATACTTTACGCAACAAGTAAGTCCTTCTTTAATTGATTACACTAATCAATATAAATGCTTACTTGATTGCACGCTAAGTGTGCCATTTGTCAATCGTTGCTCGTCGTAGATTGTTTGCACTTCTTGCTGCTCTCTTTTGTATCTTCACATATGTCGAGAACCTGTAAAACCGATCTTTGTGCACATTACATAATCTAAATGACAAGCGTTGGCCTATATAAACATGGTATATGTGTCACATATCTGAGTGCACAACTTGGATATAGACTCCGCCTTAAGTTTGAGCCTCCCCTACACAGAACTTATGTGTTGACGCTCGACCTAGATTGAGTCTTTGTTCTCCATGTTAGTGTACCCCAGCCTTAAGGCTCAAACTTGAGTTTGAGCCTTTGCTCTCCATGCTAGTGCACCCCGGCCTTAAGGCTCAAACTTGAGTTTGAGCCTTTGCTCTCCATGCTAGTGTACCCCGGCCTTAAGGCTCGAACTTCGGATTGAGCCTTCGTTCTCCATGCTAGTGTACCCCGGGGGCCTTAAGGCTCGAACTTGAGTTTGAGCCTTTGCTCTCCATGCTAGTGCACCCCGATCTTAAGGCTCAAACTTGAGTTTGAACCTTTGCTCTCCATGCTAGTGCACCGCGACCTTAAGGCTCGAACTTCATATTGAGCCTTCATTCTCCATGCTAGTGTACCCCAACCTTAAGGCTCGAACTTGAGTTTGAACCTTTGCTCTCCATGCTAGTGCACCCTGGCCTTAAGGCTCGAACTTCAGATCGAGCCTTCGTTCTCCATGCTAGTGTACCCCGGCCTTAAGGCTCAAATTTCAGATCGAGCCTTTGCTCTCCATGCTAGTGCACCCCGGTCTTAAGGCTCGATTTTCAGATTGAGCCTTCATTCTCCATGCTAGTGTACCCCGACCTTAAGGCTCGAACTTGAGTTTGAGCCTTTGCTCTCTATGCTAGAGTACACCCCGGTGTTAAGGCTCGACCTTCAAATTGAGCCTTTGTTCTCCATGCTAGTGTACACTGCCTTAAGGCTCGAACTTGAGTTGGAGCCTTTGCTCTCGATGCTAGTGTACACCGGCCTTAAGGCTCAAACTTCAGATTGAGCCTTTGTTCTCCATGCTAGTGTACTCTGGCCTCAAGGCTCAAACTTGAGTTTGATCCTTTTCTCTCCATGCTAGTGCACCCTAGCATCTGAGTGCACAACTTGGATATAGACCCCACCTTAAGATCGAACCTCCCCTACATGGAACTTATGTGTTAAGGCTCATTCTCCATGCTTAACTTTACATGGAACTTGGCCTTAAGGCTCCAACTTGAGTTCGAGCCTTGCCTATCTATGCTAGCGTATCCCTAGCATATGAGTGCACAACTTGGATCTAGGCTCCAGCTTAAGTTCGAGCCTCTCCTACATGGATCTAGGCTCCAGCTTAAGTTCGAGCCTCTCCTACATAAAACTTGGCCTTAAGGCTCGAACTTGATCTTGAGCCTTGTCTCTATATGCTGGTGTACCCCTGTCATATGAGTGCACAACTTGGATCTAGAGGCTCTAGCTTAAGTTCGGGTTTCCCCTATATGGAACTCGGCCTTAAGGCATTAATATACTAGTGTACCCCTAGCATATGAGTGCACAACTTGGATCTAGACTCCAGCTTACGTTCAAGCCTCCCATACATGGAACTTCGCCTTAAGGCTCAAACTTGAGTTTGAGCCTTACCTCTCTACGCTAGCGTACCCCTAGCATATGAGTGCACAAGTTGGATCTAGGCTCCAGCTTAAGTCGAGCTTCTGTACGGATTAAGTAAATGCAAGTGAGGCCCCCGCTATTCAAGAAAACTAAGTGAAGCATCAATAATTGTAGCATGCATTAAGTTTCTTAAGTTTGATAGGTTTTGATTTGATATGTAGCATTTAAATCCATTTTTTTCTAAGGTTTTGAAACTTTTTTTGTGAATCACAGGAATGGAAGCTAGCAGATCGCTCGCTACCTCTCGCAACCACATGGTGCACCAATCTTTACTCTTGGATGCTCTCGAAACAACAACTCAAGCTAAAAGTGTCACTCCTAGAATTAAGGTGGATAAAACCTTCGAATTGAGTAACAAAGAAGGAGTAAAATGGTTTGTGGATAGCTACGATGCTAGTGCAAACTTCAAAGGAGTCCTCCATTTGTTTCTGTCTCAAGGTGATACATCATATGGAGATATGGGGATTGTGGTAGGCACTAAGGATGATGTGGATGCAAGAGCAAACCCATGCTTCACATGCAATGTATTGCCAAAAGGAGAAACTACAAAAGCAAATAAGTTTTGCTTATCATTGGACACTTTTCACCTAGCAAACATGACTGGCAGCAGCAGTAAACTAGGAAAGGATAATTTTATTGTAAATCTAGAATTGAAGATCATTGACTTTTCCAATCAAGAAGACTCAGGGGGTGGATAATGTGGAGGACCTGGTGAAAGCGGTGAGGCATGCAAAGAAGGCTTTGGATTCACGAAAAAAGTCCATACCTGAAAAGGAGATAACAACCACTCAAGTTAGGAAAATTGTGGAGAAAAAAGGCAGGGCCATAGTGAAGAGTGCACTTGAAGCATCTAGAAATGCTGGTGCAACTTCTTCAAAACATAAAAAGGAGGGTGACAAAACAAAAGTCCTTGATGTAAGCACAATAGCTGGCAGGCTCTCAGGTGCAAGAAGAGGAGCAAGCACTTGCAAAGAAGAGAAAGGTAAAGCACTCTACAAAGGTTCAAGAAATCTCTTCAAAGAGGCAAAGGACAAAACCAGCAAGTGGTTCAAAGGAGATAGATGCGTCCAATGATGAGCTAATGGAGGTTGAGACTCCAAACAAGGTCTTCAAAGCAATGATCTCATTAGAAATAAAGAAGGGATATCCCTTTGGTCTAAATGAGGTCTTCAGCATTAATGTGATGAAATGTTATCCTGCTCCTTCAAACTATGTGTATAGAAGGTTAAATAAGGATTGGGTTCGTATTTTGACCCAAGACTTTATTGAGGACCCAAAGCAAGAGGAGATACTTGCAATCTTGATTCCCTGTAATCGTGCTACGAAACAACCCCTTGATAAACTCGCAAAAGAAGATATTCATAAAGTTGAATATTGGATTATCTCTGGTCAACACTCCATTAGTGCTGCAAAAAGCTTACAGGCTCTAAATATGGCTAAAGTGACCCCTCAACTGCGTCAGCAATTTAGGTTCAAGAGATCAAAGATAATTGTAAATTGCCCGCCCAAGATTTCTTGTGACATTTCCAAGGATGCAAATTTATCTGTTGCAAAGTCAATGCAAAAGGAGCCATTCCTCGATCAACTTCTACAAGCTCGAGCACAATGGCATGCAAACGGTCATCCTAGTAAACCTTTGCCTGGTGTCAATCAACCCAAGATGGACGAGTCTTGGAAGGTACTGTTTTGATTCTTTGCTATATCTTGGTAAATCATAGACATACATTACTTCTTCTTTACTTTTCATAATATCTTTTACGGATCTATAGTTTCAAGTGTAGCAGTAGCATAAGAAAGATGCATGTGAGGCTTCTTCTAAAATCAAACTTTAAGTCTTACCTCTCTGTGATGGTGTAGAACTTGCATATCTAATTGTGGCTCGAACTTAAGTTGGAGCCTCACTTGCAAGTGCTAGATTTGCATACAGAGGTGACGCTCAAACCTAAGATCGAGCATCACCATTATATACTAGTTTAGCACTGGCAAGTGAGGCTCAAACTCAAGTTTGAGCATAAGCTCCAAATGATTGAAAACCCATAGATGCATGATTCCTCCTAATATTTTGTGATATCTATAGTAAGGGGGATAACTTCTTACTTTGCAACTTTGCAGGTCTTTGTGGAGACCACGGAGCACACACTACATAAGAATTTTGTCAAAAATGATTTACACTTGCTTCTATGTGATGATGATGTATGGCAGAATTGGGTTCAGATCATGAGGCTATATGTAAAAGGCTTGCTACCAAATACAAAGGGTGAAACTCAAACTAAAGGTCTTGATCAAAATCCCAAACTTCCAACTTTGAAGAGTGGGCAAATTCAGCAGGCGCACCAGGAACAGTCACATTAGGCCCAACGTTGTTTAGGTGCATTTTAGGCCTTCAAAAGAGTGAAGTTTTGGACATTCAAACAACACTTCTTGACAAGAGGATATTGCTTAAGAAGGGAAAGCAAACCCATCAAAGAATGGATATGGAGGAGATGGCTTGGAAGCTAAAACAGATTGAGTGCTTAAAGATGCAATAACTGCCTTCTATTTTGATCTAACAAGGAAAAAGATGACTTGGGAATAGGTGTGTGAGACATATAAGCTAGGGGAGTATGAGTATAATCAATTTAGGAGCTATAGCCAGCAGTCCTTTGTTAGGGATGCTCTCAATCGTTCAAAAAAAAATCCTTCACTTCCAAAAAGTGTAGTAACTTTACTGAATCACCTAGATAGAGCATAGATAGAGCATCTATGAGTATTGTATCTCAACAAGAGTCTATTCCTTGGACAATTAGGGGGTGGGTTTTGATATGACAAAGATTATAGCCTTCTATAGTGAAGAGCATGTACCATTTCAACTGGAAATCATGGACCTACATGGTACAAAGGAG
The DNA here is from genome assembly GCF_041138505.1 of Cibotium barometz. Taxonomy (NCBI): domain Eukaryota; kingdom Viridiplantae; phylum Streptophyta; class Polypodiopsida; order Cyatheales; family Cibotiaceae; genus Cibotium; species Cibotium barometz. The sequence continues at coordinate 39,654,547 of NC_141053.1, read as the reverse complement.
CAGCTCTCATCAGAATTTTTCTCCAAGTTGGCACTTGCTTTGAACACACTAAACTCACAATATGAATATATTCTTGTGTGTTTTGTTGATTTCATCAGCATTGGAATGCTTATCGAAGGGATTTATAGCCAATCAACAAAGGTGCATGAATTTGGCATAATCCACACACAAAATAATGATGCCTGGACATCTGGAACAGTTGAGATTGCAACTGTTATTCTTTTCATCAGCAAGGTTGACAAGTTTGAGGGCAATGATAAGGCTCTCACAAAAAATGTATTCATCTCAGGCTCTAGTGGCCAAAATAGAGAATTCATCGACAAAGGCTTTATTGAAGATCTCATCACAGGGTTTTGTCCTAAACACAGCTATGTTGTAGAGATATATTGTGGTGGAGTTATGCTAGAGGAGAGCTTGCTAAAGAAGAGACGATGTATTGCTTTATGCAAATATGATTTGGAAGCGATGGCATTAGAATCAAAGTGCTCTGCTCTTTTAGATGGTCACCCATCCTTGCAAGAGTGGTGTGGTGCACGTGGCGGCACAAAAAAGCAAACACTAGATGATGCAGAAAAAGAGAACCTTCAAAATCTTCACATTGACGACCTGCCAAGTACAGAGGAGGAAGACGAAGGTGATGATATTGACAACAAAAATGACATAGATGATGATAAAGAAATTGGGGATGCTATAGACTTTGAAGATGCAGGGCAAAGGAATGAATGATGCTCTATTCAATGAGGATGCCGAAGACAATTTTGAAGATATTAGAAGGCATGAAAATGATGATGAAGGTGGGAATGGTGATGATATATTGGATACTGCAAAAACCATGGAAGCTTCAAATGTTGGGGTTGCTATGGCCATTGAGAAGATTGGGGATACAGATGTCAACAAGGCTTTCCATGCTCATAGCCCATTAAGCTCTCAACCAAAGAAAGGTAGAAAAGTGTATTGATAATGCTTATGAATGTACAACGAATGGTGATCATTGAAAGGAGCTTATCAACAACTAATATTAACATATGTCTTGTTCAAAGTGTGGATTTGTTGAAATAATTATTAGTCTTTTGATTAATACATTGGCTTTTTTGGATTCACTTTTAACATTTTTCTATTAAAGTGAATATTTCTATTCTAATTATCCTTTATTTCATGCCAACGTCTGATGATGCACACTTACTATTAAGAAATTACTCCATATCCTAGTGTAGCAGTGAGGCTCAAAATTAAGTTTGAGCCTAATACAAATGATGATGCACACTTACTATTAAGAAATTATACTTACTCCATATCCTAGTGTAGCGGTGAGGCTCAAACTTAAGTTTGAGCTGTACCTCCACTTATGTCCAACCTTGGGGATGTCCTCTAACACAAGGCACAATCTCAAGTTGACTGACCTTTACTTTGCCCTTGTAAGTGAGGCTCAAACTCAAGTTTGACCCTTATGTGGAAGTCTTGGCATGTAATATGGTTCCTAATTCATTATGGTACACATCACTCAATGTTGAGTAATCTAAGTTTGGATATAAAATATATGTGTAGATATAAAAATGACTAGTGTTGTATTAGCCTTGGTGTATTATTTAAATCCTAAAAGTAATAGCATTTTATTTTAATCTTACAGATATATACAAAGAAGGGAAAGATGAAGATAACATTGCTCAACTAGAACATCATCATGAAAGCCCTACTAGAGAGATCAACTCTCATGATTCAAATGCTAGAAATAATGAAGACAACATGGTGAAGGTAGATCACATCGATGATTCAGCTTTGCAAACATCTTCAAGGCCTTGAAGTGATAAGGACATTCCTGATTTGCAAGTTAATGTTGAGGTTAGTAAGAATAAAGATAAAGTTAATGAAGAGCTTCAAGAGACTTTTGCAACCAAGGAGAGACAAGAAGAGATTGTCAAACAAATTGATGAGGCTACATATGCTACAAGTAAAGGGAAAATAGTTGAAATCAAGGACTCTGTGGGGGCAGAGGGTGTTGAAGAAATTGACGAGGCTACATATGCTACGAATAAAGAGAGAACAGTTGAAATCAAGGACTCTGCGAATAGAGGGTGCCAAGAAAACTAAAGGTAGATCTTTTTCAATAGGATGTTATTTAAGATGATTTATTCAGCAATTTTGTGTGTTAAAAAGTATGTTTCTCAGCGAGAGTTGTTTTCGCAAGTACAGCTGCTTCTAACAATCACAATTTTGTGTGTTAAAAAGTATGTTTCTCAGCGAGAGTTGTTTTTGTAGGTACAGTTGCTTCTAACAATCACAAGTTAAGTGCGCAAGAAATAGAGCAATGTGTTGAGGAGATATGTTCCGATACACAAAAGAGTAGGCCTCTAGGAAGTTTATATTCTTTTGAGAGAAATGGAGATAGATTAGTATTTCAATCTTCACCAATCAATAGGAAAATGCAATCAAGTCTAGGAGCCATCGTCATAGATGAGTATGGGAGCATGAAACGAAAGTAAACTTGTGGATGTTTTGTTGTAATTAGCTCTCATTGATAATATAGGATCACTTGTTTTAACATTGTTAAGTATGTAAACACATTAAAGTGTTATCATTCTAATGTATCGTATGCAAAAAATATTCCTTGTGCAATCACCATAAAGAAACATGCACTTATACTTGATCTTAATGGAGTTTTACTCAACAAGGAAGAGAACAGGCTTCCACAAGCAAATTGTATTCGAATTGATATTGGTTGCACCACACTTGTTATTCGCCTCGGGTGTTTTGAATTTCTGGATGAGATTTGCGAGTACTTTTATGTTGGTATTTGGTCCACCATGCTACACAAGAATGTTTGTGCCTATGTAAACACTCTTGTGTTAAAATATGCATGTGAATAGGGTGTGTGCGGGAACAAGCCCTTGGTTAGAGGCTGTAAAAGAGAATGTGTAAATGTGAAAGAACCTGTGAAAAGGTGAGAAGAATCTACTGGGAGAGAATAAAGGGTAGCATGAAAAGATTTAGGAAGTGTGGAGATATTCTGGGAGATATTCTGGGAAAAGTGAAGAGGTGGAGAGAATCAAGCAAAAGAGGTGGAGATATTCTGGGAGAGGTGGAGTGAATCAAGGAGAAATCAGTGGGATTAGATGCTTGGATGTAAACTCTATAAAATGAGGCATTGGCCTAATGAGAATTTGCTAGTTTTTGATTATCCATGCCTACATTAAGCTATTTGCTAATTACTCACTAATTACATTAAGCTATTTGCTAATTACTCACTAATTATATCTTAATTATTTGTTAATTAAGCTATTTGCTAATTACTTACATCTTAATTATTTATTAATTAAGCTATTTGCTAATTACTTACATCTTAATTATTTATTAATCACTTTGTTAATGATGTTGATTCTAGTATTTGATCCACCATAGCTCATCACATTGCTCTAATCTCAACATGGTACTAGAGCCATGCCTAGAATCCATCAAGTTTATGAGCCCATTAGCTAGTTAATAAGGATTAGTAGATAATTAGAAATTAATCAAATTTTTAGTTATTTTTCAACTCACCTCTATACCCCCCAGCCAGTGGAGGAGCTCCCTCTCCTTGCACACTCAACTATTGCCCAAACCCTTCTAGCCCAAGATAGCTAACCCATAGGAGCTCCAGCCAAGCCAATCAGAAGCGTAAAAACCGTCGGCGCATCTAGGAGGATTTATGTTTTTTTCCAGTGTAGGTTTTTCTAAGAAAAATTGAGATCTTCACTTCATCAAATAATCAAATCAGCCTAATTCCTCTTAGCCGCGGGGGTTTTTAAGCATGCTCTACAAGCTGGTGAAGTCAGAATTCAATTTGATCAAGTCTACAGTGAGATCCAAGCTCTTCATCAAATCTGCACGTGACTTTGGTAAAACAAAGATTAAGCATTCAATATTTGGTCAAATCTTGTGTTTCTTGGCTTAATCCTCTACTAGACTCATTGCTATTGATGTATTTGAAAGCATTTGAGCTCATTTGAAGTCTAAGGCACCAGATCTGGACTCCCCGCATACTATGTTTTCTGCATAAAACAAAGGATTAATTTGCTAATGAGTGATTAATCAGTGCTAATCATTGTATTTTGGTACAATTAAGGATTCAAATTAACCATTAGGTATCTGATACAGATCCCTATAACTTCATATTGCAATTCAGAGTTGGTTTGGTACGCCAACCATTCCGTACAAATTGGTTACCCTTGATTTAATGTAATTTCTGGTGATTTTATGCTGATAAATTTGTTGTAATCATCTTTTAAACACTAGATTGAGTTGTAAAAGGGTAGACAGTGTCCTTGAATCTTGAAATTGGATCAAGAGGTAAGACCCTCTTCACATCATCATGAGTACAACACAAGAAATAGCCAAATTTAATGGGGAGCAGTTTTACACATGGCAGACAAAAACCATGTATTTGCTCATCAGGGAAAAATGGGTGGGGGCTAGTTGAGGGAAGAGATGAATGCCCAGAGGCGAGAGGAAAAAATGAGTGGAAGAGCAGGAATGAAAAGGCATTGGTACTTATTGCACTCAATTTAAATGATGAAATCATTCATCACATCACAAGGATACAATGGGCAAAAGATGCATGGAATGAACTCAATAAATTATTTGGCACACAAGCTAAAAATTCAAAGATAAATCTATTAATGCAATTCTACAAATTGGATATGAAGGAAAGTGAACCTTTAATCACACACGAACAAATATAAAAGCATTAAGCAATAGCTGGCAGCCTATTGGCAAAAAGGTAGAAGATGATGAGGCACTAGCAGTGCTTCTAAAGAGTGTGGACAAAGGTGAACATGAAAATATTGTAGCAACACTAAAGAATGTACCTGAATTGAAGCTACACGAGATAGAAGCCTACTAGAGCAAGAGAGCAGAGGCAAAGAGAAGAAATAAATCGACTCAACAGCAGGAGAAGAAAAGGCATTCTTCACCCGAGGAGGACTCTCTCGAGGACGAGGACGAGGAAGAGGCAGAATAGGAGGAAGGACCTTCACTTGCCACAACTGTGGTGGAAAGCCAAGACACATGGCAAGAGACTGCTACAGCAAACCCAGTGGAGAAGGAACGACATCGGCAAACTTCATGGAGGCTCCAAAGGAAGTGGAGTCGGATCATCTTTTTTGTGAGAGAGAGAGAGAGAGACCCCACAACCCAATGTAACCTGCCCCAACAAAGTAAAACCACCTTTGAGCCACCGATGATGTAGGCCACGTGGTAGATAGATGTATGTGAGCACTTTAGTCAAGGTCGCGGGAACTTATAGTAAACCTTGGACACATAGAGAGAGAGAGTGTCAAGGACTATGCGTTTAGGGACTTGAGGCACTGGTCGCGGGCTATCAAGTAAGAGGGAAACTTGGTATAGGGTCCAGGTGTGCTAGGAGTATTCACTTGAGGGGAGGTGTTGAAATATACAAGTGAATAGGGTGTGTGCGGGAACAAGCCCTTGGTTAGAGGTTGTAAAAGAGAATGTGTAAATGTGAAAGAACCTGTGAAAAGGTGAGAAGAATCTACTGGGAGAGAATAAAGGGTAGCATGAGAAGATTTAGGAAGTGTGGAGATATTCTGGGAGATATTCTGGGAAAAGTGAAGAGGTGGAGAGAATCAAGCAAAAGAGGTGGAGATATTCTGGGAGAGGTGGAGTGAATCAAGGAGAAATCAGTGGGATTAGATGCTTGGATGTAAACTCTATAAATTGAGGCATTGGCCTAATGAGAATTTGCTGGTTTTTGATTATCCATGCCTACATTAAGCTATTTGCTAATTACTTACTAATTACATCTTAGTTATTTGCTGGTTTTTGATTATCCATGCCTACATTAAGCTATTTGCTAATTACTTACTAATTACATCTTAGTTATTTGCTAATCACTTACTAATTACATCTTAATTATTTACTAATCACTTTGTTAATGATGTTGATTCTAGTATTTGATCCACCATAGCTCATCACATTGCTCTAATCTCAACATCTTGAACAGTATGCACATAAGAAATATCATTTCTTTATGGTGTGGGGACAAGAAGAATGTTATATCCATAATCTTCGAAAAGTGTATAGGCCAGATAAGCCTACTATTGAGGCTATGTTTAAACCTTTACTCAAGGTTTGGAATAAGTGCCAAGATATTTGCAATAAGAAGAATACATTACTTATTGATGATAGCCCTTTCAAGGGATGTGTTAATCCAAAAGACAATTGTCTCTTCCCTGAAAGTTTTCAAGGAGGACACGACTACGTACTGTGCAATGACCTTCTACCCTACCTTTTAAATCTAAATAATACAAATGACATTAGGTCTATTATTTTGCTTAATCGGCTAGGTCAATCTCCTATCACACATGGTCATAATTTATTTATCGATTTTCAAGATGTACTGGAAGAATGGCTCCAATTCACCTCCCAATTTTTGCGAGAAGAGCTCAATGAATATTCAGATGAAGTGGAAAACTCATCTTGACACTTACCATTGTATGGTGATAAGCTAAAGTATGTCCAATCAAGAGGGGGAAAAAGAGAAGTAGAATCCATAAGCAAGGATCTAGCAATGTTGGCATCCAAAGCTGGAGTACCATTACTATCCAAAGACCAGAGCTAAGCTTGTTAAAAGTGTGTTACAAAAGAAGGATTTTGAGTGATCAACACACTATTCCTTATGCTACTCACTTGGGATATGATCGTGGTCATCTCATAAGTGAAGTTACCAAAAGCATACATATCAAGGCTACAAAAGGCTTACTTGAGCTTATGGGTAGGATAATGTCTAGTTTCATTGAGTGACAGTATAATCAGATTCCAACCTAACCCATACTAATTGTTGCTGCTGCAGGTCAAAGGAAACCATTTCTAAGGTCTAAACGTGCAATTTGAAGTATGGGATCTACATAAATATCAATACTTATTGCGTGCAAAATGTTTGGAGCCATTTTGTACTAAAAGCCCATAAGATAGACTTAGGCTTTGGCCAAAACAATGTGCTTAGATGGGTTTAATTTTTGGATTGTACGAGCCAAATCTTTACACTGTTGTATCAAGCAATCAAATGCCTCCAAACTTACTGTCATTTGATTATCTCTTTTGTCAATTGATTGCAATGAAAATGAGTTTGTTTTTTATTGAAGATATTGCCTTGACAAGGTGTAAGGCTATGAATATTATAATTTAATTTGGATAGACTCAATTATCTCAACAGTGAAAATCTTTTATACATCATATTCAATAAATTTGATGAAATTTAGCATTGACAATATACTTGTTCTTTTATTTTTTTGGTTGAACTTCTGAGGTATTGGAGCATTTGTCTATGAAGGTTTAAGACCATCCATATCATGGATGAATTTATGTTGTTGGCACATAATATATTTATTTAAAATTTTGAATGTCCATTAACCATACATTTTGTTTTCAACAGGATATGTTGAAGCATATAGCTTTGATTTCAAGTGTACAGAAAACTTACTATTGAGGTGGCACCAATCATTGGTGACTCATGTACCTAGAAGCAAAAGAGTTCCACCACCCCCCAGATACAATAAGGAAACAAAGAAGAGTATTGATACTTGAACTCAATGGTGTTTTACTTAAGACCATTGAGATGCAACATGGTGATGTATGTCCAGACTGGGCCAAACATATGCATCTTGTGGAAGAGAATACAAGTGTTTGGCATTTGATTCGCAAAGATGCATTCACTTTCCTTGATTTTTGTATTGTTTGAGGTATGGATCTGCAGTACTAATAGACTAATTCTTGAGTTGTGCTTTCCTCGGCACCATCAAAAGTTTAAGGTTGTATAGGAGGGCAGGCAGCATGTCAAAAGATGGATCTTCTAATTGGATATCGATTTGTATACCACAAAAACTTGGATGTAGCATGGAGAATTTTTCATGACCTAGATGGAAATAACACACTAATTTTTTATGATACCCTCTACAATGTAATGTGGAATATGCCCGGAACCTACTTGATTTTTCCAAAGATCTGGAATCAAAATATAGAGGAGCTTCAAAGTTTTTTGGAGACAACAATCAGCGCATGGCTACTTGGTTGGATTTATGCAAAGAACAAACGAGAGTATACTTGCAACACTTTAGTAAATGAAGCAGCTTATGATAGAGAAACTTTGTATGTATTGGAGCAATACATGAGAAAACGCTATGTTTGAGATACAATTTGTACTCAATTATTATCTTCACAAAGTGTCTACAAATGAATTGTAGACTTGAATGTAACAATCTCATTGAAATTTGATTGCTTCTGGTGTTTCTTATCACCACACTCTTTGGAGATCCCTTAATTCTAAGGTTTCTTATCCAAGTGTTCTTTGGCATTATTATCCCATGTTTTTACTTCAATGTCCCTCAAATTTGAGCATATATTTCATGATTTATAATCTTGATATAGTGTCTAAGATGGGTTTTTATTTGTGGATCAATCGTAAACTTAGCACATTGTTACTGTCATTGAGATTTACTTTTTGTTTTGTTGTTTCTAACACCACACCCTTTAGAGATCTCTTATTTCTAAGGTTCCTTTTTAAGTGATATTTAGAATTCTTTTGGCAAATTAAATAAAGCCCATTTTTTTACTTCAATGTCTCAAAGGGGAGATAGTATTTAACATTATCTTCTTCGTATGAAAGGTGTTGTATAATCTCAATTAAGTTTAGTGTCATGTTTCCCTTGTCCTTCCAATATTGTTGCATTGACATATGTATCTATACAACTACAAACAAATATGCCAAATAGTTGTGTCAAGATATAATCTAATGGCACAAAGAGTGCACCAACAAATAGATGTTAGCTCAAACTACACAAAAATACCGAGTTTCCAACCAATCCTATAAGAAATGGGACTCGAATAATTCCCAAAATTCCTAAATTTGTCTTACTACCAAAGATGGATGCAAAAGCATGGGACATGGATCCCACTTCAAGCCTCAGAAGAAGAAATTATGCCTATTGAGGTAGATATGATGTAAAATGGATGGATTGAGCGAGTGGCAGCAGCAAGAAAGCATTGGAGCCTAGCAGACTTGTGTCAACACTTTAGCATCATGGGCTTTGACAATGTGGAAGAGTCAAGTTTCAAGTTGATGAGAAGAAAGGTATATCTGATTCCACTACATGTCTAGAATTAACCCTTACACTTTCTGGTTATTGTGCTACTTTCTATGTTTTTACAGATTGGGAAGCATAAGGAGGGGACAACCATGGCCTCAGAATCATGGCGAATGGGGGACCTTGAATTTTCAGCAGCAAGGTGCGCATAGCCCTACTAACACATAGTAGGCATGTGGAAGAGCTTGAAGATGAACTGAGTATATGGGAAAATAGCCTCTGTTTTGATGTACGTGAGGGGCAAGAGTTTCAGGATCGAGGTGAAGGCAATGACAAGCTTTCAAGTCAACAAGGAGATGGAGATTAACATGAAGTAGATGTCACAAGAGGGGAAAAAATTGAAGACATTATAACAATTTTAGATTAGATGACATGCTTGTAATTTTGTAGCAGGCTCTTTTTTAACAAATCTTTATTTAATTGAAATCTTAATATTTTTGCAAACTATAATTTTTTTGTCTAGCAGTCTAGTGTGAAAAGGCCAAACATTAACATTTAACTAAATAGCCAAACGTGCCTTCTTTCTCATTTTCATGCGATGGAAACCAAGCACGAGCTCACACTATCTCTTTGCATTCACATGGCTACCCACTTTGACAACTTCTGTGAGTTCCTCTCCACCACCCCATGGGCAGGCAAGAGTGATCTCTTTGTCATGTTCTCTCATGAAGTTGACTTTGAAAAGTTGCTCGCCCTTGCATCCCAACATTATGAGACGCAGATTGCATACATGGAGCAATACTTGGCTCCCCACTCCATCTCCTTTCCCCATTGCCCCAATGATCGATGGGTGCCTGTTAACCTGCTTAAGTACATTCAACAATATGCTCGCCCCTACATCCAGTGCCTTGAACACTTCATCAACATCTACATCCCCACAGGAGCTTACTGTACCTTCAATAAGCAGGAGGTGAAGAGGATGGGGAAGGGCAATTTAGGAACTAGGTTCCTCTCATGGCTCGCCACTTTTGCGTTCCTCATCAGCGAGCGATGAGGATTCAGATGAGGAGGTAGAGATACGTGCATTGTAGTTGGCAGGGTATTTGAGGGATGACAAGGAAGTGAAGGCAGTAGGAACGAGTGCTAGTGTGGAAGAGCAGCTTGCATCAGAGCACTTTCAAGAGGGTGCACAATCTACAGAGCTAAACAGCCCATTGTAGTAGAAGATGCGGGGCCATCTTCCCCACACGAGGAGAGCAAGGTGCTGCCAGAGCTTGAGATCAATCTCTTGAGCACCATTGTGGTGAAAGGTGAAGAATACTTATTTCTTCATGACTTTGAAAAGGCAGCTGGCTTGAGAATGGATGAATGCTTGGGCATTATATGCACGCGATGTGAGGTGGACCTTGATATGTCCAACCTTGGTCCTCACCTAAATAGTGCTATATTACCCCTTGGAGAATCTATCGCACGCAGAGATAGTTGCTTTAGTCAAGGAAACTGTGGTTGAGACCGCGGAGCAAGCCCTAGTTCTAGAGGAGGAATTCACAACCTTACAAGACAAGCTAGAGGCTGAAAATGGAGTGATGGAGGAGACCAAAGTACCAAAAAAGAATGAGGCTAAGTCCTCAATTGACCTCTCCTCCCCCACCAGCACTTTGGCAAAAGAAGACATTGAGCAAGAGGTAATAATCAACCTTTTACAACCTAGAAACGTTTGTAATTATATATAGGAAAATATTTTGATTTTTTCCTTTGATTGCAGAGGGTGGTTGAAATTGATGCATTTGCTGGGAGAGGCAGCAACAGCAGAGACCAGGCGAAGGTCCATGGACATGTTCCTACGTTGGCACACTATCTTGGTTAACTTCCTGTGGATGGCATCGCCATTATCCACAGGAACTACACCCCTCAATGTGCCTTCACTCTCTTCTTTTTGGAAGCCCTCTCTAAGGTGCTCTGTGTAGCCTCTATGGTGACACAGAGCACCAAATGTATAGTTCTGATTAAAAAATCCCTTGCTTTTGATGTTTTTGGTTTTGGATTTAGGGGTAAGCTTCTTGCTCGTATAGGTTAGCCAAAAGCATAGGCATAGAGGATCCTCAAGAAATAGCCCAATCACTCCTTGAGCACAAGTCTCTGCCCAATAACAAGAGAAGGAAGCTCAATATTGTAAGAAAGCTTTTGTAAAGATGATGTATCACTTCTTATTTATGAATATAATATAATTTTTGCAAACTTATTTTCATCAAGTATATCATTGTTTTTTCTAGTTTGTACCATCAATGTTTTTGTGAATGCATCAAAAATGACATTGGGAGCCTGGGGGAGCAGTGCCAGAACAGTGTGAATTTTGAGCCTCCACCGACCGCTGCTGTAGAGCCCAAATTCGCACAGTTTTGGCACAGCTTTCCTAGCCCTTCAGAAGCAATTCTGATGCATTGGATGACAAATAATGTAATTTTACACATGATTAAAGCTATTTTTATCTTATAAACTATTGTTTTTCACAATTAGTGTACTCAACTTCATTATAAATGTATCACAAATGATCCTGAGTGGCTAGGGGAGCAGTGCCAGAACAGTGTGAATTTTGAGCCTTGCACCGTCACTGCACAGAGTCTAAATTCGCACTGTTCTGGCATAGCTTCCCCAGCCCTCCAAGAGCAATTCTGATGCATTGGATGATAAACACTATATTTTTACACATGATTAAAGATGTTTTTATCTTATAAACTACTGTTTCTTACAATTAGTATGCTCAACTTCATTATAAATGCATCAGAAATGATCTTGAGTGGCTGGGGGAGCAGTGTCTGTGCGAATTTTGAGCCTGCACCATTGCTGCAGAGCCTAAATTTGCATTGTTTTGGCATAGCTTCCCCAGTCCTCCAGGAGCAATTCTCATGCATTGGATAACAAACAATGTAATTTTACACATGATTAAAGCTGCTTTTATCTTATAAACTATTGTTTCTCACAATTAGTGTACTCAACTTCATTAAATGCATCAGAAATGATCCTGAGTGGCTGGGGAGCAATGCCAGAACAGTGCGAATTTTGAGCCTGCACCGTCGCTGCAGAGCCTAAATTCGCACTGTTCTAGCATAGCTTCCCGAGTTCTCCAGGAGCAGTTCTAATGCATTGGATGATAAACACTATATTTTTACACATAATTAAAGGTGTTTTTATCTTATAAACTACTATTTCTCACAATTAGTGTGCTCAACTTCATTATAAATGCATTAGAAATGATCCTGAGTGGCTGGGGAACGATGCCAGAACAGTGCAAATTTTGAGCCTGCACCGTCGTTGGAGAGCCTAAATTCACACTGTTCTGGCATAGCTCCCCAATTAGTGTACTCAACTTCATTATAAATGCATCAAAAATGATCCTGAGTGGCTAGGAAGCAATGCCAGAATAGTGCGAATTTTGAACCTGCACCGTCGTTGCAGAGCCTAGCATAGCTTCCCCAGTCCTCCAGGAGCAATTCTGATGCATTGGATGACAAACAATGTAATTTTACACATGATTAAAATTGTTTTTATCTTATAAACTATTGTTTCTCACAATTAGTGTACTCAACTTCATTATAAATGATCCTGAGTGGCTGGGGGAGTAGTGCCAGAACAGTGCGAATTTTGAGCCTGCACCGCCGCTGTAGGGCCTAAATTCGCACTGTTCTGGCATAGCTTCCCCAGTCCTCCAGGAGCAATTCTAATGCATTGGATGATAAACACTATATTTTTACACATGATTAAAGGCATTTTTATCTGATAAACTACTGTTTCTCACAAATTAGTGTGCTCAACTTCATTCAGAAACGATCCTGAGTGGGTAGGGGAGAAGTGCCAGAACAGTGCGAATTTTGAGCCTACATCACCATTGTAGAGGCCAAATTCTCACTGTTCTAGCACAGCTTCCTCAGTCCTCTAGGAGCATTTCTGATGCCTTGGGTGACAAACTGGCACATGATAGACACTCCATGTTAAACAAACATGATGACACCGAGACATTGTAAGAGAAACTTAAAATTTTAATTATCAGAAGGTTACCATCTAAGATCTCTAGATCGTGTCTCGCTCGCCTCAAATGAGCCGAGCTAGTTGCATGTCCTTTTGGCAGATATGGTAATCCTCTTTGCATGTATTGCAAGCAGGTTGGTGTCTTCAAAAAGCCCAACAAGGTAAGCCTCAGAGGCTTCTTGCAATGCTTCAAGGGCAATCCCCTGCACACGGAACTCTATTCTATATCGTTGGAGAATCTCCTTCATTGTGCGAGCGAAAGGGGCTCTTCTTATCAGCAACTTAGTGTTCCTCTGATAAAACTTGATTTCTTGTAGAGCCCTATGCCCTTGGCGCATCCTTATCCTTGGAGCTCTCTGTGTTGTGTTAGTGCGTTGGCGAGGTTGGAACTTTCTTGTCTTGAAGAGCTTGACCTTTCTACGCTTGCACACACTTGCAAGAACCTCCTCTTGGTCTCTCTCATAGTCTGAATCCTCCTTCTCCTGTTGTTGATGTGGTACCTGTGTATTCCTCCTGGGTAGATAGGGGACCTTGTCCTAGTAGTAGGGTCTTGCCACCTATGGTGCTACGCAATGTAGGAATGTTTTCACCAACCCAGTCGAACTGCTCATCATCGGCCTCTGTGTCTTGATCTCTGGGGTGGCTGCATTGTGGGGTCTTCTTCACATGCTTGCTCCCACTAGAAGGGCCTACATGTGTGTGTGCTAGTGTTGCTGTGGGAGGAGGGTTGGACTCTGGTGATCCCATTGGGCGTCCTAGAATCCAAAAGGGGTCACTCTCTTCCGTGGTGTCGCCAGTATGTGGTCATTGGGTGCCTTGCACTGTGTTCTATGAAGGCATGGTAACACATGCGGTGTTCTTGGTGCATGCCATATCCATGTACGACTATGCTAACGTAGTGATGTGCTGGTGTCCTTACGTGGGTGTCTACGTAGATCTTGAGCTCAAGCTCTCTAAAAAAGTGAAATAAAAATGAAGTGAGAGAAGGAACTATTAATAGTTTTTTTTAAGGGCAAAGAAAAAAACCTAACTAAACTTATTTTCTTAGCCTTATTACATGTAGATTTTTGCTGGTACGTGCACAACCCAACGCCTCCCTTGTCTCCTCATTCGTCCATGCCAACAAGCACCATGCCTATAGGGAGCATTGGTCTACAACCATTAAAGCCAAGCATGACTTTTTGCAGCCTTGCGTGCCTCTTGCGCAAACTTAGATTGTTGGGCCCACTCCCTAACCAATACCCTTCCAAAGATTGTGCGATAAAACCAATTGAACATCTCTTGTAGATAGTTTGTACGTGTTCCTCCTGCAGAAGCTCCCCCTCCATGTCTTGTATTTTTGAAATAAACCCCTCTTGCTTTATAATGTTATTTCTCCATCCCTTGGGTGCTCCACATGGAGAATATGGGTTTGCCAAGCTCGACTTGTAGTCAATCTTCTACAGTATCCTAACAAGCCAAGATCTCCTTCACCAACAAATTGCATAAAAGATGATAAATTGCGAAAAGGAGGGTTTGCTCTTAATGGAGGGTCAAGTGGATAGAGATGTCCATCAACCCAAAGATCTATATTTTTCTCCTTGGCTATCCTACGAGCTTGGACAGATTGTGCATCATTAGGATGGGTTTTTTTAGAGCTGCCATACTCTTCAGGAATACGAATGTGTAAATCAACCTTTCGTTTTCTAGCTTCACAAGGGGTTACACACACAGCTTGCAAAGGCTCCATAGCTAAGCAGAGGAAGAAGCTAAAGCAGAGTGATCCTCATAGAGAGAGAGAGAGAGAGAGGGGGGGGGGAGTGAGTGAGAGAGACTGTTAAAACTTTGCTATTGCAGGTTTAACACAAAAAGTGTTCTTCATCATACCTATATCATCCTCGAGCGAGGAAGATGGAAAAATTGGCTTCAAAAGGCTTACATCACCCTTTGATAAGTCCAAGGATGATGAGAAGCAGGAAGTGGGGCATACAACTGACTTTTATATTTGTACCCCCAAATAAAATTTTGCTCCCTGGCAAATTATGTTCACACAAAGCGGGAGCCTATTGGGAAAATATAACTCCCACAAGCAAGGACTTAATATTCACGTGATCACAAGATTTTTTGTGATAATAACACATGTGAACAAGTTATTCACATGTTCTCATGTTACCGTTCACAAAATAATAGGTCACTTGCCATTTGGGAACCCCTTAAAAGCTTGGCTACACATGGGAATAAGCTATTCACATGTTCTCATGTTACCATCTTCACATAATAGCAGGTCAGTGCCCACCTAAGAAGATTTTTTATGCCCGTCAAAGATAATTTTTTTAGGCCCTTGTGAAAGCTTTGTGAATATAACATGTGATCACAAGATTTTTTGTGTTATTAACATATGTTATTAACATGTTCACATGTTCTCGTTTACGTCAGTGAAATCCCTACCCACAAGTATAGTAAATATTAAAACCATACTAAAACATACCACATATTTCACCCAAAAAAAACTTAAAAAAAATATGAAGAGTTGAACACACAACAATATAAAGAGGATTCTTGAAAGCACAGAGTTTCATAACTCCTTTGGCTAGTGTACAAGTCTTGTGCAATGGGGATTTCACTTGATGCAACACCAATGCATCAATTCTCGATCCAAATTATCAAGAATGGTATTATCAGGGAATGTCCAGAATACCATCTTTTCAAACACACTCGCATTACTTTTCTACACCCTTAGGAGAGACTTGTTGTGGAGGTAATTTCATCAATTTATTTTTATGGCAATTCCATCCCATGGCTCCATGACATACATATAAATGGTTTATACTTCTTGATGCATCCCACCTCTGTTGGTGATGGATGTAGAATGTATTTTGAATATTGTGGGACCGCGTTACTCCAATCTATGGTAGGAGTAACACCACAAAAAGGTATGATGACTTGAGTATTCTTTATGCAATCAATGGACCTAACCAAGTAAGAACATCCCAAGAGGAGGCAATGGAGCACTGGAAGCAAGAGCGTTACCTTGTTCTCACCCAATCACTTTGTGAAATGCTCTTACCAACACACTATGTCTATTATGGATAGCAGTAGAGGTGAGTTTATAGATGATTTCTAGGGCATGAGATGCTTGACCAATTATTGATAGTACCTATGTCCTTTCATAGCCAAGATGCACAAGAGACCATTTCCTGTCATGTGTAGGCGCATAGACCAAGCTGATCTCTGTTGCAAAGAGTCTTTTCCTGACAAAGTGGTAATGTACCTCAATGTGCTTAGTGTGAGCATGAACACTGGGTTCCTCATCACAACTGCTAATGCGCTCTGGCTGTCAGTGAAAATCGTAGTGCTAGACGACTGTTCAACACCCAAATCAGTCATAAGATGTCTCAGCCACACACACTCAACTGTATCTGTAAAAGCTGCCTTGTACTCAACTTCACAGCTAGAAGTGGCCAATGTAGGCTGCTTCTTGCTAAGCCATGACATACATGAATCACCAACAAGGCAAACAAAAAAATCCACTAGTGGACACTCGTGTGTCATAACATCCGGCCCAATCTAAATCACTAAAAGCATGCAGCTCTAAGTCACCCTCCTTTTGGATAAAATAATCCAAAATATTGAGTGCCCTGTAAATAGCAAAAAACCTACTTAATAGCTTTCCATTGCTTTGTACTTGAGCTATGCATAAATCTGCTCAACTGTGAGACTGCATACTATATATATGGCCTCGTGTTGCATACATAAAGAAGGGATCCAATAACCTGCTGATACAAACTAGCATCAAAATAGTCTCCTGCATCTTGAAGACTAAGTCGAGTACCTGTCAGCATTTTTCAGCTCCCTTCAGAGGATGTAAGCATTTTTCAGCTCACGCATGCGTACTCTTATTTATCTTCTTGTATATTGTCATGTTGATCTTATTTATGCCTTGATGAATTGTGATGGCAGTTTCCATCAATGTCTCGCTACGTGGACCTAGACGTCCAAATGTTTAGGCAGGAAACGATTACGAAATTGATCGAGGTCGCTGAAGTTATGCCTCCAGACGGCCCAGTGGACTTCATCCCGCCCAATCCACGAGGGGGGATAGGCCCCCCTGAGCCTCTTACATGGGCTCCGTACTTGGGAGAAGAGCCATGGCTCCATCCTGAAGCCGATACCTATGGGTTCCAGTAATAAATAGTTTTTTCCTTCTTCCAACAAATGTACGTTTGTAAATATGCAGCTACACATGTACATTTATATTTTTTTACACATATTTAGTGTTATTGGAGAGAGAACATCAATTGTAAATGCACTTTTAATTCGAAAATCAGAGGATCAAATTTGCTACTGTGTTCCTTCATTGCTTGTTTTCTTACTTTAAGCCTTTTTTGTGTACATAAAAATTCAATTGGGAAATTTTTATCTTCATTACATTGTTTTAAACAATAAAGCATTACAAAAGCAATGTTCTGAATAGATAAGTTTATTGCATATGGAAAATATATTATCACCGTATACATGGTCACATCATATATCTTCTAGTGCCTCCAATTCATGTGGGGCTGCAACATCTTTACAAATGATCTGATGCTCTCTTCTTTTACTTAGCTTCCGACCATCGAGCTTGAAGCAAAATTGATCTAGAGGATTCTGAATAGCTACTTCTAATTCCTTCCTAACATATTCGAGAGTCCAATTCTCTTCCACTTCCAATGTCAATGATGGGTGACCCTGTTGAATCATAACTATATCTATCAAGCAAGAGTGGCTGCCATCTCTTGTATCTTGGTCCATGCTTTCCCAGTTGTTGTTGATCCATCGCCACCTTCTATAAGTAAATGACATGCACAGATGTTGCCTGGCAATATAGTATCTGATTCCAAAATATCATTAGGATAATTTTTTGAGTATAATCAAATAAGTGTTGTAACTGTTTCACAAAAATACATTTAAATGTTATAACACTCACCGAAATGCAATGTCGGAGGTGTTCAATCGACATTCGATCAAATCATCTCCCTTTGATGATTTCACTCTCCAACCTTTGTCAAACAAATGATCAAGCCAGGCTTCATCTATATCTTTGCACACAAAAGTTGTTCTAGTTTTTCTCAATTGTTTACAATCAAAAAATAAATCAACAAAGCATGCAATTGGAACAAACAAACTTAAGTGGACATTTCTTGCACCAATGCTAGGCTTCATAGCACATTTAATATCATTAAACATTTTGGTCCTGTATGACTCTATCACTTCTGTATCAAGCAATGGCCACTCAGGACTATCAAGTGCGGGCAACGGAATACGTTTCAACTTTCCATGTCGACTCGATTGAGTGGGCAAGGTATAAAATGAGTCATAGAAATATGTTCTACTTCTTGCGAGATCACTTGGTGCATGACCTTCATATTGAAGTTCCCCCACCTCACCATGTATGACATCCAAGAATCCCGTCAAGCATTGTGCAGACTCCCACTCCTGAAGATTGGATGGGTACAAATCTGTGCAAGGCAAAAAAATGTATACACCTTATTTGCAACATTGAAATACAAAACACAAGCACTTACAATGTGGTCTACGTCTTGGAAGTCCTTTCAATGGTCCCACGTTGATCTCTTTTTGCATGAATACATGCTAGATCAACACTTCTTTGACAGTTTTCCCTCCTAGTGCCATCTTAAAGTCAAGGATCCTTCCTTTCCAATGTTTGGCCAAGTCTTCAAATGCCTTTCCCTTCACTCAGTAGTGGCCATGTTTTCCTGGCTGCATAGTGACCCAAGAGTACTTCATGTATACTTGGGGAATCCATTCTTTATTCTCGTCTTTTATGTTATACAACACAACAGATGAGATACTGCTCCTTGCTCGTTTCAGTCCACTTTCGGGTGCAATGAGAGACTAACAGACGTATGAGAAAGAAGAAGTAGCAGAAAGTGGATGACTGAGCTAACCACTTTTGTGGATCAAGGAGGGAAGAAGAAATGAGGGACGGTGTGTTCTTTTGGGCACCAAAGATGTTTCGAGATTCAAAAGTGGAACCAAGTTGAGGGAATAACCAGGAGAATGTGTATCTATCTATTCCAAGCATTCAAGCTTCATTAGTTCTAGGGGTGGTGGAAAGAATTTTTTAGTGCTCCACGTCTAACACAGGAATGTGGAAAACATTCTTTTATTGTGTTAGGTGCTGACAAAAAAACGGTTTTAAATATTTTAAGACAAGGTGATGGTTTTTTTTAATATTTCATGAAGATAAGAGATTCTCCACGTTTTAGGTGGGTTTATACAGAGGTCCCACCACCGGTGAATATCGTTCGTAGATTTCATGTCACTCAATCTATGTGTCTATTATTATATTATTATTGAAACAACCCTCTTTTGAGTCCAGAATTTTCCTAATGAATAATTGGGTTGTGCAAGTGAACATCTTACACATGTCTACTATAGCAAGTTACATCCAAGTAGTTTGAATATCACTATGAACCAAGAACATGTACATTTGCTTTACCTTTCTTCTAGCTTTTTGGGAATTTATGTGCTTTCAAAGAATCTTTTTGAAAAGCATTGTTTATTCCACCAATGCAAGTTGAAAAACTTGACCTTTCCACACCTTTACCTTAACCTTTCCACACATATTTACCTTATGAGATGTTAGTTGGTTATTCCACGTTTACTCTTTATGTAAATGTAGAGATAAGTGTTACACCAAACCTTAAAGTCATACATAATGCGATAGGAAATTTTGGTTTCACCTAATATGTAAGAGTTATTGCCTTTGTTGAATCCCTCCTCAAGGTCCATTTAACCAAGAACTTGATTGGACTTAACCTTATAGTGGTGAAAACTCCTTGGAAATGACACCAAAATTTTCTTTACCAAATAGTTATAGGCACACAAGCGTCTTCCCAAGGTTCACCATCAATGTGAGTAGCTACACTATTGTGGTGGGGCTAGAGAAGGCTAACGGTGGTTCACTAGGTCTACTCATTCCTCCTTCTTCTAGATATCACTCAAAAGAGTTTGCACCTAACTAATGGATTGGTGATCAACACCATAATTCTACATGCTCCTACTCCTACTAATATCTTCTCCCTCATACTCTTCTAAGTGGTGGTTCATCCAGGGTTTCTATGCATCAGTGATCATGTTCCTCAAAGAATCTAAATAAGTGAGCTCCATAAGGCTTATCTACTTCTTCTGGAACAACTTAAGGATGCATATCAATGCAAGTGCGAGATGAGTGCAAGACAAATGCAAGACAAATGCAAGGCAAGTGGGTCACCTTAAGAGAAACAAGTTATGCCTATTCTACTCTCCTCCTACTTCCTTCCCAAAAAATTACCTACTTATGCATAATCCTTCCCACTCCATGCTACACAAGATGAATATAAAATGCAAGATTACACTTCCAATGGGACACATGCTAGCATTTTCATAATCCCACAATTTTATTTGGCTTCCCAAAATATAACCTATGCTAATCTCGCATAGCTGGCTAGTCCCACTCACTTCTCATACCCTAGCTTCACTTCACTCAAGGTAAAGATTTCAAGCAAGAGAGTTTACCGATTCACTCAAGAGAAACCTAATCACGCTTCCCATACACAACCTACAGTTTCATTCTTAAGAAAACCACACACAACCTATAGCTTTACAACTTCAGCTTAATTTAAGGAAAACCTCAATTCTCAAGCATGCTTAGGTTTTTTCTGATTACCCATCGAGGATTGTCATTGGTCAGTGTGGTCTCACAATCCACCTTGAATTCGGTTGTTGCAAGTGTACAAAGTTGTGTAATGCCTTTATCTTGCAAAACCCTTAAGAAAATCTTATTCACATCAATATGATTATACAATAAAGTTAGATGCTTTTTTACCGGCTCCTTTACATTATTCCTAGGGTTCCTCTTGCCATTGAGGGACATATAGGCTATCAATGTACATGCATGGTGTTCAGCTCATCCATGTGATCCACGTATAACAATATTGAACTCTTTCCATGGAATTATGTTCCCATTGGAAACCTCTCTCACAAAAAAAAAATCATCTCCTTGCCTAATGTGGCAAAAGAAGATCAAATCGTTTACAAAGACTTTTTTTATACACAACAAATTTCAGCTTCCTTCCATTATTCTATTAATAGTCAAGGTTGTGGAAGTTCTCTTTTTTTATGAAATACCAAGGTTGGGTTTTTTCCAAAGCTTGACTGATAATAAAATGAAAACTTTTTTCAGCCCTTTAAATATTTGTATATTGACATTAAAAGGTTAATTTTCAAATAGTCATCAACAAGATTTGAAAGAGGCTCCCTACATACACAACATTTGCTTACGTGATTGTGTTCTTATGTATATATTATATTGAATAACACCTAGCACCTTATATCTTCCATGGTAGATGCTACAAGATTTTCTATCTCAAATTTGTGCCCATAGAGAGGTCAAATGTGATAAATGGGTCATGTAGGTGAATGTCTTACACATGTCTAGCCAATCAGATCCAAAGAGTTTAAACATCACTATGAATCAAGAACATGTACATTTGCTTTACCTTTCTTTTGATTTTTTGTGAATTTATGTGCTTTTAAGAACCTTTTTGAATACCCTTGTTTAGTCCACCAATGCAAGTTGAAAAAATTCACAAGGTTCCATATCCTTTGCTACCTTGTATTAAATGTGTCTAGTCACAAGCATACCCATTCCAAGCAACTTGGGGGTACCACATGTAAGTTCCTAGAACAATTGTTTAAGGTGTTCTTGTGAGGTTTAATTATCTAAGAGCTCAACCTAAAATATCTCAAAGAAAGATATGGAGTGTGAGAGGGTGGTACCTTCACAAAAAGTAGATGAAAACTATTGTAGTGCATACTTGGGTAAAATGGACAAACCTAAATATGAGTGTGATCCGTTGTTTTTGAAAAAGGAGGTTGATGTGAGAAAAGGAGCTAGTAGTGGAAGGCTTTACAATCTTACTTTGTGTGCATGAATTGGGTTGTAAAATTATATACATGTGTGCGTGTTGTAAAATTATATACATGTGTGTATGTGTTGTAAAATTATAAGTGTGTGTGTGTGTGTTGGGGAAGGGAGGGTACACAACATACAACTTGTGTACTCGTGTGTGTGTGTGTGTGTGTGTGTGTGTGTGTGTGTTGGGGAGGGGGCACACAACTTGTTACACACATACAACTTGTGTGTGTGTGTGTGTTGCTCTTACTTGTGCCTTTCAACGTCTTTAAAATCAAACCAACTGGACTTTCTTCTTGATTAAGCAAGAGAGGATGGTGCAAATCACACATGTTTAACCGTGATGATGATGATCAGCAAAAGCGGAACTAGTACGCTAATAATTTTATATTATTGTTTTGATGATACAATGTTGTTGCTTGGAGATACTACGATAAAAAATCAAGGCGCGTGCAGCAGGCTAAGAGCTAAGGAGTACCTACTAAAGGTGATCAAAATATCAAGAAAAGGCGAGCTTGTGACCAGAACAGGCTTTTTTTCTAAAATGTACGTAAGTGTCGTATTGCATTTGTCTGCATGGGAGCAACAGCACTATTATAAGGTGGCTACAGGTAGTGTTGCGATTCATCTCCACACACACACACACACACACACTCGCGCGCGCGCGTGCTGTATCATAGATTTAATGATCTTCTCTTCTTCGCAGCCTAATTAGCTGTAGTATCATTAGAGAAGAAATTGATTCTAATCATCCGCCTTAATTCGATTTAATGATCTTCTCTTCTTCGCAGCCTAATTAGCTGCAGTATCATTAGAGAAGAAATTAATTCAAATCATACGCCTTAATTATTAGATATGGCCAATCAGCAGCTACTGCTCCTGCAGCTAATTGTTTTTAATCTTATCACACTTCTCAAGCTTGCGCACACACAAGAAGCTGCAGTTAATAACATCCCTGCATTGTTCCTCTTTGGAGATTCTATTGCTGACACTGGCAACAATAACTGGCTCTTCACATTAGCCAGAGCTGATTTCTCTCCTTATGGAGAGAATTTCATGGATAGTGTCCCCACTGGACGATTCACAGATGGCCTGCTGGCCGTTGATTATCTTGGTGAGTTTTAAAGAAAAATGCAGTTAACTATCAGAGTGTATGCTGATGGGTAATATTATTAACTGCCTGTAATAATATATCAATACCACCCCATCTTCTTTTTCTTTGACATAGCTTTTTTTATCAAGGAATTTTTTTATTGGGACATGGCTACATGATTGAGGCTCCATTAATACAATATGTTCCTGAGATTTTAAAAATTTATAAGTAGAATAAAATATTATATATATCACACAGAGCTAGCAAAAATTCTAGCTTATCAAGGGTTTAATTGACATTACATTTGGTCTGTGTTTTTTTTTTTAATCTCTATTTTATTTGTGACTAAGTGCAAAGGCTTTGCATGAATTAGAATTTATTAGAAAAATTACAATTCATGATGGATTACAATTTCATATGCAGCCACATTTCTTGGGCTTCCACTTGTGCCCCCTTATGCGCTTGCTGGGGATAACATTATGCATGGAGTATGCTTTGCATCAGCAGGATCAGGAATACTTGATACCACAGGAGATCTTTATGTAAGCCAGCAATGAATAATATCTACTGTTGCATGGCAATGTACTCAAATACTCCATTAATTAAGCTCCTTATTAGCTTGATTAATGGCAATGTACTTAAGTACTCCATTAATTAAGCTCTTTATGTAAGCCAGCAATAAATAATATCTACTGTTGCATGGCAATGTACTCAAATACTCCATTAATTCAGCTTCTTGTGAGTTTAACTACTAACTACATTTGGTGAATCAAATTTTGCATTTTTTTCCCCCTTCAAAACAACCTTTCAGGGACAGCATATACCATTATCACAGCAAATTAAGAATTTCAATGAAGTGAGGACAAAACTAAACACCACCCTCGGTGCTGAGCAAGCTTCACTACTCATCTCCAAGTCCCTCTATGTTATTATTACTGGGAGCAATGACTTCTTCAGCTACTACCATGCAAGCTCCATCGTTATTAATTCTAATCAAAGTGATTTTCAACAGTTTCCACCAACATTTCAAGAAAATCTCTTGTCTCAACTGCTGGAGAAGATACAGGTAGCTTTTTATTGCCTTGAAAAGCTATACTAACTAATAATGGTCTAAAACCCAACTTTAAGGTCTAGTATGGGCCTTGAACCTTTTCTAGCAAGTTTGGATAAAAATCTGTCTTGTGGTCTAAAACCTGCTTTTAAGGTTATCATGGGTCTTAAACCTCTTCTAGCACAGATTGTAGAAAATGCAATAATAGTGCAAAATCTGCCCAAAAGTTTGATTATTTTCTTCAATATTTGTGGGTTTCATCAAGAGTGAAAAGGAAGTGTGTGTGTGTGTGTTTCCTAAAATTAAGAACGGTGTTAAAACCATCTTTAATTAAGGTCTAGCTGTATGGGTGCTAAACCTTTTCTTGCAAGTTTGGTTAGAATCTTTGCATGCTTAATTAATATTAATACTTGATTAACTTTCTACGTGGTATTGGGAAACAGGATTTATATGCCCTCGGTGCACGCAAAATTGTGGTGTTTTCAGTTCCGGCAGTGGGTTGTGTGCCGTACATGCTCTACAAATGTCAGGGCCAATGTGCTTCCGCTCTCAACGAAGCAGTCAAGAGCTACAACGCCGCATTGCTCGAAAACATAAAATGTCTGCAAGCAGGCAACCTATCAGACGCACACTTGGTCTATGGCAATGCTTTCGATTTAGCATTAAAAATGCTGCGCAACTCCACCGCATATGGTAATTAGATCTTAACCCTTGATTAACACCGTCTAATTCTAACTTCTGCAACTACGCTAATGATCAAGATAGTTCGAGCTAACGTATTACGGTAATTATGATCTCGAACATCATATGGTAAGATCTTAACCCTTAATTAACACCGGCTAATTATAACTACCCTAATGATCAAGATAGTTCGAGCTATAAACGTATTATTACGGCGATTATGATCTCGAACTATGTTAATCATTAGCCTAAGCAGCTTGTGAGACGTACTGCCAAATGAGGATAATAAAAAACCGTTAATTAACCCAGCACACTATAATTATAAGCTGATGTTTTGGATACAGCGCAAATTCACAGTATATTAATCGTGTTTTGTGTGCTAATGGACTCATTGATTAGGCGCATGGGTTGATAATTATAATTATTGATCAGGAATGAGCGATGCGAAGACGGCATGTTGCGGGTGGGGGGAGTACAATGGCGCCACACCATGCATTCCTCTGATCGATCAGGTGTGCGCAAACGCGTCGGAGCACGTGTTCTGGGATTATGTCCACCCGACGAGCGCCGCCTACCGCGTTGTGGCCGAGCGCCTGTGGGCGGGCACGGAAGAGGACATCACACCTCTCAACTTCCAACAACTGTCGCTCCTCTGAGCAGTACGCCATATGTGAACCCGTGACCAGCTTGCCATGGTGGGCGCAGCGCTTGCTTTCCGCCAGAATAAAAAAAAGCATGCAGAGCTCTCGTGACAACCAAATATGTCCCCGTAGGAACATGGTACACCCCCCCACCTTTGTCACACCACACCCATGCATTTGCAAATATGACGCCTCCATGCACCCCTTGCTCTTTGGAATCTTTCCTTCATTCATTTATTGCTCTTGCTTTGTCTTCATGAATTGTGCTTGTGCCCCCTGTTTTAACCAAATGAATTTCCAAAGTTTATAATGTACTTGTGGTTTGGAAATGGTACACAAATGTGCTCTTGCTTATTGACTTTTCTCGCTCACCACAACTTTCAAGTTTGTTCGCAAGCACTGCTGAATATATGCAAGTGTGTCATTATGTTGCTTTCTTCAAAGGCATGTTTTACTAAGGCCATGATTTTGCATTAAGTCTCTAAGCCTTTGGAAACATAAATTGAGGTCTCCTTTGAGCACGAACACACGGACATGGACTAGAATTGTGATGGTGGACACATTGGAATGTTGGGATATTGGGTCTTTCCCATGGAGCTCGAAATGAGGAGTGCCATCATGGAATGCATGTGTGTTTTGACGAGAGCATCGAAAGTGCATGCACACATGGATGTGAGTATAGAGTTATTGGAGATGCCAATCTACATCTTATTGAAAGAAAGCAACATCTAGATTAGCCTAGATTAGAGAGACCAGCCTAGGTTTAGAGAGGAGAAAAGGGTAATTTCTCATATTCAAGTAATTATCAAAGTTAACAAGAGATTAGGGCCTATATTCACTTATACACTGGGCCACCCTTTCACGCTACACTTAAAAGTATCCATGGGCATGCCCAATCCTAGTCCAACCCTTGGCCCCTTTCACATCCTCTTCATCCCTTGGCCTTGGGCCCAAATTGACTTAAGTCCCTTTCACTTTGTTAAAAACCATCCCCTAAGAGGTTTTGTCCTCGAAACCTTAGGTATACATGTACAAACTCGCATGGATGGAGAATACCAGCATGAGCCATGTATGTGGAGCCGAAAAATATATGTATGGTTGTAAACTACCCCCAACGCCCTCAAATCAAGCCATATCATGTACTTCATAATGGCATATGCACTTCATGAAGCTTTCATGCATTACGCATCCAAAATCAAAAGGTATAGGGCTGTCTCTGAACATTGATTTTCAAAAATTCCAGCAACCCATAATCACTATTTTAATGCACCGATTGACTCTTCAAAGGTAGCCAAAGGACAACTTATCAAAAGCTTTGACCTCCGAGATTAAAAGGCAAATTGAGAGACCAATGATCAAACCTCCTCAAGCACAAGTAGCCACCCAGATCAAAAGGATAGATACTATAATCTCCAATCCATACAATGCTACCACATATATCGGGGTCGAAAGGAAAGCATATTGGTATATCCATCAATCCGAAACATAAATCCAATACGCCATGTGCAAGAGTACCTCCATCATCCGAGGGTAATACACCAAACCCATGGCATGCCACATAGTCATACACCATGCATCTCACATGACAAGTGGTTCATCCAAAAATGAATGCTCCAATCTCATAAACCACAAAATCACTTTGGCATCCACAAAGCTCGAAGGTACTAGCTTCGGTATGAACATAAGCATCATTCTCAAAATCCACATGCTCCCTACCAATGCATACATCATCATTGGCATGTATAGTATGTGTAAGATTCCTATAATAGCCAAAATCGCCACCAAAAGTAGGATCATATGTCTCCTCAAGTATATCAGCATGAACATAGGGACATGGACTAGAATTGTGATGATGGACATGTAGAAATGTTAGGATATTGGGTCTTTCCCATAGAGCTCAAAATGAGGAGTGCCATTATGGAGTGCATGTGTATTTTGATGAGAGCATCGAAAGTGCATGCACACATGGATGTGAGTGTAGAGTTATCAAAGACGCTAATCTACATCTTATCAAAAATTTCAATGATGGAGATAGAATTATCCTTGGAACAAGAATCTGACAACTACATGATCAAATACATAGGCACTATCGGACACTAGTTTCAAGAAACCTTGTGTTTTCTTTCTTGCAATTTCAACAATGGAGATAGAATTATCCTTGGAACAAGAATTTGATGACATCTTCATGATCAATGCATAGGCAATAGGCAAACTAGAACACAAATTTAAAGCAAGATTGTGTTTGCTTTCTTGCAAGGTTTCCACATATGGAACTTACTTGGACATGTTGCACAACATCTTCATCAGTGTGACATGAATATATGTGTAATTCAAAGAGGTGGCACAATCTATGAGAAAGTTAACTCTGTGAATCAAATAGAGGCAATCAATCATCCTATGTTTCATGCAAGCTTGCCACCTCAAGGCATTTACTTGGATAACATACCTATGCAACTTCGTTATCAATGTGACATGCGTATATGTAATTCCATCATCAACCAAAGAAGGTGGCACAATCTATGAGAAATCCAACTCCTTGTAGATCAAAGCTATCCTTATGCAGTAAACTATGTCCAAGATTTGTGTCATATGCTCATACAGACAACAAATCATCCTATGCTTATGTTTGTTACTGCTAGTCTAAGTGTAGTCTAATTAGTGAGGAGCACAAAGGCCTATGCAATAGGTCAGACTTGAAGATATAGATATGCACCCTAGGAGAGAGAACCCTAGGACTTGGGCTCTTGTTTGGATAGGAGCTGTGTTGGAAGCCATCAAATGTGACTCCTTGGAAAAAAGAAACACTATGGGTGTGTGGATGATTAAGAAGTACGAAAGCCCTAATGTACTGTGAAGAGTTTTTTTAATGGTGGTTTATAAAAAAATTTAGATAATTTATTCAATCTCTGGCCTATATGTTATAATAAATATTGGCTATGAGAGAGAGAGAGTCGGAGAGAGAGAGAGAGAGAGAGAGAGAGAGTCTACATAGTCAACCTGGCAGGAGGATTGGCATCCCAAGGAAGAGGTCATAGGTTTAAACCAAAGTCGCTATGGTGTGGTGCATCACGATGATGTAAGGAGTGGAAGGCGTGGGTGGGGGAAAGGGCACTTGTGGGTGTGTGCATTAAAATCTTACCTTAGAAAAGAATAGTAACCATAGTAGTAAAAGACACGACACTGTGAAACTTTATAGTATTTTTAAGAAGTTAAGGTATGTAAAATAACCCATTGGTAGAGCTTGCACTCCAAAACTAAGTTCATGAGTTCAAAACTCACCCCTCCCTCCCACTCTACTAAGGGGGGTGGGTAACATCTAAAAAATAAGTAAATCTATTCATGTTTTAAAAAAGGTGTACACCTTTGGAGTGGACATACAAAATGTAAAAACAAACAGATTCCTTTAGGAGGCCATTGATTGGAGAGCCTTCCTTTAAGATCAGTATGCACAATGAGAGCCTTTCATGCTTATTGATCTCACTACGCTATTATTAGTTCTTTTGGTGGAAAAGTGAGCATGAAACTAGGTGCTTGTAATGGCCATTTGAGTCTGAATTTGAAATCATCATGATCTATGATGAAAGGATTATAGAATGTCTATTATTCTTTCCATACTATCTTTCTTTTTGAGAGATAACTTCTTCATCCCTTCACACTATTACGTGATTAGCACGGTATGTTAGTATTAGCTTCACAACTCCTCAAAGTAGTTATATGTTTCACTGTCCACAGATCTTTATATGAACTCATATTTTTCAACAAGAAGGTAGAACTAGACCATCCTTTAGCTTTGAGACACCATGAGGTTTTTAGTACCAAGTAGTAGAGATCCCAAGGTATACAAATGTTGCATTTATTTGCAAGTTATATAATATCAAGGTATATAACAAGATGTTGCATTCATTTGCAATACCATACTTAAAAAGTTATGTTTTAGCGTGCAAGATTTGCATTGAAGGAGTATTGAAGGGCATGTATTGGGTAGTTTCCACCACATGCATCTTTACAAAGGCAACAAGCTTCAAAATAAATAGAAAAATTATCACTCAAGGTAGCACCTCACATGAATTGAGGTTAGCACCTCACCTGCACCCATCCACAAAAAACCCTAGGTTAAAACCAAAGAATTCTATTGGGTTTTCATAGCTTTATAAGCACTACCCAATTGTTATCTATGTCAAATTTAAATCCCTAATCATTATCTATATCAAAATTTGAGTTTACTTGGGTGTTGATCATAATTTGGTTAAGTTTTGAAAATTCATCTCAAAAGGTTTGTTTATAACGTGCTGCACTAGAAAGTCTATCTTGATGTTTAATGGATAAGATCATAATATATGAAATCTCACATAATCCTAATTATCATCAAAATAAGTAACCTTTTTGGAAAATGGATACATCATCAGGTAGTTTTCTTAGAAAGACAGTCTCTAGTAAGGTCCCTTAGATGATTATAACCAAACACTTGACACCTATGTGTGTGAACTCGAAGAGAAGAAGGGGAAACTTGGGGTTTCTAGGTTTTGAGAGAAATTTAAGGTTGAAGGGACTATTCATGCATGCCACCCATGTGGCATCATGCCTCCCCATCATATGTGAGAGTACCATGAGAGATAAACTTAAAGCATGGCACCTTTAAACTGGCACTAATGCCCCACGAATGTGACGATGATCTTGCCTCCCCCTTGTCCTATGCCAACAAGGTTGTCATGGGCGCTATCTCTAAGCTAACAATGTAGGAACTTCATCAAGATGTGGCCCCACCAATAAGCTTCAGAACTGCAAACTTAAGCCCTCTTAAGCGAGCTCCTCTATGCCAAGAAGGTCATCTTCTACTTAAAGATCAATATAAGCTTAGTTTAAAAGAACCAACAAGTGCATGACATATTTTCTCTACTTCATGGGAGGAGTTCCCACTGACATATTTTCTCTACTTCATGGGAGGAGTTCCCACTGACAATAAATTTAAGGGTGGTCCTCTTTTCCACCTTTCAAGGCTAGGTGCTCCTCCAAAAATTCCCCTTTGTAGTAGGACAATGATTCTATCAAGTTTTGATTGCCTCCATCACACCCAACATGTCATCACCTCTACTTATAGTGGTGATATGGTGCATGTTATGCTATGCTTCCCTTGCTTCGCATCAAAACATATCCTACAAAATTGATGTCTAGTCTAGGTCCATTTTTCCAATCTCCCCTAATATCTTGGGGAAGTCTTCTCCACCCCACCAATGTACTGATGAGCAAGGTGCTCGATGAGACCGAAGAGAACAAAGGGACCGCGGTGCAAGAAGGGCATGCATCCTTTGGGACACGCAAAATTCTATAGCAGACAACAAGATGGACTGAAGGATACTCCAAGATCGATATGTGCTTGAGTTTAAAAGAACCAGCAAGAGTGCGAGGTATTTCTCTACATCATGGAATGTAGCCATGATGTTTGTCAAATCCCCACGGATCTCCTCGTGATCGATCTTGGTTCGAGACTCGAAACCTGCAAACAAACGAACAAACAAACAACAAGGGGGGTGCAGGCCTGACTCACCTCCCAACCATGACAGCCGTGGGCGAGCCCACAGTCTTGGCTGTCCCCACCGAGCCACGAGCTTCTAACTAGGTTGATGTACCGACCAATCTCCTCCTCGCGACGTCCCATACCGCCACGAAGCTGCCCTCGCGGGCCTCGAGACTGCTGCCGGCCTTGGCTGCGTAAAGCAGGTGCACGTCTGCACTAGATCCAGGCTCCAAGATAATAGAGCTCTCACAAACTCGCGAGACTCTCTATATCCCAATAACTAACCTTGGCCACCCTTTTATAGGCTCTTGGCCGATCATCGGGCGTCCACACTTGGGCGCCCGCCCATCCATACTTGGGTGCCCGCTCGTTAGTTTATCCCTAACTCAGCTCGCCAATCAGCCTGCCTAGTTCCAAGCTTCCCCAAGCCTCAAAACTAGTCTTGCGTGCGTGTAGCACATGGTAGATACACACTGTGCACATGACATACTCCCCTTCCTCTAAGAGCTCACTAAAAAGCCAGGGTAATCTCTCTGAAGAGTAGTCAATGTCTCCCATGTAGCGTCCTCCTCAACACGATCCTTCCACTTGATCTTGTATTCCGTGATAAGCATATTACGCAATCTTCTTTCACGAAATCCAAGAATCTTTTCAGGTTCGTGTGGAACAAATGTCATGTCCTGGACATCTATAATTTCTTGAGGAGTAACTAACTGATCTGCTCCACCCAATACTTCCTTAAGTCTACTGACATGAAATACAGGATGAACTTTCACATGAGAAGGCAAATCCAATTCATATGCAACAACTAAACCAATCGTCGTAACACAAAATGGTCCACAGTATCTAGGGGATAATTTCAGAGATCGACCTATCTGAAAATTTTTGAAACGCGCAAATACACCATCGTTCCTTCAGAGAACTCTCTCTGTAAACGATGTCTATTATAATAAAACCTATCTCGGTCTTGAGCACTTCTAATAGATTCCTTCGCAACTTGTAACATTTCCTGCATATCTTGTAAAAAATTATGTGCTGCATCATGATGAAGTCCTGAGAATCCTACTGTAACAGGTGATCTAGGTTGAAAACCATACATAAGCATGAAAGGACTAAACCCTGTACTCATATGCTTAGTACTGTTATATGCAAATTCTAACATAGGAAGATAATCCTCCCATGAACTCTGTCTTTTGGATACATATGCTCGAAGCATATCCTCCAAAATCTGATTCACTCTTTCAGTCTAGCCACCATCAGATTGAGGATGATCAGAGGAACTCAAATTCAAAGTTGTTTCCAACTTCTCAAAAACAAGTTTCCAAAAATCACTCGTAAACTGAGTCCCTATCATCACTGACTATGTCCTGCGGTAATGCGTACAGTCTAAACAATTGCTCGATAAACTGCCGTGCTAATTACGTAGCTGTAATAGTCTCCCGGGTCGGTAAAAATCTAGCCATTTTTGTCAAGCGATCTACCACAACCCAAATAGAATCATGGCCTTGATGTGTTCTTGGCAATCCGGTAATAAAATCCATGGAAATACTTTCCCATTTATTACTGGGATTTGCAAAGGATGCAACAACCCAGCCTATCTAAAGCGTTCAGCTTTATTTGCCTGACAAATTTGACACTTGAGAACATAATCTTCTACATACCCTTTCATCTTTGGCCAATAAAAAGTGTGTTTTACTAACGATAACGTCCTGTGTACCCCAGGGTGTCCAGCAGAAGGGGCGTTGTGACACTCCTTAAGAATCTTGGACCTAATGTCCGGGATCTGTGGTACACAAATTTTGTCATTACGGAATAGTAAACCATTCCGAATCATCCACTGGCCTCCTGCAGCCTGAATGGTAGACTACTCAGTCATCGAGTCTTGGTCAATCAATGAGCTCCCGTCCTAGATCTTCTGCCAAAATGGACCAAAATAACTATCAGTCCTGCAAAGCCCTCTCAATGACTGAAATAAGTCAGTCTCTAATCCGACTAAGCGCATCTGCAATACTATTCATGGACCCTTTCCGATAAACGGATCTCAAAATCAAAATCTTGCATTAACTCCGTCCAACGAGCTTTCCTGCCTCTCAAATCATCCGCATCACACACATACTTGATTGACTGATGATCAGTCACATCAATACCACAAACTTGGAGCCATATAAATAATGTCTCCAAACCTTGAGAGCATGAATCACAGCATAAAGCTCCTTCTCAAGGGTTGGCCAACGGGATTGAGTGTCGTCTAGCTTTTTACTTCCAAAAGCAACCGGTCTACCATCTTGAAATAAAGCAGCCCCGATAGCATAGTCACTGGCATCAGTTTCAAGAACATAAGGCCGACTAGGATCAGGTAATGCTAAGATAGGTGCTTCCTTGACTTTATCTTTCAAAAGTCTGAAGGCCATATCCAAATCGTTATTCCAAGTGATAGGCTGATTTGACTTACGTCCACGACTTTCAATAAGTCGGTCATCGGTAGTGTGAGCTGAGAGTACTCCCGTACAGATTTTCGAAGAAAAACAACAAAACCGAGAAAAGTT
This sequence comes from Cibotium barometz, assembly GCF_041138505.1. Lineage (NCBI taxonomy): Eukaryota > Viridiplantae > Streptophyta > Polypodiopsida > Cyatheales > Cibotiaceae > Cibotium > Cibotium barometz. The sequence goes on along the minus strand of NC_141053.1, from coordinate 39,620,982 downwards.
TTGATTCTCTCCCTGCAGTTCATGCGACTGCACCAACAAACTCTTCTCTTCTTTGCAAAGCAAACGACCCTTCTAAGACTACCATCTCCCATCAACATGCGTCTCTTTGATGAAGAAAAAACACATACTGAATCTAAAAACAGCAGTATGCAGCACAGAAAAAACAGCAAGCTTTTTAACACATACGTTTCTTCGACCTCATCTTCTCTACTACCTACCGACTTGCTCGTTCACTCACGAGGTATGCTCTGATACCACTGTCAAATCCCCACGGATCTCCTCATGATCAATCTTGGTTCGAGACTCGAAACTTGCAAACAAACGAATAAACAAACAACAAGGGGGTGCAAGCCTAACTCACCTCCCAACAACCATGACAGCCATGGGTGAGCCCACAGTCTTGGCTGTCCCCACTGAGCCACGAGCTGAGCTAACTAGGTTGACGTACCGACCAATCTCCTCCTCGCGACGTCCCATACCGCCATGAAGCTGCCCTCGCGGGCCTCGAGACTGCTGCTGCCGGCCTCGGCTGCGTAAAGCAGGTGCACGTCTGCACACTAGATCCAGGCTCCAAGACCATAGAGCTCTCACAAACTCACGAGACTCTCTATATCCCAATAACTAACCTTGGCCACCCTTTTATCCCTAACTCAGCTCGTCAATCAGCCTGCCTAGTTCCAAGCTTCCCCAAGCCTTGAAACTAGTCTTGCGTGCGTGTAGCACACGGTAGATACACACTGTGCACATGACAATGTTTAAGAATCTTGGTGATATAAATGCCTACAGCAGCAAGCTTGGCATGTGTGAGCAGATCCATCAAGTCATGATATCCTTCTAGAATGGTACTAAAGTCCTTTCTTATGTGGTCATATTGTGGGCATGTTAAAAGGACATGTTCCTCCGTCTCCACTGCTCCCAAAGTGCATACTTTGCATAGTCTTTTCTCTTTTGGGATATTGCTCCATGCTCCCTTTTCAATCTTGAGTGTGTGTGACCTATTTCAGATAAGTGCAAGACGTCTCCTTGCATTGGCGGGAATAGGCATGCTTATGTATTTCTGAGCATTGTCTTCTTCACTTGAGTATGTGACCCAATAGTTTGGGTTGATGTGTGAGCCATAATATTCAAATTTAGCCCTTTTTTCTAATGATTGCCATTAACAGTGGAGTGCTTCCAATAGTGCTTGATGAAATGCCTTCTCATCTACTTCATCTGATGCTGCATTCAGATAGGAGTCTACCTCTCCCATCTTTGAAACCAGCCGTTGATGTCATGCATCCATCCTAAAGATAGCATCTTGCTTTTGTTTGTTTTCTAAGGTCTTTTACTTGTTAGCAAAGCTTTCAGTAGTCTCCCCATATGCATGGACTTGACCTTCTTCATGTACTTGAAAACCCTTTGGAGTGTTCAAGCTCGATGGGTCTGCTGCCTGTTTCAAGCATTAATATAGAGTAAGGTGTGGTGGTTTTGACTCCTAGGTGTCTTCTGAGGAACGCCTTTTGCATCTTCTCAATGTCATTCCATGTTAATGGTGAGATACTTCCACCACATACCTCTACTTCGTATAGCATAGTTTGTATGACATAAGCATCAAATAAGATACGTCTCATGTGCCATCTCCTGATGTTAATGTTGTTGCAATCATTCTCAAAGCGGTAATATTTTTCCCATCCAGCATCAATCCTTCTTTGAATGCACTGATTCCATCTGTGGTTTGCTGGAATATCAACTCCTAAATATTTAAATGAGTGCACCATTTGAATTTGCTGACCATTGTACATAATATCTGGAGCTTTGGTAGGCTGCAGTGTTTTCACTACCATTATTTTGGTTTTATTACATTTACTGCTAGACCACTTTCCTTGCAGAAATTTTGAAGTGTGTGCATCATTCGCTGCATGTTTTCTGCTGTGTATGAGAAGAACACTACATCATCTACATATAATAGCAGTAATATTGTGTTTTCCAAGAGTTTAGGGCCTTCAATCTGTTGAGCAGATGTTGTTTGCTTGATCATCTCTTCCAGCTTGTCAATGCATAAACCAAACAATGTTGGTGACAACGGGCAGCCCTGTTTAACACCCATGTTGCTGTGGAAAATGGACGACATCCCATTTGTGGCTTTAAGTTGACACACCACCTTCTCATACAACTTATTTACTGCCACTCTCATGTCGTTTGGCACCCCTAAGTGTACCATTCTCTCCCACAAACTATTTCTTGGCACTGTGTCAAATGCTTTCTTGAAGTCTATAAAGCAACAGAAGAGGGGCTTTCCTTGCAAGCGGCTCTCCTCCATGAGAACTCGTATTGTGACCAGATGATCCGCAGTATTGTGGTCTTTTCGAAAACCAGCTTGTCCAATGGCTCTTTTTTTGTGCATTTCTGTCCACAAACTGAGTTTGCTCTCAACTATTGTGCTAAATAGCTTCGCCATAGTGGATCCAACCATTATGGTTCTATAGTTGGTAAGCTGGTTTCGATCTCCTCCTTTATATATAGGTTTAATCCAATTCTCTTGCCAATCTGGCGGAAAACAATTAACAATTGCATCATTCAATAGGCGGGCAATACATTTTTGTGTGTTCTCTTCTGTCCATTTGATTAGCTCAGCATTGAGGTGTAGTGTATCAGCGGCCTTTCCATTAGCCATTTTCTTTAAATCTTCCTTCACATCTTCTAATGAGAAAACTGCCTCATCATGGAGGTGGACTGTGGTTGTGTGGAGCATGCGGGTGTGTATACAATTTTTTGACATATTGGAGCATTTCATCCTCAGTGAAATCTCCCATTATATCAGTTTTCTTCCCTTTGGTGCCTCTCCATGTACCTCTTGGATTTTTGGCAAATTCAGTTGCATCCTCCCAGTCTTTATCCAACAGGTATTTCCTCCTTTTTTTACGGGTGAGTGCGTAAAAATGCCTTTCAGTTGTGGTAGCCCTTTGATGCATCTCTTCTTACTCCTAACTCCATCCAGTCCCATAGTCTGGGTACAATATGTCATACATCCGATCTGAGGATGCCGTAAATGTCTAGAACATGCGTCCCTGGATCAGAGTGAAAATGTGCCAGCTGCTCCTCGACCTCCTGCTGGTGTCGAGATGGCCGTGATCTCTTTGTGGTGTACCCGTGGTGTCTGGTAGCCGGCTAGTCTAGATCGTCGCCTAGCTCGAATCTCCTCCACTCAATCGCTGAGATGTCACTCCCAATGTATGTGGCTGGGCTACTGGTGCCAATCTCTGGAAGAAGTCAATCAACTGGGACTGTCTTCCTCCGCTATGATGTGTGGGTGTCTGAAGTAAGATCTCCCTGTGTCTCTGTAGTGCTAGTAGCAGTCTGCCTAGCTGTCTCTGGTCCAATCTCTCCCAAAAGTGATGTGGTCCCTCTAAAAACCTCAGGATAGCATGCCCTGATCTCCTGCAAAGCACCACACTGGCAAACAAAATGCTCCTCTGTCTCTATCCCCGTCTGGCATAATCTGCAAATGCGCTCTGCTCGAGGGATGCGTGCTGCTCTCCTAGTCTCGATCTCTAGTTGGTGTGATGAGACCCTTAGGCGCCCAATGGCTACTCTGGCTCCATGTGATAAGTGGACCTTCAAGTATCGTGGTCGCTGGATGAAACCGTCTGTGAAGGTGCTCAAGAAGTGGTCTCTGTAGTAGAGCATCTTCGTCGGGAGTGGCTGACTAGGAGATAGCCAAAGTCTCCTGTATGTGGCCCTGCCAAATGCCAAATGTCATGTCTCATGACTCTGTTCCTCTCTGTCTGAGAGAGGTGTCTGTGTGGTGCAGCTAGGTCATACTGTAAGGGTGGTAATTTGTCAATATCAATCCTGTGTGATGATATCCACTGTACCACACCTAGGAGTACCATGACCAGGTATGTCCCTCCTCAGCAAGCTATCTGGATGCCTTAAAAGCAGCCCGAGATACCCGATTTAGTGGGAGCTCCCGCATCCTGTGTATAAAAGATATAGTCTGGAACATGGCCTCTACTAACATAGGTGGTACAGCAAACTCCGCTCGAAGGATATCATGTGGTACTGAAGGTTTGCTGTGGATCATCCGTGAGAGCATCAAAATCTGAGGGCGCTCTATCTGTGTCCATGATGTAGCGAAACCTGGTGCACATACTGCTGCTGCATACATCAATGCTGGAGTAACTAGTGTATCAAATAGCCACCCCTTAGTACGGGGCTTCTGGAAGTGTGCCTGTCTGGTGACACTGGCGTTCCAAAATTGCTAGTGCTGTGTACCCTCGTGTCACTCTGTCTCTGGCTACCTGTGCCATAGAGAATCTCCCTGATGAGCTGGTAAATGTGACCCCAAGGTATACATATGAGCCCACCACCTCTACCTGTCCCCGGCCTAGTGTGTAAGGATAGTCTGCTGACTGCTGCTGCTGCTGATGTATGAAAGACCATAACCTTGGTTTTCCCAAAGTTCACTGTGAGTCCTCGCTCCGCACAGAAAAGTATCCAGAGCCTGTAGATGCCTTTGTAGCCCTGTCCGAGTATCCGACACAAGAATGATATCATCAGCATATAATAGAATGTGTACAGTCGTACCTGAGATGTCAATCCCAGAGCCTCCTCCGTGTATGATGTAGTCTGCTACCTCGTCGATGTATAAGCCAAAGAGTGTTGGGGAGAGCAGCCCTGCTTCACACCAATGGTGCTGGCAATCATATCTGATAGTCCCCCTGGGCATCTAACTCGTCCAAACACTTGCTCATATAATCTGTAAATCCCCCACATCATGTCGGGGGGTATGCCCAGTGTCTGTACGCGGTGGAAGAGGCGCTCTCTCGGGACTGTGTCGAAGGCTTTGCAGAAGTCCACAAAACAGCAATAGAGTCTCTGTCTCCGTGCCCGAGTTTGGTCAATCAGGCATCTCAAGGTGAAAATGTGATCAATAGTAGAGAAGGCTCGCCGCCGAAAACCTGCCTGACCAGTGGCACGAAGCCTCTCCCTCTCAGCATGTGTGCTCAATTCTGCCTCCAGGATAGCCCCATAGAGTTTGGCCAAGGTATAACCAATCATGATAGTCCTGTAATTACCGGGGTCCAACATGTCCCCAGCTTTGTGGATCGGTACAATAGTGTGCATCGTCCACTCAGCCGGGAAACCTTCTACCAGAGCCCTGTTAAAGAGGTAAGCAATAAAAGGAGAGAGTGTCTCAGTTGCATAAATGAAATGCTCACCCTGTAAGCCGGTGTGATCCTCAGCTCTCCCATGTTGGAATCTATGTATAGCTAGAGATACCATATCGGTAGTAAAGAAAACCGATGAGGTCGGTGGAGTCTCGGTGGGGCGAGGGATGAGTGGCTGGTGCGGAACATCATAAAGCCCTTCTGCATAACTCTGCCAACGTTGAGGATCAGTAATCAGGGTGGGGGGGTGTGGCTCTCTGAGTCGTCGCCAAGCAGTGGCTGCATCTTTGCTCATGAGCATGTGGTAGATGTCCCAGTATTGAGCCTCCTCATATGTGCGTCAGTCTCAGTGGGGCGAGGGATGAGTGGCTGGTGCGGAACATCATAAAGCCCTTCTACATAACTCTGCCAGCGTTGAGGATCAGTAATCGGGGTGGGGGGGCGTGGCTCTCTGAGTCGTCGCCAAGCAGTGGTGGCTGCATCTTTGCTCATGAGCATGTGGTAGATGTACCAGTATTGAGCCTCCACACAGGTGAGAGCCTGCTCTCAATATCATCACCAAAAGGAATACATATCCCAAGCAAGAGGGGAGAACCTCGTAATAAGTGAGGGACTGCATCTAGACAAGCAATGCTAAGTAGTGAAATATGAGGGAGGCATGCCGGCTATATATACCTCTACATGAAGGCAGCCGACTGGAGCTAAAATACCTACGCGACTGGGAAAATACCCAGGACTCCATAAAATGGGAAAATATATGTGAGGGGTGACCAGCCCCTCAGGCTAACATGGTCAACCCTAGAGGCTAAAATAGGACACCAAATAGGAAGCCAACAAGTAGGGGATGATGTCTAACAACACCCACCTTATCTCGGCGAAGCTTGTTACGCATCAACACCTATCTCATACCATGTGTAAGAGTCGAAGAAAGCAATGTGTTGAAGTTTTCATCAAAAGAAACTTCTACATGGACCCACATTTTGTCCAATGCATGTGCATGCCACCACAATATATCCACGGGCTGTGCATATAATAGACACACGACATTGTTCTTTTACGAACTTGCATTAAGCATCATCACCAATAGTCATCTAGGTACATTTCGCGATGTGGAGACCACGATGAGTGCAAGCCTCGCCTATGGTGCTACCCATCGCTTGGATATTCCACAAATCATCAGGAACCTCCATGGCCTCGCCTTCCACTACACCATCCATTTAATTTGCACTGTCTCTATCCCAAGTGCTCGACAACATCAAATCCCTCGAGCCAAAGAGGCCGTCTAGCTTCATTACAGTTGTGGGCACAGCATCATGAACCTCCATGGCCTTGCCTTCCACCATACCATCCATTTGATCCACACTGCCTCTATCCCATTTGTTCCCGAGTGTTCGACAACGCCAAATCCCTCCAGCCACAAAGGTGGCCTAGCTCCATTGTAGTTGTGGACACAACCATGCACAAGTCCGATGCCATGCCTCAAACAATTCAATGATCTTGACTTCCCAACGAAAAGAGATATCTAGTAAATGTCAAAGAAAGTAGCAAAGAGAGTCGAAGAAAGCAGTTAGGTTGGAGAAGTCTTCGTGTTAGCACACTTCCGTCCATTTCCATACACGTCACCTGCATATTTCACTATGGGCATCACATTTTTTCCACTTCTCACATCTCAAGAACACACAAACACATGCACCTACAACTATCCTCATCAACACCAACCCTCTAGATACATCTCCTTATGGGAGGACCATGGCAAGCACAAGCTTGGCCCATGGTACGACGACCTATCCCTTAGAGAACCCATGCAAATCATTCCATCGTGGTTCTGGCACTGATTCCACCGATCACAGGATGTAGGATGCTTCTATCAACCACCCCATGTTGAACAGTCCACACCACTTCCACAACCAATGGAGACCTTGCATGAAGAACATCTACATTGCCTATCACTTTGCACGCCACCTTGACAAATTGTCTACCATCAAGGCTATCCAAATCTTTACACCACTTTACCCTACATCCGCGGCCCCAAACTATACCACTTAACCTCAATCACCAATTTCATGGCGTATCCTCGACCATTCACACCTTCTATCCTAATAGCAGCTTCACCACCGACTCGAGTGACGTGAGGATGCGATCACCATTAGGGAGGGGAGTATGTTAACCACTCCTACAGTTAACACACTTTGCCATCTTTTACCTACTCGAACAGACACTCATCCTCTGTAAGGCGGTGCCGGCACATACAAAGCGACCGAACCATGTGCTCAATGTCAAATAGGAAAAATTTATAGACTCTATATAAATAGTTGCTTAAGACTAGTAATAGAGGCCAAACTATTTTTAAGTTTGGCCGACCTAATGTGAAAACTAGTCATTTGTATATAAGTCATTTTTTACAATAAGCAATGGGCAATCATTCCCTTGCAAATAGTTTACTTGTGAACTCTCTCTTTCTTCCCTTTTCTTGCTTTCTTGTATGCTATTAGGTTCATGCATGCTAGATGAATGCTTGCGTGAAAAGGTTTACTTGTAGCTTTCTCTCTTCCATTACCTTCTTGTCCCGTTTTTTGTGAAAGTCATCGTGAAAGGCAATCTCTTTTAGCGCACCCACATATGGAAGTTGCATATGCAAAGCATATGCTTCGGCAAGACAAAGATGAGCTCTTGACTTAAAACAAAATTTCACTCCTAATCACAATCGCTAAGCTATTCCTTGACTCAATGCAATGAAATCTAAGTCTTTTTAGCTTTACAATCATATAAATTAACAAGAAACCACAATTTTCCTCTTCCATGATATGAAAATATAACGCCCTAATGCATATAAACTTCACATCAAAATCAAAAGCAACAAGGCTAACACATCCAAGGCTCCAATACCGTATGTTATTCGGAGTGTGACCTCAACCTTGCCAGAGCATGTGTCATTGGGCCTTACTGTAGAGTCGCAATCGCAACTTCCCTAAGTGGGTGCGTTCGTCATGTCCTCACTTCATTGTCACACCGGAATGCTTCTTACTAACGGGTAGCTAGCCAGCCACAATTCGCATGGCATGTGACATGTGAATACCCAAGTAGCCTGGCTCCTGGATGAAGGTATCCTTTGTGAGCCTAGGAAATTAGTCTTTGTAAAAGTGCATCTTCGATGGAAACTCTGAAGGTGCAATCCATGTGCTCAAACCGGATAGTTCGGTTGAATCCATGTGTTATTGACTATGATATGAGACACGAGAGAGACATAGACACACAGAGAAGAGGAAGGGAAAGAGGAAGTCTCGTCTATACTCAAGCTTCTTTGGAAGATCTTGTGTTTTGTTTAAGACTTCACCTTAGTCTCCTCCAAGAATGTTGCTTGCCATTTAGTCGAGATCTAGTCTTCTACAAAAGTAAAAATAAATGGAGATCTAAGATCCTCTATCACATATCCTAAGGCTTACCTGTAGGGTGAGCTAACATTTCTATGAATTGATGAATCATACGTGTTTTGCTCAAAGAGGGATCATGGCCTAGAGGTAAAAGTTACTGTTGTTGTAAAAGTCCGGGAGTAGAACCTTGGTGTACTATAAATACCTACTAGGCCAAGCATGATAAGCGATTATATATGCCAACCCATGGAGAATAGCTAGGCTGGAGTCCCAATGCAAAGTAAAATCCAGCCAAGCAACTTGCTTACAGACCAAGGGTAGCCCTGAAAGGAGATGCTCATCAGCTTATGAGGTATTAACCCCTCCAACCCTCCACAGCATTTATAAGTGGCAAAAGTGAACAAACCATAAAGGCAAGGGCCTAAGTTCCCCAGGAAATTAACTCCATGTGCTATGTCTCTGGTTCGGCAGAGAGGGCATCAAAACACATCCCATGTCTCTCTTTTCAAAACCTTAGCGCTTATAGAATCAACCCCCTTAATCAGATTTTGCATCCAGAAATAGGAATCGAAAGGTGCTGCACTGATTAATCCATGATAATCATGAGTAACAATTGCTTGACACATACGATTTTTGCTGAAGTCTGAGTCTGTAACTTTGATACAACACCTTTAAGTTTCATTAAGCTCTCAACACTGGTATCTCCCCCTTGAACAAAGTCTCACTTCAAGGTCTCACTATATTAGAGAACCTTGAGCTTCATTATTTCACATCTTGATGTACAGAAAACATGTATATGTAGGATCTCTACTGTATATCCCATCGACGGTAAGTATATGGATGTAGGATATCATACAGTACAACAGTGTCAAATTTTAAAACCTCACAAGATACCTTGACTAGCTCTTGTATAGATAAGCAATTCATTCTGTAGATTTGACGTACTATTTGGATACTAGGTTTCCAATATTTTGATGATTTTTGCATAATAGACATTCCAAACCAGTAACCTCCATGAAGTTTGCACTTTCCCGACAGCCTCTTATTACAGTAAATAAATGGGCTTTCTTCTACGTGCTCTGCCCTGCTTCTGTAGGAATTAAAGCATATTCTTGTATAAAAGATTCTCTTCAGTTTTCACGACTTTATTGATTCTGCGACTGAGCAAGAGGATGGAGTCGCAACGATAGAGAGTTTGAAACAACAATGATAGAACTCATGGCCATCATTGCACCTACAAAACAAAGTCAGCTGCTTCAAATCTCTCTCTCTCTCTCTCTCTCTCTCTCTCTCTGTGCCGTCACTGAGGAGGCCAGATCACACAAGCACCGACAGAAAAACATGCTAGTGTTTAACCACTAGAAAAATCAATGTTCTTACAACCTCTACATATTCATGCATTTTGGATCTCCATAGGTCAAATTAGACAAACCCATATTGAAGCTGGGAGACAAGGCAATCACACAAGGGAATTGAGAGATGTGAGTATGCTAGATTTGTGATATGCATCATGGTGGAGTAGCTGTGTTTTCTCCCTCCTACATTTCTAGACGAAGATCAAGAAGAAGGAACCCAACCTAGTTTTGTGTATGCTAGCTTTCTCCCAGTGGATCACCATACATCAACAAGGAAATTAGACAAGAAGCATGTACTTTTCATCAATAATATCAGGACATCCTAACTTTTTTGCAACAAGGGCGGGCCATTTACTCTACCTCGAGATAACATACTAAGACTGCCAAATGGCAGCGGAATCTTATTGGCTTTTATAAGGATGCAGGGAACTTACCTCAACTAGAATTTGAGAGCCGTTTGTAAAAGGTAAAAATTACTGGTGAAAGGCAAATGGCATCAACGACATGTGGACACATAAGCTAACTGATTCCATTTTGGGATAGGCATTGATTAATAGTGCTGAGAGTTGGTGCGCCCCCCCGCCCCCCCCCCCCCCCCCCCCTTCCTGCGACATTGGGATGAGACCGACACACACTCTTCTTTCCAATTCAGCCCAGTTCTGAGCCAATTTCAGCCTGAAAGTTGGCCCACATGTGTACTCCTTACTTCACCACCTCCCCCCCCCTCCCTCCCTCCCTCCCTCCCTCTTCCTTTCCCAACATGTGATAATGGTCAAGTGCCTATCCTCCACACCCAAGGATGTGCAAGTTTGGCAAAGGTGCAGTCCCCTAACGGTAAAAGCCCGTGTACCCAGAATTTTCCAACACTCTCTGTCATCCTTTCCTCGGTCTACAATCCCACCAGTCTCAAAAACATATGACAAATAAATTTATATTTATTTAATTATGTGTGTATGCACACATGCGCATGTGCGTGAGAGAGAGAGAGAGAGAGAGAGAGAGAGTAGTATTAGCATCTACAAAACACCCAAGGGTCTACAGGACCAAAAGTTGATACAATACTACCATGGAAATACTAAGCCATAGAAAGAAACAAACTGAAAGAGAAAACCAACTGCTGCCAATGCATGTAGTATAAGTGCATGGCACTGTCTGAGAGGGAGCTTCAGAGATTGTCTTCAAAAGACCCTATTGGGTCTATGGGACCAAAAGTAGAAGAAGGGTTCCATGTGATACTGGGCTGTGGTCGTCAAAGAAACGCATCAACATATTTGGATTCAATGCACTACAACACGATGGGAAGAGTTCCAACACACTGAAATCATCAGCAACATCATCATAGTGATGGATACATGTGCAGAAACATCTCCAGATTGGTACAAAGAGGAGAGAGAGAGAGAGGACAGCACACACACACACATATATAATAGTAGAAATTATCCACATTGTGGCTTCCATTTTCAACATTGAATGGCTCAGTATTCACTTTTTATTCGTTCTTGAGCTATTACACACGTACCAAAAGATCCTCTATTAGCCGTGCTTAAGATTGCGCATGGCGTGTGCCTCCGCCCCTAGCCTCTGTTCTGGACGCACACAGGCACCCTGTTCTGGCTGCACACTGGCACTGACCGCGTCCCTCCACCTGCTCTGCACGCGTCCCTACTACCCTTGCTCAGGCCCCCAAGGCAGCAACATAATCTTCTCTCTCTCTCTCTCTCTCTCTCTCTCTACAAAGCAAAGGTCGCCTGACCAACTATACAAACATGTACATAGATGCCGTCAGACTGCACACACTAAAAGGCCACATGAGGCATGCCCACCGTACGAAGAGCATGTAACCAGGGGTCAGCTTGCGCCCTGGTGATAACATGTGCATCAATCAAAGAAGAAACTTGCCAATGCAATAGACCACGAACACGTTGGACATGACCTTTCACCCCTGATTGTGAATCAAAGATGAAAGCATTTCGCATGAGCCAATTATGCCAAAGACCCAACCATCGAAAGAAAACAAAGAAGACCTCTTGCTGCAGATTGTTCCCCCCCGGGCTGATCATGTCCAAAAACCCACTGCCTGGGTATTTGCCATTTGCAATCACCATTTGCCACACTAAAGAGATGAACTCCCATATCTGGCGAGCCACCAGGCAAGAAATAAACCTATGCCGACTAGATTCTGGACAAGTCTGGAACAAGAAACAGTTGCCATTCGAAAGTCTCTGACGCCGAAGGGCAATGGCCAAAGGCAGGCCCCCAACCATGACTCACCAAATAAACACTTTCACCTGAAAAGGAAGCTTGGAATGCCAATCACATAATAGGATGCGCTTCCACCAGGAAGCCGTTTTCTTAACATTCCATACTTTATTAGCTTTTGCAGCAAGCCATCTCTTCTCTTGGACCAAAAGATGATATACAACATTAGCGGAAGCCTTCAATAGCCTGGTTTTGCGACCCAACACCCAATCATCCCATGCGTGAGAAGAATCCATCCTAGGAAGGCGCCCCAGAGACTGCACTTTTACGGCAACTGCAACCAAATACACTTGTAACCTCGGGGCACACGAAATCTATGACGAGCACGGCGGAATGATAACATTCGCAGCCCCTCAGGCAACAAAGTATAGACATCCTCACAACACCCAATCTCACCATACGATTGAATTGCCGTCTACAATTATTCTTCTCTGGCCAAGTAATCACACGAGAGATGGCCAACACCTCTGCAGGCAGGGAGAGAATCTGGAGGTCTCCAAGAAGTGAACAATAACACCTCTCTCTCTTGCCAGACCCATCGGAGCCATGCCCAAAGACGTGTGCTTTCTTTACTGCTAAGATGGTAAGGAAAGCTATTGACAAGATGAGGACTGGGAGAGCATATGATCATGATGGTTTGGTAGCAGAGCACTTTATTCATGCCAGAGATATGCTTGCAGAGCTTATTGCTATGATGTTTAACCGAGCCATGTGTGAGGGTTTTCCTGAGACTTGGAATATGTCCACGATTGTGCCTATCTTCAAGTCAGGGGATCCCATGCTTCCTGGGAATTATCATACCATCATGATTGGTCACACATTGGCTAGAATATATGCATCTATTCTTGAGCAAGAGTTGAGTAGATGGGCAGAGAGAGAGGGCATACGTGCATCAAGGCAGGCCGGGTTCAGGAGAGGTTTCTCCACTCTTGACCATATCTTGACACTCAGAGCTATTATTGAGGAGGGCAGATTATATGAGAGATGGGAGTGCCCACATAGCTGATTTGGGGAATCATGGCTTTATACAGGACAGTTGTGGGGCAAGTACGTACTACTCGGGGTATATTTGAGATGGTTCACTCCACTATTGGGGTGAAACAGGGCTGCCCCCTTTCTCCCACCTTATTTGGGATGTATGTGGATGAGGTTTCGGACTATGTAGAGCGGGAGGGTGACAGAGGAGCACAGCTAGCAGGGACATGGATTCCGCTGTTATTGTATGCTGATGATATTGTGCTGATCTCAGATTCTCCAACAGGGATGCAGCATCATTTGGATGCATTGCACACGTTTGCACAGGACAGTGGATTGTCTGTTAACCTTGGTAAAACCAAGGTGATGGTGTTTAACACCACAGCACAGTGGGTTAGGAGGTCAGTACCTACCTTTACATATGGTCAGGAGACAGTGGAGTATACAGATGCATATACTTACCTTGGTGTGGTTTTTAGTGGCCCACTATTTTCCTTGAGGAGAGCAGCAAAGACCAGATTGACCAGAGCTTATGCAGCATTGGGGAGACTAGAGAGGATGTGTTCGCAGGTTCAGTTTCAGGAACCTCGAACAAAGCTCTGGCTCTTTGACACTTTGGTCACTTCAGCCATGCTGTATGGAGTGGAGATATGGGGACCCTCAGTGGATCACCACAGCCGAGCTGGTAGCACTGATGGATGGAGACGTATGGAGAGGCCCTTGGTTTCTATGATTTCCCGGATGATTAGGGCCAAGGCCTCCGTACCACATGATATTATCCGTGCAGAGATGGCTGCCCCCCCATTGGTAGTAGAGGCACTCACTCGATCAGTCTCCTTTATACATAGCACTTGGGCTCTCCCTAGAGACAGATATGCTCGCTTAGCCCTGGAGTCTTCACGAGACAGTTGGCATCACAGGGAGACGGATCATGTTGGTATGCACAGTTGACAGCTTGGTTCCAACTGCATGGCTTCAGTATGGACAGGCTACCTCCATTTCAGTACTCCCTGGATGCACCCTCCCTCTCTCTCACACGGGCAGAGATTACCAGACTTATCAGGCAGGACTTGACTCAGCTGGACACTAGGAGGACATGGATACAGCCGACACACGAGCTTGGTACAAAGATGGCTTTCTATAGAGATCATCTTCTCCAGCTCATGGAGGATGGGTTTGTGATTAGACCCAGCTACATGGACACTCATCTTTCTCATGGGGTACGGTGTGCTATTGGTCAGATGCACACATCCTCACACCAGCTAGAGATTGAGACTAGCAGATTCACAGGAGTACCAGCTGAGGCCAGGATTTGTCAGCTTTGCCAGATGGAGCCAGAGACAGAGTTACATTACATATGTCACTGTCCAATATATTATGAGATACGAGGCTGTTTTCACTGCCTGTTTAGAGAGGGTTTCGGACCACTTTCTAGAGTCATGAGATACCAGGATCAGAGATGCCTCGGATTATACTTGCTGGAGCTGCGTAGACATAGAGAGGGTCTCTTGAGAGGGACGGGATCAAAGAGGAAGAGACACCTACAGAGGCAGATTACAGACTTCTTTCGACCAGAGATTGAGCAGTCAGGCCAGTAGGCATTGCAGCTAGCCCCAGAGTATAGCCGCACAAGAGGTACACTGATAGAGCTAGGGCGGTCCAGGCGCCCCAAGATGAGAGGCCCATCTCGACACCGGCGGAGACTACAACAGAGGATCAGGACCATACTAGCACGGCATGGGAGACGTCCAGTCAGAGTACTCACCATGGAGGACATTGAGGATATCCGCCATCGACCGATGAGAGACATCTTTGGATAGTGATGTGTATGATGCTTACCTATGTTGCAGGAGTTTTCCTCCCAGATGTTATCCATTAGGAGCTCCTAGTACCGTACTTTTCCTCATAGTTGTTTCAGTTTCAGTTAGTTGTTTAGTTGTTTTTAGCTTTTCTTACACAGACATTGTATCAGATCCACCAATTGTTGTAACCTTTTTGGTCTCATAGGTCATTTTGGCCTTCTGAAGACGTTAATATATCATTTCATTTCATTCTCATTCTCTCTCTCTCTCTCTCTCTCTCTCTCTCTCTCTCTCTCTCTCTCTCTCTCTCTCTCCAATGAGAGAGCTATATTTATGTTTTCTTTCTGTTTGGTTTTCCATTCCATGATGAGATATGCCAAGGACATTATTGTATCACTTTGGTTTCATAGGGCCATTGCGTCTTTAGTAGACGGGCTCTCTCTCTCTCTCTCTCTCTCTCTCTCTCTCTCTCGCACCAAGATGAAGAGATCCCGGAAATGCTTCAAGGCCCTACATTAAGAACTGAATACAATCATTGACAAGATGTAGAAACACGTGCTCACTAGCTCAGAGAAGCCACAGAAGCACCCCCTAGGCAGATGGGCGAAAGACAGGCTGAAAGTTGTCAGGAACATCTTGATATGCCAGGAAGATACACAAGATAGGGAAATCAATGAGCTCAAGGAAGCCCATGCGACCGAAGTGGGAAAGTGGAAAGCACAAATTGAAGACCTCAAGGACACCTTGCCAGAGCTTGCCCTCGGCGACAGTCCAGGAGACTTCCCCCAATGGTCCCCCTCCCCTGTTCAGATTCTCACCAGGGGGTAGAGAGAGAAGCAAGCTCTCAGGCAGCCAAGCACCAGGACCCGACCACAGACAACTGTGCTATTAGAGAGCGGCAGACCATTGACCCGCGCCAAGGCCGTCAATCGACTACCAAAGCTGAGCGCCACCACCGCATGCATCACACTGGCCGAGTACAGGAGGATTCAGTTCTCTCATAGAACTGTTTGAACATTTATCGCAGCACCCACCCGTCGGTGATAGACCCCCTCCAGTCTCACTGGGAGGGTCCCTTCGGCCCCTTCGGTTTGGCGACCATTGCCCCGCCAAGACTCCTTCGGTTCTCCGTTTCCAATGAGGCCAGCTGGTCCACTGAACCCCCGACGAACCCTTCCCAACACCCTCCCTCTTCGATGGATCACTCCCAGCTGCTCCCATTTCCCTCTTCTCCGCCTCCCCACCCTCTTCGCCTCTGACTCTTCCCACAGCAGCCCCCTCTACCCCATCCTCTTCATCTAGCCCCACACTCCCCCCTCCCTCCACCTCTCTAGAGAACTCCCGCCCCCCTCCTATAGCACCCAACCCAGAGCAGAGGCAGCCAGCAAGCTCCGTCCGCCACTTGATTCATCGGTTCTCGGAGCTAGTAGAGATGACCATCCTCGCTTCCCCGGTGAGGACACTCCCACTAGAGTCCCGAGGTGGGCCCCCTAGGATCTTGGGACTGCCTGTGGATTACAGTTTCTTCCGATGTCTTTCGGTGGAAGAAACGGATATTTTTGAGGAGACAGTAGCTCCCATTCGGACTTGTGTGGTGTTTCATCATTCCAGACCTTCTACGCCAGATAGTGGCGCGATGATCTTCTCCTTTCCCTTGAGTGAAGCCTTGGGGACTGAGTGGGATTGAGAGTTTGTGGCTGCCGCCATCCAAGGGCAGGCAGTAGAGCTCTCACACCATCTTCATGATCTTCGCATCACCGACATGCTCACCCACCGCTAGTCCAGGCTCGTGTCGGAGATGGGAGATTTGTAGTAGCATTGCAGCCTGGCACATATGGAGAGCTAGATGCAGCAAAGCCATCGAGGGTACCCACACTCCGCCTACGGATTCCATTAGGACCATTTGGCTTGACATCATTCATACCCTCCACGGTCGGTGGGGGAAGTTGCAGGGTGGCACTGACCGCATGCGGAAGTGGCGGGAAGCCTTCTTGAGGCTCTGGCGGCTTGGCCCTTTTCTCACAGATAGAGGTGGTGATCCCACTTGGCATTACAGACCACTTGTGTGGTTATCCCCCCCTCCCTTATGAGATAGCCTTCTCCTCATATATAGCGGCCAGCCGGAGGAGAAGTGCAACTTTCTCCACCCCTTGATCCTCTGATCCCCGCCCCATACATGGTGGCAAATTTGTATCTAGCCCTTTGTTGCTGGTTTTTTTAGTTAACTAATAGAAGGATCTTTTCCCGGGAAAAAAAAAACACCCCACCCACCCCCATCATACATGATACCATGGAAGAGGAGAAGAAGAGGAAGGGCCGTGCTCTTCATGTGAGGGTGGCATGACTTAAGGAGGGGGAATCCCCCAACGCTAACACTCTAGTCCTATGCAAGAAATCCAACGTGGAAGGGACCCCTTATGTGGAAACATGGCGTGTGGGACGGGACACCTCACAGGAGTGTCCCCTCATCTTGAAATTCTCAGACCTTGCTAGCCGAGAGGCCTTTAGGGGTACACGGACAGCTCTCCGAGGGGAGAAGATATACCTAGGGGATGATCTTCTCCAAACCCAGGTAGGGCACACATGGGTGAACATGCCCAAGGTGCACGAAGCCCGCAAGGTGGGGAAGTGGGCAGTATACAAGGATGGGCGAGTCATCATCACAGAGTGGCATCCCAAATAGGGGTGTGCGGGATCTACAAGGCCACACACCTGGAGCTGATAGTTTGAAACTGCAATGGTGCACTATGGTCGGACATTGGGGGATTTAGGGCAGTTTCGGTAGAGAGGGACGTCATCTTCTTCATAGAGACCCACCACAGCCCAAAGAGCGGGCTACCATGCATTTCTGGCTATGAGTGGGCATCCGCCTACCGAGAGGAGACACGCGGTGGGGTACGCAGGTCTGGCAGAGTGGCGGTACTGTTCACAACACACCTACAGCCCATGATCACCATAGTCCGCAGGGACACATAGGCACGCTTTATGTGGGTAAGGTTACATGTCACACTGGCCACCACCCATCTCCCACTACACCGAGATTCACTTCCACCATGATGGGGTCTCCACTTACTCCGACCATCTCTACCGACATCTAACATATGCAGACCCCAATCCCCCACTGGCCAACCTCACCTCTTAGCTCACCACAATCTTACACACCTCCACCATAGCCGCATTTCCATCCACTAGCCGATCCACTACCAGACCCCCTACCAGCACCATGCCCCAAAACGATTGGTATGACGAGGAATGCCGCACAACACGTGAGCGTCTCCTACGCGAGGGTTGCAACTAGCCAAATCCGAGAGCAAGATGCTCAAATGATTAACATATACACAACCAGATGTAAGAAGCGAGCACATGTTAAGGGCTAATACAAGAACTTACATCAATCTCTCAAAGATGTGAACTGTAATGAGGGCTGGAAGAAAATCCAGGAGAAACGCCCACCATGGCACACATAAACGATCCTTGTACAAGATACCAGATCAGCCCCCCATGCCACCACCATCACATCCACCTTTTCCACACCCGCCATGGTGGCCTGAGCCATCCGAGGACTCAAAAATGATAGATCACATGTCACATGCACGCCCGTTCCATGGCATAATCTCAACATATTTCAGTATAATCCCTGTTTAGGATAGCATCATAAGCATCCTCGAGGGCACGGGCACCCAGTCGGAACATAAGAGCTTCCATACAACAATCGACTGCCAATGGGGCACCCAGGCAAGCAGTCGGCCAGGTGCCAGTCAGTCGACCACCAGATTGGACAAGCATTGAAATCAGCACAGCATTTAAATGATATTTTATGGAATATTCTTTGTCCACAACAGGCCGACAGTAGTTGAATGGACCAACCTGTACCTTCAGCCCATATATAAATAGAAGTCATCATTTGCATTAAGATATAACCTTTTGAAGAAGCTTAGAAGTCAGTAGAGAAACATGTAGAAGGACATAGGTCACCCTATTGGGTAGACCAAGGGCCTAGAATATGTAGACATTTATGTCACCTTTTTGTATTGTAATACAAAGAAAATCCTGACACCAACTCTCTCTCTCCTCTCCTCTGTCTTAATCATCTCACTAATCAACATCTTGTTCTTAATTAAGTTTAGCACACTCGATTAAGCAGTAAAGCTTCCACACATGCAACATTGGTATCAGAGCATTCAAGCTTAGTCACTAAAGGAGGTGCACAGATCCATCAGAAGAATGCAGCCAAGGTAGCATATGGAGTAGTCTGTAGCAAGCAAAGCTGAAGGAAAGCATTCTCTGGGAGTGTGTACTCAGAATCAGTACATCATTAGCTCTCAAATCGGTTCCAAAGGCCAAGCAACATGCATGATCAGTTCCACTAGGTGACCCGCCGTTGTGTTAAGGGTTAGGGATAGCAAGCATGGGGACAACAGTGGAACAAATGCTCAGTTCTTCAGCAAGACTTGGAAGTGGAAGATCAGAAGTGGAAGGTGTTCAGGCAAAGTGTCAAAGTCAGTAGTCCAATGTCACATGCGGAAGCTCTCTCGAAGTCTTCTTTCAGCCCTAAACACCTTTTCTGGAACATACTTGATGCAAAACGCAAGTAGAAGATGGAGAGAAGTGAGAGAGGTAGCTGAGTTTCATTATATTGATAATGTACAAAAAGGTAGTACAATCTTGGCAAGCCATAGGATGCCCCATCAAAAGGATTCTTGACTCCTAAAAGTCCTAGTCTACTAAGTCAGCCCCTATAAAACTGAATGCCTAACTATGAGCCTTGCCTTGCTATCTATAGGCCTTCGAAGCAAAATTGGACTGACCAACCTGCTGTCGGCTAGGTGCCTGGACATCTTGTTGTACCTAACTCAAGATATCTTCTTGATTTGTTGAACGCTGACAGCGTCCTGATCCATTTAAAAGTCTTTCTTGCCAATACTGTTGCAGTAGCTCCTGAATCTGGTTCAAAGTCTGATCTTCATGATTCCAACCTCAATGAGGTGGAGAACAAACTACACCGGCACATCATGGCTCTCGAAGCACGGGTCACGAACCTCGAACAAGAGAACACGGCACTCAAGGAGGAGGTGAGTGCATTGAAAGTGGAAATGGTAGCCATCAAGAATACTGAGAAGGAAGAAGGGGAGATCAATGACAACACTCTCACGGCCATCAAAGAAGAGATCTCCAAGGAGATCACAAAGGACATGGAGGGAAAGCTCGAAGCAAGCAGTCAAGATGGGTTGAGGTGGTGAAGAAGAACATCTTTAAAGAAGTGAGGGAGGAGACTCAAAGGGAAGAACACCAAATCATTCA
The DNA here is from genome assembly GCF_041138505.1 of Cibotium barometz. NCBI lineage: Eukaryota > Viridiplantae > Streptophyta > Polypodiopsida > Cyatheales > Cibotiaceae > Cibotium > Cibotium barometz. Next base: position 39,600,769 of record NC_141053.1, on the reverse strand, counting down.
CACCACCATTGAGGAGGAGAAGATGAGGCATGCCCGCCGCCTCAACATTCGAGTCACAGGTATAGCCGAGACACCCGACTCCACTCCCGAGAAGGACGGACAGCTTCTATGCATGAAGCTTGGCTACAAGGAAGAGCACCCTCTCCCCTTCACCAAAGCATGGAGAGCCGGGAAAGACTCAACACGCAAGCGAGCCCTCATCCTACAGTTTGCAGGAGAGACGGAGAGGGTCACCTTCATGAGGAAGAGGGTCATACTATGGGGGTTAGAGGGAGCTCCTATTTTCTTGGATGATAATCTCACGAGGATGCAGCTTGAGCATAGGAGAACTTGCATGCCACGAGTCTTACACGCGAGGAGAGAAGGCAAGAAGGCCTTCTATCGAGATGGTCGGGTCATCATTGATGGCCGGCCCATGGATTAGCGGTTTGGGGCCTATGGGACACAAACCAGGCCAGTGACAGAGATACACATGGCAGTATGGAACTGTAATGGTTCCCTATGGGTGCAGCCTGGACGACTGGAGCATGTTATGGTGGGGAGAGACATCATACTTCTGACAGAGAGAGGGCTACCTCGAGTAGAGGGATTCCAGTGGGAGTCAGCATACAGGAGGACCACACGCCAGGGTACCTCGAGAGGGTCGGGGGGAGAAGCAGTTCTCTTCAGACGGGAGCTACAGGGGAGACTGAGAGTGGTAGCACAGGATCCAGAGGCCAGATACATGTGGATCAGCTTACAGCTCTCACAGGACAGGGTTATATACATAGCTTTATGTTACTTTTCTCCATCAGGATCCTCCTATGTCATTACAGAGGACATGCCACAGGACGAGGAGACAGGAGCCTCGCCATACACTTGTCTATCAGAGGAGATTATGCATTATTCTACACTAGGGGAAGTATTTCTTACGGGCGACTTCAATGCCCACACACAGAGCAGACAGTGTGAGGTGTATGACTATGATGACATGGAGATCCTCCACCCTGTGGATCCAAAGGAGATAGGGGCTAGTCGGGCATCGGAGGACACTGGACCAGACAGAGGACATTATGGGGACCACTTACTAGAGTTGGGAGCCAGGCATCATCTCGTTATTTATGGATGCTACAGTGGCCGGGATCAGAAGGCCTGACATGCTTCCCACATGGGGGTCATACACGGACCACAGGCACGGTGGTAGACTACACTATGGGGTCTTTGGAGGCATCACAGCTTGTCACCTCATTCTCCATTCCACCTCGTCCTATTGGGGCAGATCATACATACTTGGCATTTTCACTAGCCGGATCACCAGTATCACCAGTCCCCCACATACCAACGCCACACACTACCATCTACTTCACACATGACATGGCAGACATATACACTGGCAGAGTAGAGGATGGGCTCCTACTCATGGATCCCCTGGCACCTATGGATACCATTACAGCCCAGCTGGTATCACTCCTACACACGGCTGCATTACAGAGCTTCCCACATTGTGTACACTCAGGAGAGCCTGCGAGACCTGGGACTATGCCCCAGAACAGATGGTATGATGACGAGTGCAAAGCCCTATACTCACGGCTCCGCATACAGAGAGCCTTGGAAGACATCACAGAGCAGGAGACGAGGAGAGAGATGACGAGACTTACTCGCCGCGAAAGGTGGGCCTTCGCACAGATACAGGAGCTAAAGATCTTTCATTTCTTCATGAGTAGAGACAGCCTTGTCTCATGGCGGCACTTCAGAGAGCCCCGGACACCGACACCTATTGCAGACCCACAGACATGGCACACATATGCAGAGGGCCTATACCACGCCCCACAGCAGCAACCTATACCTCAGCCACATGAGCCTCGACCTACCACAGCTAGCTTCTTTACCCACTCGATGGTACAGGAAGCTATCCGCCGCCTACAGCATGGACGGGCCGCCAACCATATGGGTCTGCAGGGTGAGCATCTCATATATGCAGTAGATTCTTTAGCTCCTTTTCTTGCACACCTGTTTAACAGGGCACTAGCAGAGGGTTTGCCTGCCGAGTGGACGATGCACACCATTCTGTCGATTCTTAAATCAAGGGATATGCTCGATCCGAGCAACTACAGGACGGTTATGGTTGCCCATGTGCTGGCCAAACTCTATGGTGCAGTGCTTGAGCAAGAGCTTAGTTTATATATCTGAGCGAGCAGGTTTACGCTCATCAGGGCAAGCAGGCTTCAGGAGAGCTTTCTATTTCAGCGCCTGCAGTCTCTTGACATACCAGCAGATATGACATGGGGCATCTATGCATTATATGAGTAGGTTTTTGGGCGAGTCAAATGTCCAGGAGATATGTCCGAGATTATTGCTAGCACCATTGGTGTGAAGCAAGGATGCCCACTTTCCCCCACGCTATTTGGGTTATACATTGATGAGGTGGCTGCCCCCACGCTATTTGGGTTATACATTGATGAGGTGGCTGACTTCATTACACGGGGAGGCGGAGATGGAGTTGATTTAGCAGGTACCTCAGTACATATTATGCTCTATGCTGATGATATTGTATTAGTGTCTGAGTCTCCAGGTGGTCTACAGAGCATCTACATGCACTCGATGATTTTTGCACACAGAGGGGTCTTACTGTGAACCTTGGGAAAACCAAGGTTATGGTCTTTCATACATCGAGACAGGGTAGGAGTCAGCTGACATTCACTCTCGCAGGATGCCAAGTGGAGGTGGTGACATCATACGTGTACCTAGGGGTTACCTTCTCTGCAGCAGCCACACGCTTCACCATGGGTTCAGCAGCCAGAGCTAGATTGACACGGGGATATGCAGCATTGGCTATGCTAGAGAGACAGTGCCACCAGGCGCATTTTCAGGAGCCCCGGACGAAGGGGTGGCTATTTGACACATTAGTCACACCGGCATTGATGTATGGAGCAGTGGTATGGGCGCCAGGCCTTGCTACCCATTGGTGGACACAGATAGAGAGACCACAGGCCCTCATGATGGCACGCATGATACGCAGCAAACCATTAGTACCTCATGACATTATTCGAGCAGAGTTTGTTGCGCCTCCTATGATGGTAGAGGCCATATTTCAGACTATATGCCTGCTAGACAGATTCAGAGAGATGCCACATGACAGATTGTCATACAGAGCTTTTGAGGCATCTGGACAGCTGGCTGAGGCAGGAGATAGAGGATCATGGTATGCACAGGTCACACATTGGTTCTCACAGCATGGCCTAGACATGGATCATCTACCACCATTCCAGTATGACAGGGATGCACCACATATCCGTCTCTCTCATAGTGAGAGGAACAGAGTATTGAGACAGGATCTATGGCAGCTCTATACACGAGAGACATGGATATCGCCTACACAGCCTCTTCCACTGAAGAGGCTATACTACAGAGATCACTTCATAAGTATCACTGATGATGGATTTATAGAGAGGCCTAGATACATGGAGGGCTTTTTACCACACGGCTCCCGAGTGGCTATTGGTCAGCTTAGAGTTTCATCACACCGATTGGAGAGTGAGAGTGGCAGAGCAGCACGGATCGCCCGAGAGGAGAGGGTATGCAGATTGTGCAGAGAGGAGGTGGAGAGGGAGGAGCATTATGTATGCAGATGCAGAGCATATACAGCCATGAGAGAGAGAGATCCCATTTTATTCAGAGAGCCACATTCCCTACGCCAGATCTTTGAGGCAGCAGACCAGCGCACTACACGGCAGGGAATTACTCTCCAGAGAGCAGAGACACTTAGAGCCCGCAGGAGACAGAGGACACCTGGCTTTCGGACACCACGCCTATACCAGAGAGAGATGACAGAGATCAGAGCTCAGTTTCACAGAGAGGGTGCGGAGCGACTGGCTCGCTTCAGAGCACACCCAAGCATGTTCTTCAGGGAGCTGTGGACACCCCCTTCACTGATGTATACCATTTTATACCCCTAGTATGGTACAGGATGGAGCTAGCTAGGTTGCATATCATGATTGTATACTCCATGCATATAGCTTTGCATTCTCCTAGTAGTAGAGCTCCATCCTCTTCACCACTCATTGTAGTAGAGCTCCATCCCCTTCACCACTCATTGTACTTATTGCACACCCAGATTCAGCTTTTTAGTTCAGTACTTTTTCATTTTGTTGGGATGACAGAGGATACCCCATACAGGTACTCCGATTTGTCTCATAGGCCGAGTTCGGTCTTTTGGAAAACGTTAATAAAATCTATCTTTCTTTCTTTCTTTCTTTCTTGCTCTCGCTTGATATTTTGGAGTGTGGTATACCATCTACTCGGAGCTGATGTTGCTCTCATGTTTCTATATTCTTTTTAGTATTCCATGATTAGTTTCCATGGACAGTTTTGTATCACCCCAGTGAGATAGCTATGTTTATGTTTTCTTTCTGTTTTATTTTCCATTCCATGGACATTATTGTATCACTTTGGTCTCATAGGCCCATTGGGTCTTTAGTAGACGCTTAATATATCTTTCTTTCTTTCTCTCTCTCTCTCATGACTCCACACGTCCAGTCCTCTCGAAGGAGGCTTCCCAATCTCTGATGACTCGAGTAGCCAAGACCTCATGAGATCGATCATGAGGGGACCGGTCTGCTGGGTGTGTCTCACATGCTACATGTGGCTAGTCAGTGCCTTGGTGGGTACAGGCGTCTCTTATCTGTTGCTGGGAACTGAAGAAATCTGTGATGAAGGCCTGGTTGAAGTCCTGTTGTCCTCTCCTCTGTGTGTGGTGTCGCATCAGTCTCTCAATCGCATCTCTAGTATGTACATATCCCCAAGCATCTCTGACCCAAGCAAGTGGCAATGAACCCCCAATCCATTCACGTAAGGGCCCCCACCTTCCCATGTATTTCTTTGTATTACTGGAACTGAGTTCAAATAAGTGTTACCACAATGATGGCCTGATGGAGTGTCTAGACCTCTGAGGAAGTGCATTGGTTGAATCCCACGCCAACAGTCAGCAACTATGGACACCCAGCTGCTTGTCTGTGCCAATACGGATGGCCTACTTGTGCTGGGAAGACCTTAACATGCAGACCTTGGTGACTCCAGACTGTTGATCTCTGGAGCTGAAGGCTGAGTGCTGAAGCTCTTCAAAAATTGTGAGATCCCGACTGAGGAGGGACAAGGGTCCCCTTTATAATCCCGCCTTGCCCTGTGCAGGTCGTGGAGGTTTTGGGCTACCAAAACAACCTGTCTGGGCACGATTGAAGCTGGTCGGTTGCACATTAAACAAGGCGTGTGCTTCTGATCATTATTCTCTGACCTTATTTTTACGTCGGCCATCACACATGTGGAAGCCCAGACCTTTGCAATCAGAAATGGGCTGCCTGGTCCCAAAATAAGCTGCCTTTCACATGCGATTTGCCTGACCTTTGCTCTGCTGGCTATACCCACTGACCTGTGGGTTGGCCACGCTTCTGACCACACCAGACTATGCTGAAGTAATCCCACATCTTGAAGAAATTTTCCTGTTGAGCCTAGAAATTGAGGATTTAGCCTATCCACTGTCCTGTAGGTCCTAAGCCCGATTTACACCATGGTTGGTGCCCGGCTCTTGGTCTAATAAGCTGCCTAGATTTTTGTACAGAGAGTAATCCAAGTGCGTTGTGACTGTGTGCGGGACAACGCACTGACGTGTCACCTATGACCTAAACATGATGGCAACTCGCGACTTGTCCCTGGACTAGCGACTCAACACATGGTCAATGCACATCCAAAAGGTAACCTGGCGGTGTACTTTCTACGAGTATGGCCACGTGGCCACGTGGCACCCTAGTGCAACAGTGCATGTGGTGTGAGCATAAAACATACAACAATGTCGGGATAAAACAAACGAGAGGAATTCTTACCTGCTACAGATGGAGACATGGTGAAATCAAACTTTGGGAGGAGAGCGCCAGCAGCAAGAGGAATAGCCACTGCATTATAAGCCAAAGCCCATCCAAGATTTTGTTGCACTTTTCGAATGGTTGCTCGTGACAACTCTATAGCTTCTACAACCTGCAAAGCTCACAGAAGTTTTTGAAAAATTAATGATTATTATTTCAATTTCGTATGTGTAAGAAGTGCCAATAGGTTGTCAAAACTGGCTCTAAGACAACAGCTAGAACATCATATTAAAGAATATGCACAAAAAATAAATATTGAAAGGATACAAGAGAAGGAAAGCATCAAGTTTTATTACCTCATTTATGTCAAGTTTAGTGCATTAACTTACATTTTTCTGATTTGCTAACCATGTTGGATTATATAAGCTGTTTTACATGTCCTGTATTGGCAGGATTCTTTGAAGGGCAGGCGTGTGAGTAGGGAGTCTAGAGGGCTAGGGCAATCTTTGCCATGGCCAATGTAAAGAGAAGTCCTATGGGAAGCATAAAAGCTTTGGCCATCCCCTAAACCTTTTATTTTTACATTGACAATAAAACATTGGCGTAGCCACGCACCCGTCCTTAGGAAAGTCCCATTAATACAGGAGTAATTCTTATGTTTAAGATCCTTGAGGCTTACAAGAGCTCTCAACGTCAACCCCTTGTGCCTCTTGAAGGTATAAGAATATATATCTGATCAACAATACCAAGCACAAAACTTACAGCATTGCAATATTGCATCCCTTGTACTGATTGAGAAATAACTGACCTTCAATGGCTCAATGTCTCTCTCTCTAATCACCAAGTTCGTTCTAGATTCAACTACATCAGCATAGATGAACTATCATGAATCTGCTCTGCCAAAAGAGTCTCTTTCTTCCTTCCTCACTCCCTCCCTTGAGTTAGAACAAGATGTAACGCCCATAGACGCAATCCTATCAAAGGTGTATGCACAATTCAAGACACACTTCAAGAGGGTGTTGGAAATCTAGACAAAGAAGTCCAGACACTAATTAGGCTTTCAAATAATCTCCAGATCATTCACACAAAGGTCAAGGAGCATAAACACACGGAAGTATTATGACTCCAAATTTGAGGGTGACGGTTGTCAAGTACTCTCAATCTCTAACTGATAGATGTGCAAAAGATAAAGTTACGTAGGAGAAGAAGATAACCTTACGAAACCAAATGATAAAGTTATGTAATAGATTTTCCTTTCTTTTCTATTTCATGTGTTCTATTGATCATGGATAAACTCCTCGCATATTCAAGTAAAATACGGTTCTTGCGCTTTGCCACATCAATTTGTTGAGGAGTTTAGGCTATTGTAAGTTGATTGTGAATTCCACGCTCTTTGTAAAAGTCATTTATACTCACCTCCTCTGTTTGTTCTCAAAGTCTTAATCTGCTTTCCAACCTGATTTTTGGCCTTGCTTTGAGCTCTTGAAAGCACTCAAAATCTTCGGGCTTGTGCTTCAAGAAATACACCCAATACTTCCATGGGAAATCATCAATAAACATGTCACATGATAAAATATGATTAACCTCCATGAGAGTGTATTGTAGAAAGAAAGAAAGAAAGATATATTAAGCGTCTACTAAAGACCCAATGGGCCTATGAGACCAAAGTGATACAATAATGTCCATGGCATATCTCATCATGGAATGGAAAATAAAACAGAAAGAAAACATAAACATAGCTATCTCCCTGGAGTGATACAAAACTGTCCATGGAAACTCATCATGGAATACTAAGAACATAGAAACATGAAAGCAAACTCAGCTCCGAGTAGATGGTATACCACTCTCCAAAATATCAAGCATGGGGCTAATGAGTATGGTCGAGAGGTCTCCCTCAGCTATGTCACGTGGAAAGGTAGCTCGATGGCGGTGGAGCATGTCCTGGATCTAGAGCTGACGAGGTGATCGTGGCCAACGGGAGGGGCGAGGGCATCGAGCACGCTAGAGTGCAGAGGCTTGGTCCAAGGTAACTCCTCTCAGGGAAGGTAGGTCCAGAGCAGCTCGTGGAGGGTCCACAAGATCCACTATGTCGGTGTCCTCCACCTCCTGGGTCCGGAAGAAACTAGCGATGGTTGGCTCGCGAGGGAGGGGGCGGGGTCGCTAGGGCCAAAGCTCTCTCAAGAAGGTGGTGCGGAGCTCAAGCAGGAAGAGGCCTAGGCAACGCTGGTCCTGGAAGTCAATGATCCTGGAGAGTGGACCAAATCCCTCACGAAATAGACAGTGAAACCTCCCGCGGATCTCATAGTATACTGGGCAGCGGCATATGTAATGCTCCTCCGTCTCAACCTCTGTGTGGCATAATCGGCAGATCCTCTCCTCTCTGGGTCTCCGTATGAGTTTCCCGGCTCTGAAGATGCACTTAGCTCTACCTGTCTCCACTCTGAGGCGGTGAGATGAAACCCGTATCTGGCCAATCGCAATCCGCATGGCATGGGACATGTGAACACTCAAGTAGCCCGGCTGCTGGATGAATCCATCCTCAGTGAGTGTGAGGAAGTGATCTCTGTAGAAGTGCATCTTCGTGGGGAGCTCCGGAGGTGTGACCCATGTGCAATGGGTGTAGAGGCTGAGAAGATCTAACCGGATAACCCAATTGGTATCCTCGTGAGATAGCCGAAGAAAAGGGGAGTCCAAACTGTACTGAGGGAGGGGTAGGCGGTCCATGCAGAGCCCATATACTGAGAACCAAGTGGAAACTAGTGCATACCATACTCCAAAGTGGCCCTCAAGTACTAGCTATCTGGAGGACTCCAAGGCAAGCCTCGGGTACCTATGGGGATCCATGCGACTGATGTGATGGAGGTATGTGACCGTCTGGAAGAGTGCATCCTTAGCATCGGGGCGGCAGCAAACTCTGCCTGGATAATCTGGTGTGGGACTGCGGTTTGCTGTGGATCGTACGGGAGAACATCATGACCTGGGGCCTCTCAACTCACTGCTAATCCTCATCGGATAAATCTGGCCCCCAGAAGGCTGCTCCATACATCAAGGCTGGTGTGACGAGGGTGTCAAAAGGCCAGCCCTTTGTCCTAGGCTCCTGGAAATGTGCCTGGAAGCACTGCCGCTCAAGTAAGCTCAAGGCTGCATATCCCTGTGTCACTCTGGCACATGCTGCGGGAACCATGGTAAAGCGTGGGCCACTGAAAGTGACACCAAGGTAGACATAGGATGAGACGATCTCCACATGATCCCCTCTATATGTGAAGCTCAATCTGGATGTGAAGGGGCGAGAGGTATTGAAGACCATTACCTTGGTTTTACCAAGGTTAACATAGAGGTCCCGCTGAGTGCAAAAGTCATGTAAGGCGTCCAACTATCTTTGAAGCCCTTCGGCTGAGTCTGAGAGCAGGACGATGTCATCTGCATAAAGTAGTATGGGAATCAATATGCCTGCCAGTGTGGGACCAGCCCTGCCTAATCCGTCAATGAAGCTCGAGATCTCATCAATGTAGAGGCCGAAAAGAGTGGGTGATAGAGAGCAGCCCTGTTTCACCCCAATTGTGCTAGAAATCTCATGTGATGTACCTGTTGGGGCTCTCACTCGTCCGGTGATGGACTCATAGAGGGCGATCATGCTCCAAACCATGTCAAATGGGACTCCGATCTCCTATAGACGGTGTAGGAGGCGGGCTCAGGGTACAGTATCAAAAGCTTTGCGGAAATCTACAAAGCAGCAATAAATCCTCTAATGTCAAGCTCTACCCTCCTCGATGATGGCACAGAGGGTGAAGATGTGGTCAAGGGTAGAATAGCTCCTCCGAAAGCCAGCCTGTCTGGAGGCTCTGCATCCCTGGCTCTCTGCAAATGAACTGAGCTCCACCTCTAGCACTGATCCATAGAGTTTGGCCAATGTGTGGCCAATCATTATCATCCTGTAATTATTAGGATCAAATGGATCTCTGGCTTTGAGGATGGGGGTGATGGTGTTGGTGGACCAAGAGGGTGAGTCCCTCATGATCCTGGGCTTGCCCATTGCGTAGTCTACAAATGGCCTTGAGGACCATGCCCTTTGTGAAGAAGGTATGGGGATCTGGTGGTAGGGGTAGGGGTGGCTAATGGGGGATATGATAGAGGGAGCGTACATAGGAGTGTCATGTGTCCGGGCAGGTGATAGGTGTGGGAGGGTGATGTTCTCGGAGTTTCCTCTAGGCCTCTTGCAGTTCGGCCCTAAGAAAAGTTGGTATAACTCATCCTCTTTCCGAGCATAGAACTCCCGTTTCTTGCATTGGGTGAGCCGTTGAGAAATCCATTGCGCTTGGCGCTTCGTGATTTGCCCAAACCGTACCTCATGCTTAAGATGGGAGCGTGTGGCCCGGCATTCGTCATCATACCAACAGTTCTGGGACATGGAACCGCAAGGTGGCTTGGCGGTAGACCGCTGTGTGCAGATGAAAGAAGCGGTGGCGGGTGTGTGGAGTATGGTGGTGAGCTGCGATGTGAGGGTGGATAGGGGGACAGTAGGTTCCACATCCTAGAGTTGCCGTTAGATGTGGTTGGAGTAAACAAGGTCAAGCTTGTGATCAAAAAGGACCTAAGTGTAATGTGAGATGGGGGGTGGTGGTGGTGGAGGGACGGGTGGTGTGCAGGTAAGAGTGAAAGAGAGGTAGGCATGATCAGCTTCAAAAGGGGTGGCGCGATGGAGAAGTCGGGGAGAAGGTGTGCCAAAGCCGGAGATCCCATAAGGTAGTCCACGGTGCTAGTACCTCTTGAGTGAGGGAAGGAGGTGAGGGCGCCGGAGGAGGGCCATCGGGACATCTCGTTATAGATAACGAGACCATGTGCAGCTCCCAGCTCTAAGAAATATCTCCCATACACTGTGACCTCCTCACGATCCTGTGATGATCGCTGCAGCCCTGTGTCAGTGATGTCCAGCGCCTGTAGTCTGATAGGGTCGTCTAGATTGAGTAGTGGGACCTGCTGACTTCCCGTCCTGGCGTTGAAATCCCCGAGCAGGAGGACTTCCCCCAGCTGTGAGAACTCTATGATATCCCCGTATAATGATAAGTACGGTGACTGGCCATGCTGTGCGGCGTAAGGGAAGTGGCATGGTGCAAAATAACACACAGCAATGTGGTTGACTCTATCACTGCTAAGCTGTAGCCACACCCAAAGATACCGTGCATCCTTGTCCTTCCGGACGATGCTAAGAATCTGTTGGAGATGGGATCTAAAAAGGACAGCTACCCCTCTAGAGCCACGTACTCCTCTTGATGTGCGGGTCTCGCCTCGGAAAGCCGACTCCCACTCATACCCGGCTATGTATGGTAAGCCCCTCTCAGGGCTCTGAGTCTCTGTATAAAAAATGACATCCCTGCTTGTGAGAATCTCGCTCAAGCCTCCTGGATTCGACCACAGCACGCCATTGCAGTTCCATACTACCAACCTCATGTGTTTGGTCTCATAGACCCTGCGTCCCTATTTGGGACGGCACTCAGTGATAATGACCCTACCATCTCTGTAGATAGCCCACTTGCCTGCTCTGCGGGCCTCATGAACTGTCACCATCGCCTCACGCCAGTGTGCACCTGTGCTGGAGTCAGATCATCTCCCATGTACACCTGTGTGCCCTTGAGGGCAGCCCGCCTGTCTACTGGTGGCATCAGGGAATCTAATGATGAGGGGCCTCTCTCGTGTCATATCCTTGCCTGCCCTCCATGTATTTGTAAGGGGGGGGGGTGCGATCCCGTCCACTCCTAGCATCTGGCCAAGCATCATGGCATCCTCCTTGGGGGAAGCCCCCGCCTGTAGCCCCCACACTCGCACATGGAGGGCCCTATCCTTCCTGCGTTTCTCCTCCTCGAGAGTCTCATGTATGATGCTCTGTGGGGGTTTGTGCTTTTCACCACCTCCACCCAACCTTTCTTAGTGGTCTGCAGCTCTTCCCACAGCTTTCAACTGCTCCAAGTCCGTCCTTAGACCCTGAATATTCAGTTCCCCTTCCTCCACTGTATGGTCCTTGATCGTAGCCTTTATTTAGGGCTTCCATTTCTTCCCGGAGTTCCCCTATCAACATCTGAGTTCCATTGGGGCAGCCTCTGGCATTCCTGTTTGTTGCAGCTGGGTCTCTTTCAACATCTAAATGACCTCTTCCTGGTGCTGCCAATTCTTCAATCTTGTTGTTCTTTCCCTGTATCTCCTTGCAGAGGCCTTCCAACTGTTTTCCCTCTAGATTCATTGTGGCTATTTTCCCCTAGTTTCTGCCTTGGGGGCCTGAGCAAGGGTGGGTGGGAAAAGGGAGGTGAGCACAATATGCACAGAGCGGAAACGCGGCGCGAGAGAGAGAACTGGCAGGGCAGGGGTGAGAGAGAGAGAGAGAGAGAGAGAGAGAGAGAGAGAAAGAAAGATATATTAACGTCTACGAGAGGCCAAAGTCGGCCTATGAGAGACAAAATAATACAACTGTGTTCTTCCGGTCATCGGAAGAAAAGAAACAAAAGAAAAAGTGTGCATGTGTCTGGATACAACTGTGAATCATCATGGATCGGTGGAGCCCATATACAAACAATATAAGGGGGTGGGGAAGTGGATGGAGTGCTAAGGCAAGATGCATCTCTATATGCTGAAGGGGTAGTACAAGCATGCTATGCAGATCTATGTCTAACTCCATCCAGTGCCATAAGAGGGATATAAGATATCATACATCGCCGATGCTGAGGCTGTGAATGGCATGAACATGTACCCTGAGTCTGAATGAAAGCGAGCTAGCCTCTCCTGTGTTTCCATCTGGTGTCTCATTCGGATAGCTGCTATCTCTCGGTGACGGAGTCGGGGTGCTCTATGTCCAATCTGTCTAGGTCTCCTCCTGGCTCTCAATTCCTCTGCTCTCTGTGCGGTCACCCCACGTGGTACATCAGCTGGCACTGGCATAGCTCTCTAGAAGAAATCTGAGCTGGGACTGTCTCCCACCCCTAGTGGGAGCGGGTGTCTGGAGGAGTCTCTCTCGAGAACTATGAAGCTCTAGTAGTAGTCTGCCAAGATGTCGCTGGTCCGAGGCCTCCATCAACTGATGTAGTGAAGAGTGCTCCTCAAACAATCCTGCATATCTATCTCTGACCCCCTGGTGGGCTCTACATCTACATACAAAGTGATCCTCAGTCTCCACCTCCTCACGGCACAATCTGCATATCCGCTCAGCTCTAGGAACCCGTGCCGCTCTCCCAGCCTCTATCTCTAGCTAATGTGATGAGACTCGTAGCGGTCCAATAGCAACGCGAGAGCTGTGTGGCATGTATACATCCATGTACCGCGGTCGATGTATAAACCCATCCCCTGAGATGCTCATAAAGTGGTCTCTGTAATACAGCATCTTCGGTGGTAGTGGGCTCTCTGGTGCTGTCCATGTCTCCTGTATGTAGTGCTGCCATATGTCCTGTCTCATCACTCTGTTCCTCTCATTGAGAGAGAGGTAACCCCGTGGAGCAGACTGATCATACTGAAAAGGTGGCAACCGCTCAATGTCTATACCATGATGTGAGAACCACTGTAGCATCTGTGCATACCAAGATCTAGTGTGTCCAGCCTCGGCCAGCTGTCTGGATGCCTCAAAAGCTCGGCGGGATAATCTCTCCATGGGCATCTCCCTCATCCTGTATATAAAGGAGATAGTCTGGAACAATGCCTCCACTGCCATAGGTGGTGCAGCAAACTCAGCTCGAACAATGTCGTGCGGGACAGATGGTTTGCTGCGTATCATCCTCGAGAGCATCAAGATCTGTCGTCTCTCCAGCTGTACCCATGTGGAGGCTGCAAGCCCTGGTGCCCAAACCGCTGCTGCATACATCAAGGCTGGTGTCACTAATGTATCAAAGAGCCACCCCTCCGTGCGGGGTTCCTGAAAATGTGCCTGATGACACTGACGCTCAAGGCCAGCAAGAGCTGCATACCCCCGGGTCACTCTGTCTCGGACTGCCTGAGCCATGGAGAAGCGTCCAGATGAGATGCTCTCCCTGTAATCCGGTATGATCTGTCGCCCGTCCATGTTGGAGTCGGCATATGGCCCTCCTAACCATAGGTGGGGTGAAGAAGGTGGAGACTGTGGAGCATGGCTCTGTGGGCTGTGGTATAGGGGGCTGTGCAGGCACATCATAAAGTCTCTCTGCATATGTCTGCCAGGTCTGAGGATCGGCAATAGGTGTGGGAGGACAGGGCTCTCTGAGTCTCCTCCAAGCAGCAGCAGCATCTCTGCTCATGAGCATGTGATATGTGTCCCAATAGTGAGCCTTCTCATAAGCTCGCCGCTTACGGCGGGTGAGAGTATGCATCCTCCTGCATGCCTGCCTCCGGGTGATCTCCCCACGAGCCCTCTGCACTCGGAGACTGCGGTAAAGGTTTCTGCACTCATCATCATACCATCGGTTCTGGGGCATGCTCCCAGATGTAGGTGGCCGTCCTGTCTGTATGTGGTATGGGAAACTCCTCGCGGCTGCGGAGTGTAGTACATGTGAGAGCTAGGAGGTGAGCATGGCCATGGGTGCCGATGGATCTAAGGCAAATAGCTGATCATGAACATGATAGTCGTACACCTCGGCTAGGTCCTGAGTGAAGTGAAAAATAGTGCGTGGTGGCTGTATGATGGGTGGGTGGGTCTCCAATAAGCTCCTGAAAGTGAGGGATAGGTATGTATGATCCGCCCTAATGGGGCATGGTGGTACGGTGAAGTGAGACACCATATCTGCTGCCTCTCGGGATCCCATCACATAATCCACTGTACTACTGTCGCCTCCCACTGGAAAGCAAGTCAACCCACCTGAATCTGGCCACTGAGTCATCCCGTTATAAATAACGAGATGGTGTCGGGCCCCAAGCTCCAGCAAATGTTGCCCATATCCAGTGCTGTCAGCTCCTCCATCAGCGGAGATCCGAGTGGTCCCTGTATCCTCTGTAGCTAGCGGCTCTAGTCTCAGGGGACCCTCAAAGTCATAGATCTCGCACTGTCTGCTCTGAGTCCGTGCATTGAAGTCCCCCATCAAGAAGACTTCTCCCAGTGTCGAATAGTGTAAGATCTCCTCAGATAAGACAGAGTATGGAGACTCACTAGCCTCTCCTCCACCCGGCTCCTCGGTGGTGGCAAACTGCGACCCCTTCGGAGGAAAGTAGCAAAGGGCGATATAAATCCACCTGGTCTCCGAGAGGCGTAAGCTAATCCACATGTATCTCGCCTCCGAGTCTCGTGCTACGACTCGAACATGCTCATGTAATCCATGCCTAAAAAGCACTGCAATACCTCCTGAACCTCGGGAGGTGGCCTGTCTCATCCCGTGTCGGTGAGCTGACTCCCACTGATAACCCTCAACCCGTGGTAAGCCCCTCTGCGGGCTCTCATGTGTCTCTGTCATCAAGATGATATCCCGGCACTCCATCACCTCCTCAAGTCTCCCTGGATGTGTCCATAGGACTCCATTACAGTTCCAAATTGCTATGTGTATCTCTTTGTCTTCATGTTGTTTCCTCCGTGTCTCATAGGCCAGATGGCGCTATTCGACCCTCTTCCCATCAATGTAGATGTGACCATCCCTATAATGTGCCTTCTTCCCTTCTTTGCGTGCCGCCTTGATCTTCGGCATGCATAATCTTCTGTGCTCCAGTTGCATCCATGTGAGGTCGTCATCAAAGTAGATGGGGTCTCCTGGCAAGCTCCTCAAGATAGCCCGTCTTCTCATAAAGCTCATCCTACTCTCCTCATCCGGGAACTGTAGCACTAAGGCCTTGCCTTTGGTGGAGTCCTTTGGGGTTGTCCTCCATACTCTAGTGAATGGGAGCGGTTCATCCTCCTTTAGTCCTAGCTTGGTACATAGGTTCCGCCCGTCAATCTCGGGCGTGGAGGTAGTGCTCTCTGGTATCCCTGTGACTCGGATGTTGAGGCGCCGGATATGTCGCATCTTCTCTTCATCAAGAGTAGACGGCATCATGTGTACATCTTCTTGTACCTCCTTCTTGATGTTCTTCTTCATCACTTGTACATCTTCTTGCACCTCCTTTTTGATGTTCTTCTTCATCACTTCTACCCATCCTTCGCGGGCCGCCTCCATTTTCCCCTCGATTGTGTGGGTGAGGGTTTTGGTGATCTCTTCTTTGATTGCCTCTTTGTCCACCTCAAGAGTCTCTCCTTCCTCCCGTGGACGATCGCGTAAGGATGCCACTTCGCCCGTCAAAAGGTTGATTTCCTCCTGCATGGCGAGCTTTTCCTTCTCCCACTCCTCTTGCATGGTAAGCTTCTCTTCCTTCCATATTTCGGCTTCGGCCTCCAGCTTCCCCATGCGCGTCAATAAGTCCTTCATGATGGTGGTGATGGTGCTGTCCAATGTCTTCTTCTGGTCCTTGATAAGATCCCTAAGGATATGATCAAGCTGGCTGATTTTGTCATCTACAGACCCTCCCGTTGTAGAGGGAGGGAATGTTTGAAAGGAGCAGGTAAATATGTGGGAGAGAGAGAGAGAGAAGAAATGGATGAAATTCAAGTCCCCATTATGTTGCTGCCTTGGGGGCCTGAGCAAGGGTGGGTGGGAAAAGGGCGCAGACGGAGGGGGCGAATGCAGGCGAACAGTGAAAGAGAGGCGCAAGCAGGCAGCGGGAGGGGTGGGCGCAGAGCGAAACGGGAGGGGTGGGCGCAGCGGGAGGGGGGGGCGCAGGCAAGCAGCGGGAGGGGGGGCGAATGCAGGCGAACAGTGAAAGAGAGGCGCAGCAGGCAACGGGAGGGGTGGGCGCAAAGCGAAACGGGAGGGGTGGGCGTAGCGGGAGGGGGGGCGCAGGCAAGGAGCGGGAGGGGGGGCGCAGGCAAGCAGCGGGAGGGGTGGGCGCAGAGCGAAGCGGGAGGGGTGGGCGCAGAGCGAAGCGGGAGGGGTGGGCGCAGCGGGGGAGAGAGAGAGAGAAATGAAATGTTATATTAACGTCTTCAAAAGGCCATAATGACCTATGAGACCAAAAAGTTACATCATGGTGGATCTAATACAATGTCTGGATAAAAAACCTGAAAATGAAAAATAAAGATGATACTACTAGCACCTAGAAAATGAAACTGGAACTAGAAGGTAAACAGAAACCCTTATAGGGTGTGAATATAGTGAGGGGGGGAGGGGGGGGGGGGGTATGCTATGGAGGTGAGTGGAGTACAGTGAGGGGATACAATATCATGTGGGACGGGGGGGTACACTATGGAGGTGCCTCCATCTCATAATATGTGCCGCATCGAACGCTGGCGGATCTCCTCAATATCCTCTGTGGTCAGCACCCTGACTGGGTGTCCCGCATGTCTCGCAAGAATAATCCGAATCCGCCGCTGCAACCTCCGTCTATGCTGGAATGCCCTCCTCCGTAGTCGTGGGCGTCTGGACCACCCAAGCTCAATCGCACGATCAATCACTGTACCGCTAGTGTGGGCGGTATCCATGTCCTGCTGTGGTCCATCTGGGGCAGTGATGGCTGGACTAAAGAAGTCTGTAATGTGCCTCTGAGTCTGGCTCTCTGTGCACCTAAGCAGGCTATCTCTATATCTCCGCAGCTCAAGCAAGAACAATCCCAAACACCTCTGGTCCTGGAACCTCATGACTCTGGAAAGTGGTCCAAAACCCTCTCTGAATAAACAGTGGAAACGACCACGTATCTCATAGTATGCAATACAATGGCATATATAATGCAGCTCTGTCTTTGGCTCCCCATGGCATACTCGACATATCTTGGCCTCAGCTGGTATACCTCTATATCGGCCAATCTCAATCTCAAGCTGGTGTGAGGATGTGCGAATCTAACCAATAGCACATCGTACTGCATGAGACAAGTGTACATCCATGTAACTGGGTCTGATCACAAAGCCATCTGCTGTGAGCTGAAGAAAATGCTCTCTGTAGAAAGCCATCTTCGTGCCCAGCTCCTCAGTCGCCTGTATCCATGTCCTCCTAATGTCCAGCTAAACTAAATCCTGATGGATGAGTCTGGTAATCTCTATCCGTGTGAGAGTGAGAGAGGGTGCCTCCAGAGAATACTGGAAGGGAGGCAATCTGTCCATGCTAAAACCATGTGCCTGGAACCAAGATGTCATCTATCCATACCAACAAGCCGTGTCTCCCTGTAAAGCTAACTGTCGGGAGGACTCAAGGGCGAGGCGTGCATATCTATCTCGAGGGAGATCCCACAAGCCATGTATGTAGGAGACTGATCTCGTAAGAACCTCAATCACCAAAGGGGCAGCCGCCAGCTCTGCTCGAATAATCTCATGAGGTACCACGGCCTTGGCTCTTATAATCCTAGCAATCATAGATACCAAAGGCCTCTCCATACCTCTCCACCCGCCTGCGCTGTGATGACCCACTGAAGGTCCCCATATCTGCACTCCATAAAGCATAGCTGATGTCACTAGAGTGTCAAAAAGACAAAGTTTCGTTCGAGGTTCCTGAAACTAAACCTGCGAACACATCCTCTCCAAACCACCCAGGGCTGCATGTGCTCTAGTCAATCTAGTCTCTGCTCCTCTCCTCATCGAAAACACTGGCCCACTGAATACTACCCCAAGATATGTATATGCATCTGTATACTCCACAATCTCCTGCCCATATGTAAATGTGGGAGCCGATCGCCTAACCCACTGTGGCATGGTGTTAAACACCATAACCTTGGTTTTGCCAAGGTTGACAGACAATCCACTATCATGTGCAAACTCATGTAAAGCATCCAGATGACGCTGCATACTCCCAGGGGAGTCAGAGATCAACACAATATCATCAGCCTATAACAATAGTGGGATCCATGTACCTGCTAGCTGGGCTCCTCTGTCTCCCAATCCCTCAATGTAGTCAGAAGCCTCATCCACATACATACCAAACAATGAAGGAGATAACGGGCAACCTTGCTTCACTCCTATAGTGGAGTGAACCAAAGTAGAGACCCCCTCTGGGGTGCGTACCTGTCCTGCAACTAATCTATATAAAGCCATAATCCCCCATATGAGCTCTGTGGGTACCCCCATCTCCTGTAATCGCCTCATCAATCTGGCTCTCGGCACTGTATCAAATGCTTTGCGGAAGTCCACAAAGCTACAATAAATCTGTCGCCCATGCGACCTGCCCTCCTCAATAATGGCCCGCAGAGTCAAGATGTGGTCAAGAGTAGAGAAACCTCTCCTGAACCCTGCCTGTCCCTCTGCTCGAATGCCCTCTCTCTCTGCCCATCTACTCAACTGCTGCTCAAGAATGGATGCATACAATCGTGCTAGTGTGTGACCAATCATAATAGTGCGACAATTCCCTGGCTCCATAGGGTCCCTGACTTGAAGATAGGCACGATGGTGGACATACTTCAAGTCTCGGGTAAGCCTTCACACATAGCACGATTGAACATCACTGCTAGAAGCTCTGCCAGCATGTCTCTCGCATGAATAAAGTGCTCAGCAACCAATCCATCATGATCATATGCTCTCCTAGTCTTCATCCTATCAATGGCCTTCCTTACTGCGGTAACGAAAGTACATGTCTGTGGGCATGGTGCTGGCGGGTCAGGAAAAGGCGTCTGTCCAGGAACTGTATATAGAGATGCTGCATAACTACCCCTGACCTCTGTAGAAGTGATGGCCAAAGCAGGGGAGGACTCATGAAACAAACACCAAGCCTCCCTCGAATCCTGGCTCAAGAACAGCTGGTATAATTCCTGCTCTAGCTGAGCAAGGAAGGCCCGCTTCTTCCCTCGCACAAGGCGCCGGAAGGCAATACGTGACTGTCGGGGTGAGTAGTGACTCCCAAAGCAACCTCCCGCATCAGTCGGGCTCTTGTCTCTCTACACTCCTCATCATACCAGCTGTTCTGGGGCATACACCCAGAACGCTGTCTCTGTCCAGGCTGAGTATGTGGATATGCCTCTCTCGTTGCATCCTGTAAAGTCTCTGTTAGTATATGGGTCAGCTCCTCCAAAGGTCTCCCTGGCTCCTCTGTGTACAGACGTCTATAAATCCCATCTCTGTAGACAGCATCAGTCTCTGAAGTAAAAGTATATCGAGTGCGATCTGCCCCTCGTGTCCTCTGAGCTGTGGTAAAGTGAAAAGAGATGGTCAATGTCAACAATGCATGATCCACTACTACCCCAATGGGCCGAGATCCACCAACTGTGAAGTCCTCAATGCATGAAACAAAGCTCGGCATTGAAAAGATGCAGGGGGGAAGAGAGCTTGAGCTCTTGCAAGCACACACACACACTCACAAACCCTAATAGAGAACACACAAGTTGAGAGGCTGAAAATCTTCTTCTTCTCTACTCAACACTCAACACACCATATACAAGAATAAGAGTACACACAATATGAAAGGTACTCAACCAAATACATACACGGGTTCTCTATAGTGTGAACCCGACTAAATGAGCTGGCGCTATAACTATGCCAGTCTCTAGAGTGGCTGTCACACAGCCTGTCATCCCACTGGCCGCATATCACCCAAGATCTCACCAACCATGCCAGTGGTGTAAGTGCGGGGCCTATCCCCCAGGCGGGTCATCAGTGTCCACCGCCTCACTAGAGCTCGATATCTCAACACTCCCCCTCGAGCTCAACTCCATCTCATGTACACCAAGCGAAGCCCTGAATCTGCGGAGCTTCTCTGTACCCAATGCTTTGGTGAAGATGTCAGCTACCTGATCCTCTGTGCTGACATAAACAAGGTCAAGGTCTCCTGCCAAGACCTTCTCTCTGACGAAGTGGTAGTGGACCTCTATGTGCTTCGTACGAGCATGAAAGACTGGGTTCCTGGCCAACTGTATACTACTAATGTTGTCACAGAAAATGACAACTTGTCTATCCACTGATAGACCCAAATCTGCAAGTAGCTTTCTCAACCAAGCTACCTCACATGCTGCCATAGCAGCTCCTCTGTACTCGGCCTCTGTACTCGATAGAGCAACCGTAGGTTGCTTCTTGCTGCTCCAAGTCACAGCAGCACTCCCCAAAGAAAACATGAATCCACTGGTAGATCTTCTATCTGAGATACTACCAGCCCAATCAGCATCTGTGTACCCATGTACACATATCTCTGTCCCAGTCTCATAGAATAGTCCACAATGCAAAGTAGACCTCACATACCTCAGTATGCGTCTCACTGCATCCAAATGCGGTTTCCGTGGAACCTGCATAAACTGACTCACCAACCCAACAGCATAGCTCAAATCTGGTCTGGTGATCGTCATGTAGATCAAACTTCCTACTATGCGTCTGTACATAGTAGGGTCCTCCAAGATCTCTCCTGAATCTGCACTCAACTTGCCATTCTGATCCAATGGCACAGAAATAGGCTTACAGCCTGTCATACCATACTTGGACAACATGTCCAAGCCATACTGTCTCTGCAGTAATCCAATACCATGTGGTGACCTAATCACCTCAATGCCCAAGAAATATCTGAGCTCTCCCAGATCCTTCATCTCGAACTTCTGTCTTAGCAGAATCTTTACATCAAAGATCTCTGCATCATGGTCCCCCGTAATGATCAAGTCATCTACATAGATGACAACAAGCACAACTCCTCTATCACCATGTCTCACGTACAATGAGAAATCTGCATTGGCTACATGAAAGCCAATAGTGACAAGATATTCAGAAATCTTGTTAGACCATGCTCTTGGTGCTTGCTTTAAGCCATACAAGGCTTTCTTCAACCTGCAAACATGCTCGGGGTGACCCACATCCTCATAACCAGGTGGCTGCAACATATACACCTCTTCTTGCAAATCCCCATGCAAGAATGCATTCTTTACATCCATCTGATGTAAAGACCATTGCTTTGACGCAGCCACTGCTATCACAACTCTCACCGTTGCCATCTTGGCAACTGGGCTGAAAGTTTCCTCATAATCAATCCCATATGTCTGTGCATATCCTTTGGCTACCAATCTAGCCTTGTACCTGTTTATGCTCCCATCACTGTTATGTTTAACTTTGTACACCCACTTGCATCCAATGGCTTTCTTGCCTTCTGGCAATTGCACTAAATCCCAAGTTTCATTTCCATATAGTGCATCCATCTCCTCGTCCATGGCTTTCTCCCAATTCACATTTCCAACAGCCTCATCAATGCATGTGGGTTCAACAACCTGCACAACCTTTGCCATATATGCATAGTGATGTGCCACATAACCATCATATGTAAATCTCTGCACAGGGTTCTTCACTCTCCCTGATCTTCGCAGTTTTTCATTCATGGCTTCCATAGCCTTCTTTACACCAGGTGTTCTCATAGCTGGGATCCCAAGCTCCTCATCAAGGCTCATATCTGAGCCACTGGACTCTCCATCAACATGAGAATGCCCTGCAGAAATGTCAGGCATACCAAGGGGCTCAACCACTTTCTCTTTTCCTTTACGTGATGTACTAATCACATTTGCAGGGCTGGTATTATGACGCAGCCTGCCACTCCATGGTCTATCAACAGACCCACTAGATGAGGACTCTCCTGGTCCACTCAAAGACTGTGATTGCTGACCTGCATTCTGTGCAACCACACTTCCACTCACATCAGCCCCAATAGCTTCTTTTCCAGCAGCATACCAGCTGCTCATCTCATCAAAGACAACATCCCTGCTTACCCTCAACTCACGTGTAGCAGGGTTATAACACCTGTATCCCTTTTGCTCAAGGGAATATCCAATAAACACACATTTTTCAGCTTTCGGATCCAGCTTGGTTCTCAACTCATCTGGCACATGCACATATGCAATGCATCCAAAAACTTTCAGATGAGATAAATCTGGTTTTCTGCCAGTAAACCTCTCCTCTGGAGTTACATCATGTATGGCTGCAGTTGGAGTCCTGTTCATGATGTATACTGCTGTAGAAACAGCCTCAGCCCAATAGCAATGCGGCATATTTTTCTCTTCCATCAATGCCCGCGCAATCTCAGCAATGTGCCTGTTTTTCCGCTCAGCAACTCCATTTTGCTGCGGAGTGTATCTGCATGTATACTGTCTCCGAATTCCATTCTTCTTCAGAAATTCAGAGAACTCATTGGAGAAGTATTCTCCCCCTCCATCTGACCTTAGGCACTTGACATATTTTCCTGTTTGCTTTTCAACCAAAACTCTGAAATTCTGAAAGTGAGTGAAAACCTCACTCTTCTCCTTCATGAAATATACCCACACTTTCCTTGTGTGGTCATCAATGAAAGTGACATAGTACCTGCAGCCTCCCATAGACACGGTCTTCGTAGGACCCCATACATCTGAATGCACAACATCTAGTGCATTTCTGCTCACATATCTATTACGTGGAAACACATGCTTTGTTTGCTTCCCAAATTGGCATGCTTCACATATTTTCTGCATACCTTCCACTTTAAATTTTGGCAGCCCTGTCACAATTCCTTTTGTCTGCATAGACTTCAATCTCTGCACATTTACATGTCCAATTCTTTTATGCCATATGTCTGTGTCTGCAACAACTCCTGAACCATTTGCAAACATCGCAGCACTCATTTCAGGCATGTCTACATCCAACGTAAACATTCTGCCCACTCTGTTGCCTTTTGCAACCAACCTGCACTTGTCTTTGAAATCTTCAACATAACACCCATCAGGGTTAAACCGAACCTGCAACCCCTGCTCAATCATCTGGCCAACTGAAACCAGATTCTTTGTTATGTTCGGTACATGAAGTACATCTGCAAGGTACTTCACTTTGCCATCCTGCATAGATAATGGCACATCTCCAACGTGGGCAATTGGATGAGCAGTGTCATCCCCTGTTTCCACAAAACCTGGTCTTTCCGGGTTCTTCATCTCCTTGAACCACTCCCCATGACTCGTCATGTGGTTCGAAGCGCCTGAATCCACATACCATACATTATCTTTTTGTGCTGCATCAGCATTTTCAGACATGGCATTCACAACATGCTGCATAACAAACAACCTTTCATTGTCCTCATTATTTCTGCTTGAGGATGCATAGTTGTTTTGCTGTACTTTCCCATTTTGCATGTCAGCCTGCTTCTTATAACATTCTGACTGCACATGTCCTGGCTTACCACAATAGTAGCATTCACGTGCATCATTATATTGCCTTTGCCAATTTCCACGGCCTCTTTGACTCCCCCTGCCTCTGAATTTGCCTCTTCCACCTGCGTGTTGTTGTTGTTGTTGTTGATTCTGGGACTGTTGTTGCTGCTGCTGCTGCTGACCATAATTCTGATTACCTGTTCGGCCACCTCCTTGACCGCGTCCACGGCCTCCTCTACCTCGTCCTCTTCCTGAACTCGTGTAGAAGGCCTGTTGCTCTGAACTGTTCTTGCTTTGTGAAGACTGTTGGTCTTCACCCAAGCTCTTCTCTTCGATAATCAGCATAGACACCAAATCTGTAAAGTTGGGAATGTTTTCCCGAGTCTGAATAGACGTCTTAAACGCCTTGTATTGTGGCCCGAGACCACGTAAACAGACTTCCACCTTGTCATCATCATCTACTGACACACCAATAGATGCAAGGGATTCCACAATGCCCTTTATCTTCAACGCATAGTCATTCACAGACATGCTCTTTTTCTCCACAGTATGAAGTTCATTCTTCAACTGTATCTTACGTGCCTTGGTATTTGTTTCATAAAGCTTTACCAAGGTGTCCCACGCCTCCTTGGGGGACTTGGCATCCTGAATGTGCCCAATCATGGTGTCCTGTATACTAATGGAAAGCCAATACATTACTTTCCTGGCTCCTTGGTTCCAATCTTTAAACTCTTTCACATCTGCAGCAGTCGGATTTATATCCGGTATCTCCGGTGCCTCTTCATGCTCACCTTCTATGTAGTCCCAATAACCTTTTCCCATCAGGAAATTCGTTAACCTGAACCTCCAAGCATGGAAGTTATTCTTGTCCAGCTTCTCAGCCACAATCTGTGTTATGCCATCATTAGACATCTTGCCAAACACACAATTTTACCAGAAACTGCACTCTGGTTTTTCTGCACAACCTGCAGTATTTTCTGCACAGCGGTACTGGAGTACTCAAATGTCACAATCAGTGACTTCAATGTGCATACATACACCCAATGGCAACTGTAGACCTCTTTGCAGCACCCACAGTGTCTGCACAGTCAATCTGTCTTCCTGCAGTTCTTAAAACAGAGTTCTGCAGAGAATCGATGACTTACCCGCAGTGCTTGAAATCGCCTGCTTTCTGAAAAACGGAGGTCCAGACGCGCCCGAAACGCGTTTTCGGCCCGAAAATCTCAGTCCAAAGGACTGTATAGTTGCCCTATAGCTTCACTCCCGCGAAGAAAGCTCCTCAATCGGAGATCGTTTGCCGGTGCCTCCCGTAGAGCTCCCGACAAGGGTGTAGTCACCAACACAATAGGGAAGAGTAGTTGAAGCTCTTACCCTCGTACCGCTTCCTGTGGTTCTCTTGCTTGCAGCTCAGCCCTTAGCACGAACCAGGCTCTGATACCATGAAAAGATGCAGGGGGGAAGAGAGCTTGAGCTCTTGCAAGCACACACACACACTCACAAACCCTAATAGAGAACACACAAGTTGAGAGGCTGAAAATCTTCTTCTTCTCTACTCAACACTCAACACACCATATACAAGAATAAGAGTACACACAATATGAAAGGTACTCAACCAAATACATACACGGGTTCTCTATAGTGTGAACCCGACTAAATGAGCTGGCGCTATAACTATGCCAGTCTCTAGAGTGGCTGTCACACAGCCTGTCATCCCACTGGCCGCATATCACCCAAGATCTCACCAACCATGCCAGTGGTGTAAGTGCGGGGCCTATCCCCCAGGCGGGTCATCAGTGTCCACCGCCTCACTAGAGCTCGATATCTCAACAGGCATAGCCATAACATAATCCACTGTGCTAGCACCATGTCTATTTGGAAAGCAAGTAAATCCAGCTGCTGACGGAAACCTCTGCAAGCCATTAAGTATGGCCAACCCATGTACAGTCCCCATATCTACCAGATATCTCCCATACTCTGTGCACTCCACATCCTGTGAGCGTCTGTCTAATCCCATATCCAGAGTGTCCAGCTCTCTCAGCATCTCCTCTGAGGTATCATAAAAGGCTGTCTGGTGGTTGCCCGTCCGGGCATTAAAGTCCCCTAACAGGATGATGTCTCCATCCCTAGAGAACTCCCATATGTCATCATCTAGCACAGAGAAAGGAGACTGCCCTCTAGGTGTTGCATATGTCGATGTACTAGGAGAAAAATAGCATATGGCAATATACAGGAATCTGCATGTGTCGGCCCTCAGTCTCACCCACATATATCTGGCCTGATCATCTCTCCGAACAATGTGTAGAAGCGGTTGCAGCTCCTCCCTGAAAAGAACTGCCACCCCCTCTAATCCTCTACTACTATGTACCGATCTCGTCCCTACTCTGCAAGCTGTCTCCCATCTGTATCCTGTCACCTGTGGCATCATCTGACCAGGGACCTGGTGAGTCTCCGAGTAGAAGACTATATCTCTATCTCTAAAGCTGTCCTCAAAGGCACCTACATCAAGTCTGAGGGATCCATTGCAGTTCCAGGCTGCCAGCTTTAATTTGGTCCCATAGGTCTCGCCCCGTCATGTAGAGCGTCGCTCCACGATGACCACCCTCCCTTCTCTATAAAATGCTCTCTTTCCCTTTTCTCTTGCCGCCCTAATCTCTGGCATGACTTCCTTCATATGTGCAAGCTATGAAAGAGTAAGATCGTCACCAAGAAAAATGCCTATATTCTTTAAAGTGGGTCGCCTCTTCAAGACCTCCTCCTTCACCTCAATAGAGGGGAAGCGAAGTATGAGAGCTCTTTCCTTTGATGTTTCCCCGTTGCCTCCGCTTTTTTTGCCCACTCTCCAGGCTTTTGCGTGTGCCGGACTGTCAATCCCCATCAACACCATAAGCTCTTTCACCTCCTCTTCAACTTTATCCCCGTCTTTAAGGCCGGTAATCCTCACATGCAAAGCACGTGTACGTCTTCGTTGTTCCTCTTCCAAAGTCATGTTAATGATTGTAGGTGTAGGGGTTGTTATCACCTTACCTTTACCCTTCTTGGCGACCTCTATCCACTTCTCCGCTTCATCCATCTTCCTTTGAGTCTTGGTGATGACTTCCACCCATGAGGAAGTCTTTGCTTCGTGTTGCTTCTCTTCTTCCTTAATTGCCCGTACTTGTTCCTTGATAACCTTGAGCTCTTCTATCATGGATGGCTGAATTTCACCTTCTTCAAGTCCACCATTTGCCTTAGCCTTTGCAAGCTCCCTCTGAAGAGCTGAAATTACGCCTTTAAGCGAGTTGACTTCCCCGTGAAGGTCTTTCACTTCTGCTATGAGGTCCTCATCCTCTTTCCACCGCTTACCCTCATTGAATACCATTTGGAGAAAGTTGGCTTTCTCCTTCCACCATCCCTCCATCTCCGCCTTCCATTCCTTCATCTCCTTTTCCACATTTGTTATCCTCTTGTTTGTGACCATAAAAGTTGCCTTCGTCGGGTTGCGCAAGGGGGAAGCCATGGAAGAAGCGAGAGAGAGAAAGAAAGAAAGAAAAAAAGATTTTATTAACGTCTTCCAAAAGACCGAACTCGGCCTATGAGACAAATCGGAGTACCTGTATGGGGTATCCTCTGTCATCTCAACAAAATGAAAAAGTACTGAACAAAAAAGCTGAATCTGAGTGTGCAGGGGATGGAGCTCTACTACTAGGAGAATGCAAAGCTATATGCATGGAGTATACAATCATGATATGCAACCTAGCTAGCTCCATCCTGTACCATACTGGGGGTATAAAATGGTATACATCAGTGAAGGGGGTGTCCACAGCTCCCTGAAGAACATGCCTGGGTGTGCTCTGAAGCGAGCCAGTCGCTCCGCACCCTCTCTGTGAAATTGAGCTCTGATCTCTGTCATCTCTCTCTGGTATAGGCGTGGTGTCCGAAAGCCAGGTGTCCTCTGTCTCCTGCGGGCTCTAAGTGTCTCTGCTCTCTGGAGAGTAATTCCCTGCCGTGTAGGGGCTGGGAGGGGGATGGATCTCTGAAAAAATGTAGTAATCTGTGTCTGTCGCCCCCCCTCTGGAGCTGTCTGAGCCTGTAATAATGTCTCTCTGTGGCGCTGTATGTCTAGAATGAATCTCTCCAGTATGCGCTGGTCTGCTGCCTCAAAGATCTGGCGTAGGGAATGTGGCTCTCTGAATAAAATGGGATATCTCTCTCTGATGGCTGTATATGCTCTGCATCTGCATACATAATGCTCCTCACTCTCCACCTCTTCTCTGCACAATCTGCATACCCTCTCCTCTCGGGGGATCCGTGCTGCTCTGCCAGTCTCAATCTCCAGTCGGTGTGATGAAACTCTGAGCTGACCAATAGCCACTCGGGAGCCGTGTGGTAAAAAGCCCTCCATGTATCTAGGCCTCTCTATAAATCCATCATCAGTGATACTCATGAAGTGATCTCTGTAGTATAGCATCTTCGGTGGAAGAGGCTGTGTAGGCGATATCCATGTCTCTCGTGTATAGAGCTGCCATAGATCCTGTCTCAATACTCTGTTCCTCTCACTATGAGAGAGACGGATATGTGGTGCATCCCTGTCATACTGGAATGGTGGTAGATGATCCATGTCTAGGCCATGCTGTGAGAACCAATGTGTGACCTGTGCATACCATGATCCTCTATCTCCTGCCTCAGCCAGCTGTCTAGATGCCTCAAAAGCTCTGTATGACAATCTGTCATGTGGCATCTCTCTGAATCTTTCTAGCAGGCATATAGTCTGAAATATGGCCTCTACCATCATAGGAGGCGCAGCAAACTCTGCTCGAATAATGTCATGAGGTACTAATGGTTTGTTGCGTATCATGCGTGCCATCATGAGGGCCTGTGGTCTCTCTATCTGTGTCCACCAATGGGTAGCAAGGCCTGGCGCCCATACCGCTGCTCCATACATCAATGCCGGTGTGACTAATGTGTCAAATAGCCACCCCTTCGTCCGGGGCTCCTGAAAATGCGCCTGGTGGCACTGTCTCTCTAGCATAGCCAATGCTGCATATCCCCGTGTCAATCTAGCTCTGGCTGCTGAACCCATGGTGAAGCGTGTGGCTGCTACAGAGAAGGTAACCCCTAGGTACACGTATGATGTCACCACCTCCACCTGGCATCCTGCGAGAGTGAATGTCAGCTGACTCCTGCCCTGTCTCCATGTATGAAAGACCATAACCTTGGTTTTCCCAAGGTTCACAGTAAGACCCCTCTGTGTGCAGAAATCATCGAGTGCATGTAGATGCTACTGTAGACCACCTGGAGACTCAGACACTAATACAATATCATCAGCATAGAGCATAATATGTACTGAGGTACCTACTAAATCAACTCCATCTCCGCCTCCCCGTGTAATGAAGTGAGCCACCTCATCAATGTATAACCCAAATAGCGTGGGGGAAAGTGGGCATCCTTGCTTCACACCAATGGTGCTAGCAATAGTCTCGGACATACCTCCTGGACATCCGACTCGCCCAAAAACCTGCTCATATAATGCATAGATGCCCCATGTCATATCTGCTGGTATGCCAAGAGACTGCAGGCGCTAAAAGAGCCTCTCTCGTGGTACTGTGTCAAATGCCTTGCGGAAATCCACAAAGCAGCAATAGAGTTTTCTCTTCCTCACTCTGGCCTGATCAATCATACATCTCAAAGTGAATACATGGTCAGTGGTAGAGAAAGCTCTCCTGAAGCCTACCTGCCCTGATGAGCGTAAACCTGCTCGCTCAGCATATAAGCTAAGCTCTTGCTCCAGCACTGCACCATAGAGTTTGGCCAGCACGTGGCCAACCATAACCGTCCTGTAGTTGCTCGGATCGAGCATATCCCCTGTTTTGTGAATCGGCACAATGGTGTGCATCGTCCACTCCGCAGGCAAACCCTCTGCTAGTGCCCTATTAAACAGGTGTGCAAGAAAAGGAGCTAAAGAATCTACTGCATATATGAGATGCTCACCCTGCAGGCCCATATGGTCGGCGGCCTGTCCATGCTGTAGGCGGCGGATAGCTTCCTGTACCATCGAGTGGGTAAAGAAGCTAGCTGTGGTAGGTCGAGGCTCCTGTGGGTGGCTGAGGTATAGGTGGCTGCTGTGGGGCATGGTATAGGCCCTCTGCATATGTGTGCCATGTCTGTGGGTCTGCAATAGGTGTCGGTGTCCGGGGCTCTCTGAAGTGCCGCCATGAGACAGGGCTATCTCTACTCATGAAGAAATGAAAGATCTCTAGCTCCTGTATCTCTGCGAAGGCCCGCCTTTTGCGGCGAGTAAGTCTCCTCATCTCTCTCCTCGACTCCTGCTCTGTGATGGCTCCCAAGGCTCTCTGTATGCGAAGCCGTGAGTATAGGGCTCTGCACTCGTCATCATACCATCTGTTCTGGGGCATAGTCCCAGGTCTCGCAGGCTCTCCTGAGTGTACACAATGTGGGAAGCTCTGTAATGCAGCCGTGTGTAGGAGTGATGCCAGTTGGGCTGTAATGGTATCCATAGGTGCCAGGGGATCCATGAGTAGGAGCCCATCCTCTACTCTGCCAGTGTATATGTCTGCCATGTCATGTGTGAAGTAGATGGTAGTGTGTGGCGTCGGTATGTGGGGGCCTGGTGATACTGGTGATCTAGTGAAAATGCCAAGTATGTATGATCTGCCCCAATAGGACGAGGTGGGATGGAGAATGAGGTGACAAGCTGTGATGCCTCCAAAGACCCCATAATGTAGTCTACCACCGTGCCTCCGGTCCGTGTATGACCCCCATGTGGGAAGCATGTCAGCCCTCCTGATCCCGGCCACTGTAGCATCCCGTTATAAATAACGAGACGATGCCTGGCTCCCAACTCTAGTAAGTGGTCCCCATAATGTCCTCTGTCTGGTCCAGTGTCCTCTGATAGCCCTTATCTCCTCTGGATCCACAGGGTGGAGGATCTCCATGTCATCATAGTCATACACCTCACACTGTCTGCTCTGTGTGTGGGCATTGAAGTCGCCCGTAAGAAATACTTCCCCTAGTGTAGAATAATGCATAATCTCCTCTGACAGACAAGTGTATGGCGAGGCTCCTGTCTCCTCGTCCTGTGGCATGTCCTCTGTAATGACATAGGAGGATCCTGATGGAGAAAAGTAACATAAAGCTATGTATATAACCCTGTCCTGTGAGAGCTGTAAGCTGATCCACATGTATCTCGCCTCTGGATCCTGTGCTACCACTCTCAATCTCCCCTGTAGCTCCCGTCTGAATGGAACTGCTTCTCCCCCCAACCCTCTCGAGGTACCCTGGCGTGTGGTCCTCCTGTATGCTGACTCCCACTGGAATCCCTCTACTCGAGGTAGCCCTCTCTCTGGGCTCTGATGTGTCTCTGTCAGAAGTATGATGTCTCTCCCCACCATAACATGCTCCAGTCGTCCAGGCTACACCCATAGTGAACCATTACAGTTCCATACTGCCATGTGTATCTCTGTCAGTGGCCTGGTCTGTGTCCCATAGGCCCCAAACCGCTAATCCATGGGCCGGCCATCAATGATGACCCGACCATCTCGATAGAAGGCCTTCTTGCCTTCTCTCCTCGCGTGTAAGACTCGTGGCATGCAAGTTCTCCTATGCTCAAGCTGCATCCTCGTGAGATCATCATCCAAGAAAATAGGAGCTCCCTCTAACCCCCATAGTATGACCCTCTTCCTCATGAAGGTGACCCTCTCCGTCTCTCCTGCAAACTGTAGGATGAGGGCTCGCTTGCGTGTTGAGTCTTTCCCGGCTCTCCATGCTTTGGTGAAGGGGAGAGGGTGCTCTTCCTTGTAGCCAAGCTTCATGCATAGAAGCTGTCCGTCCTTCTCGGGAGTGGAGTCGGGTGTCTCGGCTATACCTGTGACTCGAATGTTGAGGCGGCGGGCATGCCTCATCTTCTCCTCCTCAACGGTGGTGTGAATGATTTGGTGTTCTTCCCTTTCAGTCTCCTCCCGCACTTCTTTACGGATGTTCTTCTTCACCACCTCGACCCATCCTGATTACTTGGCTTCGAGCTTTCCCTCCATGTCCTTTGTGATCTCCTTGGAGATCTCTTCTTTGATGGCCGTGAGAGTGTTGTCATTGATCTCCCCTTCTTCCTTCTCAGTATTCTTGATGGCTACCATTTCCACTTTCAATGCACTCACCTCCTCCTTGAGTGCCGTGTTCTCTTGTTCGAGGTTCGTGACCCGTGCTTCGAGAGCTATGATGTGCCGGTGTAGTTTGTTTTCCACCTCATTGAGGTTGGAATCGGATGTCTTCTTGTTCTCCTTGATTAGTGCCTTCATTGCCATCTCGAGGGCCTCGAGTTTCTCTTGGAGACTCGGGGCCATTCCTCCGGATCACTCTGCAGTCCTTCCCACAGGGTGGGAGGAGAGAGAGAGAGAGAGAGAGAGAGAGTTATGTTGCTGCCTTGGGGGCCTGAGCAGGGGTGGGTGGTGAAAGGGGGGCGAACAGTGCTGGGAGAGAGAGAGAGAGAGAGAGAGAGAGAGAGAGAGATTGCAGATCTGAAATTCAGAAAGTGCAGCCAAACCCTAAAACGCAGCTAGAAACATAAATGGCAGCATGGGCAGAGAGAGAGAGAGAGATGGAGGGGTCAAAAAGCGGGGTGCGGGCAGGCAAGAAGGCGCACAGGCGGGGAGGAGGGGAGGGAGAGATGTGGGCAAAGTGGGGGGGGGGCGCAGGCAGGCAGCAGGAGGGAGGGGCGGAGGGCAGGCAGCGGGAGGGAGAGCGACTGGGGGGGGGGGGCGCAGGCGGGCAGCGGGAGAGAGAGCGAAGGGGGGCGCAGGCAGGCAGCGGGAGGGGTGGGCGCAGCGGGAGGGGGGGGGCAGCGGGAGAGGTGAGCGAAGGGGGTAGTGGGAGGAGGGGGGCGCAGAGAGAGAGAGAGAGAGAGAGAGAGAAATGAAATGAAATGAAATGAAATGTTATATTAACGTCTTCAAAAGGCCAAAGTGACCTATGAGACCAAAGTTACAACCATGTGACATTTGATACACTGTTTGGAAAAGAAAGGAGATAGCCCCACAATATATCAGTAGGGGGGAAGCTAATGCTACTAGCCAAAATGGGGTACATGAGTACATGGATACCTGAATACATGAACATGGGGGAGTACAAAAGTGACAATGAGTACAACAGTATATGGCTGGAGTCGTAATCATCCTAGGAGCTCTAGCATGGGTCTCTCCCGGATGGCCTGGATATCTGCCATAGTGAGATGCCTGGTCGGACGAGCCCAATGCCTCGCAATGATGCTCTAAATCCTCCGGTGTAGGCACCGTCTCCGATGTGGGGATCCGCGAACCCTCGGGCGTCTAGATCTGCCCAACTGGATAGCTCTCTCAACTAGAGTCCCACGGGGTGTCCACTGCTGGGCTGCCGGCTGTGTGTCCTCCCGGGTAGTCCCTCTAAAGAAGTCAGTAATCTGTCTCTGTGTGGACTCCCTGCCAGTCGGGCGTCTGCTCTTGATAATGGACTCTCTGAGCCTGCGGATCTCCAGGAGATAAAAACCCAAGCATCGATGATCACAGTAGTCCATGACTCTAGCCAGTGGTCCAAATCCCTCTCTGAAAAGGCAATGGTAGCGCCCTCGAATCTCATAATATGTTGTGCAACGACAGATGTAGTGCTCCTCCGTCTCTAGCTCTATCCAACAAATCTGACAAATCCTGTCCCCTGGAGGTATGCCTCTAAATCTGCCTGTCTCTATCTCTAACTGATGTGAAGAGGTGCGGATCTGCCCAATGGCGCACCTCAATCCATGAGACAGATGGGTATCCATGTAGCTCGGTCTAAGTATAAAGCCATCCTCAGTGGTGCGGAGATCTAAAGAAAGATATATTAAGCGTCTACTAAAGACCCAATGGGCCTATGAGACCAAAGTGATACAATAATGTCCATGGCATATCTCATCATGGAATGGAAAATAAAACAGAAAGAAAACATAGATATAGCTATCTCACTGGGGTGATACAAAATTGTCCATGGAAACTCATCATGGAATACTAAGAACATAAAAACATGGGAGCAACATCAGCTCCGAGTAGATGGTATACCACTCTCCAAAATGTCAAGCATGGGGCTGACGAGTATGGCCGACAGGTCTCCCTCAGCTATGTCACATGGAAAGGTAGCTCGATGGCAGTGGAGCATGTCCTGGTCTAAGAATAACACGATTCTTACAGCCTTCTTCCATACAATTTGACAACCAATCCTTCTGGGAAGTCATATGAGAAGATGCAGTGGAATGAAGGAACCACTCACCATCTTGAGTTGAGATTGAAAGAACGCAGAACATCAGAGCATCATGCGAGCAAAAGCATAGCACGCGGATGGGAGCCAACAACCAGCCGGGTTCCCCCCCACCCGAAGATCCCGTGAAACCACCATAAAGGTGGGGGATGAGGGGAGACCAATGGGCATTTAGACCTATATAGAGTCATCAATTAGACCCCAACCCACTATGTGGGATATTACACTGCCACATGGCAACACGAGGAGCAGGAGGGCAAGAATCCATTCCAATACCCCCTGGATGCAAAGCCCGATGTCAAGCAGGTGCCAATGAGGCTCTGATACCATGAAAGAACGCGGAACATCAGAGCATCACGCGAACACAAGCATAGTACACGGACGGAGGCCAACAACAGGCTAGGTCCCCCCCCCCCCCCCCCCAAAGATCCTGTGAAACCACCATAAAGGTGGGGGATGAGGGAGACCAATGGGCATTCAGCCCTATATACAGCCCTATATAGAGTCGTCAATTAGACCCCAACCCACTATTTGGGATAATACACTGCCACATGGCAGCGTGAGGAACAGGAGGGCAAGAATCCATTCCAACAGAGATATCTGTTGCTAATTACAATGAGTAAGAACTCGTTCTTGTGCTCTCGTTGATCAACAAAGTTTAATGATTTCCTTCCCCGGTTGAGAAAGTTTCTTCTTCCTCTTGCTTCATCAACCTGTTGTGCTTAATGCTTGATGCAGCAGTTCCTCTCAATATGCCCATAAACAATTAAGGGCCTTTGCTTTGCATTGCTTGTTGCTGAATGGTTTGAAATTTTCTCTTCTTCTAGACTTAAAGGTTTAATTAAACTTTTGTATTTGTTGTCCTTGTTGCCCTAAGGAAGAGTTCTCATCTTGGCTTTGCATTGATCAACCGAAAGCATTTTTGAAATTACGTCTTCCACAGCCTCAACCTCCCCTTGCTCTTGGAAAGTTCAACTGCACATTGTATACTTCTTCACTCCCCTTTGAATCCTTGAGATTCATCCCTTTTGTGCTGAAGTAAAATACATGAAAGTTCTTAAAAGAAGAGATAATTCTCGCAAACCATTAGAGCCCTACGAAAACTATATAATAACTAAGAGGTAGACCCTTAAACACAATGCTCACCACATCCACATCCTAAATTTGTTCCGATTCCTCCCAGTTCTTCACAATTATTCTCCCCGGAACATAGATGCAAGGTGAAGGATCTTTCCGGCAATATATTTAAGAATGGCCACAATCTCTTGCCAAACATGGCGCCAATATGGACGGAACACATGATGATCTACGTCTCTGTTAATGTGGGCTTGTTCTTGAGGGAGCCTCTTCTCTTTGTTTCCCATCTCCAATCTCTTGAATTATGCTCGATCAGCTTGTAACTGAGGGAGAGGACACTTGTCATCTCCCCAGAAATGTTGGCATCCCACACCAGGAAACTGATTGAAAAGCCCCTTTTTATTGATTTTTATGCCTGAAACAGACTAAAATTTGCTCTCTGTTTTGTATTTGTATTTGTGGGTCCACAGTTCATTTAAAAAATGACCGCCCAAGCATTTTAGACACTTATCCATGTTCTCGCTTGTTAGAAAGATTACCAATTGGGCATCTGAATATTTGTCTTTCTTTTCCTGGCCTTTTGCAACTTGTTTGTTTTAAAATCAGATTTTCGGAAGAAAACATTGCTTGGCAATGACTCCACAGGCTTACGGCCTCCACCGACATCTTCTCATGCCAGCCGACCAGCCGGTCTCATCACTTGCACTTCTCCATCTGCCTGGAGAATTGTCCAGGCCAAGATCAAGCTCTTATTAAATCTGTCCACGACTACTGAATTTCCAAGATTTCTCACTCTCTTCTTCTTCTCCCATAGGCCACAGAAATTGATTGCTCTAATACTAATTTGGTGGAATAAATTCAGCAATTAAGCAGGTGATTGAACAATTAACAAAGCATCGATTAGCTTGCATTGCAAAAAGAAGAACTTGATTACTGATTGCTTGTGCCTTGGCTTGCTTAAAGCCTTCATAAGGAATGTGCAAAGTTTTGCCACTTGGGCTACCCACATAAAACACTCATGTACAAATCCCTTCATATCCCTTATCACCTCATTTAACCTTGACAAATGAACCTTAGTAAACTATACCTCAAAACCAAAAATTGTGGCATGACTTGGACAAAATCTCTCTCTCTCTCTCTCTCTTTCTCTCTCTCTCTCTCTCTCTCACAGCCTCAGCATCAGCAATATATGATATCTTATATCCCTCTTATGGCACTGGATGGAGTTAGACATAGATCTGCATAGCATGCTTGTACTACCCCTTCAGCATATAGAGATGCATCTTGCCTTAGCACTCCATCCACATCCCCACCCCCCTTTATATTGTTTGTATATGGGCTCCACCGATCCATGATGATTCACAGCTGTATCCAGACACATGCACACTTTTTCTTTTCTTTCTTTTCCTTTTCTTCCGATGACCGGAAGAACAGAGTTGTATTATTTTTTGTCTCATAGGCCGACTTTGGCCTCTCATAGACGTTAATATATCTTTCTTTCTTTCTTTCTTTCTCTCTCTCTCTAATGCATTATAGTCAGGTTGGGTACAGAACAGCCCCCAGCCATCCAAGTATTATCGGATCACACTGGGACAGGCTGGACTAGATTTCCACTCCATCCCCGATGGGCGGCCAAGCTGACAAGCGGACTGTTCTGTACTCAGCCTCATTCTTGAAGCAAGTAACAATATAAAGCAGCTGACTAAATAAGGTATGGCGTTACCATAGAGAGACTAACCTGAGACAAGGAATTGCCAAGAAGGATTGCAGACGCTGCGTCTGAAGCAGCATCTTCACTTTTTTGCATCTTCAAAGCCATGCCCACATCAGCAGCTGCAAGCGCTGGGGCATCATTCACACCATCTCCTACCTTGATAGATTGATAATAAAAATACATAAACAAACAAAGAAACAAGCAACCTGTGTCAGCTTTAAGCACTCTATATACTCCAAATGTTTCAATAAAACCAAAATTTCAATATCCCATCCTAGAAAAATCACCAAATATAGTCATTTCCTAGATCTCATTAGACTGCCATTCAGGAGTATTGCTAGCAATCCAAAACCTATCAAAAAAAAAAAGAGTTACCCATACATGAGTTTCACAGCCACCACACAAAACACTAAATGAGCAGTCCCATACTTTTACATAGCTGCACTCCAGAATTTGAAACCTCAGGCAGTTTTTCTGCATTATGCATGGCATAGAAGGCTGCCTTACTGGACTTTGCCAGTCCCTTCTTCTCCAGGCCTTTTCTATATGGCATAACACATCTGCTATTACCACAAAGCAATCCCAACCTGTTATGCATGACCATGTTTATTTACCACTTAGTCTAGGCCGTGCATCAGTCACGCATGAATCCTGGTAACCATGGTGAATGGATAAAGAGTGCTTTTTTCCTCAGGAATTATATGGGTTCTCTTGCCCAACTTTGACACTTCTGGCTAAATACCCCCGATGGGGTTCTCATGCGAGTCTGATGCGAGTCTGATGCGAGTCTGATAGGACAGTACTCCAACCGTTCACCCCATGGAGTATGTGTACTTGGAAATCACCCAACAAAGACATCCCTTCCTTTAGACTAACCTTCCCTTTAAAACCCTTGCATAGTCACTTAAACAGTACCAAGTAGTGTCTAGCTTTATTTAACCTTTTTTTCTCCAGATTCTTTCCATGGCCAAAGCTAGTAAGAGCTATACAAACAATACCCAAACAAAAGACAAATAACACAATAATTGTTTGTGAAGTCATTTGGAAGGGTTACATCTGCTGTGACGGCGTGAATATGTTGAGTTATTCATGTCAATATGATGTCAGCATCTTGGGGCACAATTATGTTAGAATGATCAATTTATGCAAAAGAAGATGTGATCACTGTGGAAAGTGTCATTCTTGAATTGTTTTCTTGACGTAAAAAACCACAGTGGTTTTTCAAGGCATGAATATCTTTAGATATTCACGTCTAAAAATTTGCATGGTTTGGACCCCTTTTCATGAATGTAAGTATCCAAATCACTCAGATCGTGGATGAAGGTTTGAAAAAATCTCCCTCCCATAGACACTCCTCGTTAACTAGATCAGTGCCACACCATCAAGTGCTTAATTAAGTAAAAAGTCAATTTAACTACATGTTATGAAAACAAGCAAGAATTGCCCACCATTAACCTTTAAAAAATCATGCATGTTGCTCAAATTGGGCATTTTGCAATTACCATTGCAACAGAGAATCCTTGCTTTTGTAAATCAGCTATGAAATCAGCTTTATCTTTGGGCCTTAACCCAGCATGTATGTGCTGTATGCCAACACTCTTCGCAATGCTTGCAACTGCCTCTTCCCTGTCACCAGATAGCACCAAAGTCTCCATACCCATTTCCTGCAATCTGGAGAAGAAACCTTGAGGGAAATCAATAAATGCTTGCTAGAAAATAGAAAACATAAAGCCGGTAACATTAATCATGATGATAGAAGACATGCATACATGGATTGCACACTAACTTGACGAGGAAAAAAAGAACCACCTCAAAACAGTTTGCTTTGCATCTTCGCGCAGAGTATCTGTCACAGCTATTGCTCCTATAATCCCAAAACCTTCCATCCCCACATATACAGTAGTCTTTGATTGACTAATAGACATGGAGCCCAACTTTGCATCGAGAACCTTGTTTAGCTGTGTCGCCAAACCTCTCAATTCCACTGGGATAACTCCCACTGCAATATCCTTCGAAGATTTTCTTTGACAGCAACCATGAACCCATTCAAGCAAGCCAACAGCCACAATCTTTCCTTCTACCTCTGCCAGGGCACCATAGCCTGGCTCAGTCAAATGACCACTGCTTGAGGGTAGATCCAGACCCATTGCCTCAACCTTTGTGAGTATTGCTGAGGCAATTGGATGACTAGTATGTCTTTCAACAGCAGCAGCTAGTCTCAAAACAGCCTGGTTGCCATATCCTCCAATGGTAGCTACCCCAGACAAAGTTGGCTTACCTACAGTTAATGTTCCTGTCTGAATACCAAAACTCAACATTACCAATGGAAAGTTCTGGTTATTTCCCAAACTTAACAAAATTCAAAGTGCAGTCTTGACACCATAAGAGCCTAAAGCTACAAATCAACAACTCCATCATGCATACCATAGACCTCCTCATGCTAGGAGATCCCCATTCGTGTCATCAGTGCCCAAGAGTAGGTGCAAGTTCATGCATAAAGATATGTCCACCTTAATGGACAAATCTTCATAGATAAAGCACCATACTGAGTTTCTATCACCTCTCAAAGGTGAAGAGAAGACTCAGTCATGAATAAGACTAGCACTAAAGAGAACACATCCACACACACACACACACACACACACACACACACACACACACACACACACAGCATAGCTCATAGGGAAGCTGCACCGCTTTGCATAAAAACAAACAAAATTTAATCAATATTGATCAATTTAACTCGTGAGCCCAACAGTTCAAGGTTCGAGGTGCTACATGACCTTATCAAAGATGATCTTATCCACACCAGCCAATCGTTCCAGCACGTCACCACCACGCAATAGGAGTCCTCTCTTAGCACCTGAAAACAGTAACCTTACACTTGGATTATGTCCAGTACAGATTTTCAACACCTTGAAACCAGAAAATACACAAACGAGTTACCACAATCCTGTGGCTGTATCAAACATCAATCAAAAAAACAATTTTACATCTATTGAATAGTCCATTGTCCCTTTATCATAGAATGGCATAAGGGCAACAGCCAAAGGCTTCACCAGACTCTTCCCTTTTTAAGAGTGTTCTGACGTCCTCTTAAAGATGATAACATGTGTAAGATTGTGATATAAGAAAGAAATATATGGCAAGAAACTCATAAAATGTTTAAAAGTGTTATTGAAGATTTTGCTGTACACTGCATCCATGGCAACAATACAGAAAAGATTCAGGTGGAAACAAATGAGGATCAGCCCACTCTCGCCCTTAAGATAACCTGTTTGTCAGACTTCCAAGCATGGTCCTTTCCTCTAGTAAAAATGACAAATTGAAATACTATACAAATTTGCAGCTATTAAGGCAAGCGATCTAATGTTTACCTACTTCTTCTGTACAGGATTGCCTACGCAGTAGTAAGACGGTTCTACAAGAGAACCTTCAGCAAGCCCTCCGAAGTATAGAGACTGACACCCTTGCTCTAGGAGCCTATGTTGAGAGCGTTGTATGAAGGTTTTGTAACTTGCCATGCATGACTATATTTGTTGAAGAAACTTTGCCTGGGTTGATTTATCAAATGTAATGGTCCAAGGTCACTTGCAAATGGATGATGTGTGAGCTATACGAGGAGAAAGAAACGATGCATGTATGGGTGATATGAAAGGGCATGAATGTATGGATGTAGATCATGTTCGTGTGAAGGGTGATAACCACCTTCACACCCAATCAATGGAATAAGTGCTTCATATCAATTCAACATGTGTTCTTTCTTTCTTCATCCTATTGCTTCCTGCGTTGTAAAGTCCTTCCCAAGATCAGCCCTAATCACTGCCCTACTCACAACTGAAACACGGTTAGTACTAAAACAAATCATGAGGTAGCAAGCTAACTCACCTCCCAACCATGACCAACATCCACCGATCTCCCCTGAGCCAAAGCTATGGCTCCTCCACAATCCCATAGACCCATGTCTAACTCCGGCACCCCATACCACCGATGCCTACCCAAAGGCCTTCGATATGCCAACCTATGTACTTACCATGTGCATGGAATAAGCATGTCTACTCTCTTGGTCCAAGCTAGACCTTCAATGGTGTATCTGCACAACAGTGTCTCATAATAACCTAGGCTCTCACTTGTATAGTGATAACTATGCCATAAATAGCTAACTTGCTATAAACAGCCATTAAGCCTGTTTTATCAATCTAGGAATCCTAGCTGAGTATTTACCTGCTAGCCTCTAACATTGGGGGCCCCCTAACCTCACTAGATTAGATTCATAATCCGCAGATTAGTATCCACTACATAACATACTTCCGCTCTTCAAGCAGAATGAAATTAGGGAAGCGCTTACTCAACTAGCTGACTCCCAAGTTGAGTCCAACCGACTCCCAAGTTGAGTCCTCTGCCCTATCTTTCCCCTTAATCTTATATTCAGGGATCAACTTGTTCCTAAGTTGCCTTTCCCTTAAATCTATCACCCTCTTGGGTTCATGTGGAACATAGGACAAGTCCTAAACCTCGACAAGTTCCTGAGGGGTAACAAGGTTATCCTCAGCTCCAGTATATCTTTCAGACCCTACACAAACAAGTGTACCATGGAATGTCATGGGAACAATGTGAATGCACATGTGCATGTGCTGGGCCTGCCTAACAAATCTGCCAAACAGCCACATGACCACCAAACAGAAGCATCAAGGGCAGCATCATGGCATACATGGCACCAGACAGCCTTTAAGTGACAGCAAGAAAGAGAGGGCAGGGGAGGGGAGGAAAATATACCCAAGCTTACAAATTGAGAGAGTAGGCCAGATTCACAGAAGTCTGGACAAGCTAACATGGCACCATTTCACTGGCAGTTATGTCCCCGGAAGAGGAGCTCGTTCACAACCTCCACATCCCCTGTATGTTAGGCCCACAAAGCAGCCACTGCAAAAACGTGTCCAGCTGCTAATCCGGACACAAGGTGAAAAATGATGGGTATCTGTGACAGATCCCACACATGGCATATTTCAACATAGCGACCTGGTCTTGCTGCACAAACACCTTTACAACTAGGCTGTCCTCATTTGTTGTAAAGAGATAGGCAGCTTTTTTCTAAGGTTTGTGTATCGACTGGAGGCTGGACATGGCCATGTGTCTGCCGTCTGCCATAGTGATGCCACATCACCACCTTCTACCTGGAGAGCATTGAAGCGGGCCTAACTGCAAAGGAATTTTGCAACATGCACAAAGCAAAGAAAACACTACAAAAAGTTCTGCAAAGAATACAAGGACATCAAGAGTTTTGTCAGCCTTGAGAGAAACCAAGCGTCTAACAACAAGAAGCATAAAGGAACAGGGCAAGAAAAATGGTAGTGCAGTTGCATTCAGCGACTTCAGCCTTACCCATGGAAGTCCCAACAAGAACTGCAGTCGGGGTTGCAAGGCCCAGTGCACACGGACATGCAACCACCTGCAACAATACCATCAAGCCAAGCAGTGATGCCACAAACACTCGTGCATATTCAACAACAGCACAAATGTACAAAAAAGGGGGAGGGAGAGAGATACCAACACATCAATGCCAAGCTTTACGCTTAGAAAAAGGCTACCGCCTTCAGGATTCACAACGTCATTTAGAAAAACATCTGGAAAGAGGTTTCCACCAAGAAAATCCCTACAAAGGTTATCATTCAATCAAAAAAATCAGTCAAAGTACCTTCTTATGTGCAAGTCATTAACAAAAAGCAAGTATCTATTAACCAAGAACACACCAAAAAAGAAAGGTCGCAGCAGAGGCTGCCATTATCGTATAGGCAAAGGGGCCTGCTATAGAATCCGCCAGCCTTTGTACTGGCGCCTCCCTTGCTTGAGCTTCTTCTACCTGTAAGACATTATATTGAAAGTCGAGTGCAGTAAGAAACCCTGCATGT
Source organism: Cibotium barometz (assembly GCF_041138505.1). Classification (NCBI taxonomy): domain Eukaryota; kingdom Viridiplantae; phylum Streptophyta; class Polypodiopsida; order Cyatheales; family Cibotiaceae; genus Cibotium; species Cibotium barometz. Next base: position 39,557,963 of record NC_141053.1, on the reverse strand, counting down.
TCAACACTTGTTAGGTGCCTACTCCTCGCACAGCCCCAACAACAGATATCATAGCCACTCTCTCCCTTTCTCCCTCCCTTCCTCCTCTCTTCCATAATGGGAGAGCTGGGGATCGCAAGGGGAAACAGACAAAGTTCTTTGCTAATGGATGGGAGATAATTGCCCCTGCTGTAGCTAAGCTTTTTAACGTGGCTGTCTGCTAGGGTATTATATCTCAACACCATAATTTCCTATCCATAAAACTAAAGATCCCATGGAATCAAGAAAGAGAATATTCCCACTCTAAGCCCGCCATATGCTGCTCTCTTCCGGAGACCTCCATCAAACTATACTTTAACAAGAGTCCATGAAGATAGAACTGTGGAACGTCTATGTTGCTATGAGGATTCAAAAATCAAAGTTTGGAGGCTGATTTTGTCAGAATTGAGCTTGTCTGAAATTGTTTTGATGTCCTATGTAAACATAAGTGAGAATTTTAAATGAAAGCCCTCAAGTCTGCTGCACATTGAGCTTGTCTGAAATTGTTTTGATGTCCTATGTAAACATAAGTGAGAATTTTAAATGAAAGCCCTCAAGTCTGCTGCACATTGTTAACCGTAATGATCACAAATGGAGCTGATTTCTTGAGGCATATTATTAAGTTTAAATTGCAAGCTTGAAAACCTTAATCAATACCAAAGAAAAAACAATCCATTACATGTAGCATTATATGGTAGTGATGTGTGTGAACACACTTAGGACCACCGGGGCACTTTAATCAATACCAAAGAAAAAGCAATCCATTACATGTAGCATTATATGGTAGTGATGTGTTATATGGTAGTGATGTGTGTGAACAGACTTAGGACCACCGGGGCACTTTTTCCCTCACTAGGAGGTTTTTCCCCCTGTGCGTATGTACACCCTCTTATCTACTCATTTTGGGGTGTGTACTTATCTTTTGTATTTGGCACACATTTGTTCATTCTAATCTAGTGAGTTTGTGTGCTCTCAAGCTTCTCTATCTTGTGTGTGTGCATTGTTGCAACCCTAACCCTAATTCCAACAATTGGTATCAAAGCTTCCTTGACACTTGATCTAGTAGTCTGCCTCCCTCTTCACGACCCTGTGTTTTCTGTCTCCGATTGAGATACCCTCTTATTGAGTCTCTGATTTTTCTATTTCCGATTGAGATACCCTCTTAGGAGAAGTATACAGAGTTTTCAGGGTCCACAGCGCGATTCGGGCACGTTTTGGGCACCGCAAGGTTTCTGCAGACGTTCTGGAGAGGCGTCATTTTGGATTGATTCTGCTCGATTTTGGGTGTTTGGGCTGTGTAGCGGCAAAGATTTGGTGTGCAACAGCATCTACAGTGTCTTCAACAACATCGACCATCATACTTTCACCAATAACACTCTATTCTCTACTGTGTGTTATTTTTCATACACTTTGCAAGTGATTCAGTCAATTGACAGCCATCTACGGTTGCATTCAGTGAATACTGAGTACTTACAGTGTCTTGAAAGATTTTGCATTTGATAGAAAGTCATGGCTAGCAGTAGTGATGTATTCAACATGTTGTCTGCGGGGGAGGACAAACTTGATGGGACTAACTACCCATTGTGGTCCTATATGATGAGGCATGTACTGGTTGCTAAAGGCCTTTGGAAGGTGGTCAGTGGTAGTGAAACTCGTCCTGTTTCACAACTACCAGTGCAACCTAGTGCAGCAGGTACATCCGAAATAGAATCTGATACAGATGTGGCTCCTCCACATGCACCACCAGTACCTCCCATTGTTGCTCAAACGAGATGGGATGGAAGAGATGCACAGGCACATGCATTGCTTGCACTTTCTGTGAAGCGAAGCATTATTTCTCGTATTCAGTCATGTAAGACTTCAAAACAGACATGCGATGCACTTGCTGCATTATACCAGGTGCACAATGAAGCACGTGTTGCATATCTGCGCAAACAGTTGAAGTCTGAGCACATGAATGAGGGAGACTCAATGGACAGCTTCTTGACCAAGATCAAAGATTTAAAGGAGCAGCTTGCTAGTGTGGATGAGATATATCCTGATAGTACATTGGTGCCCACAGTTCTCAATGCATTGCCGGATTCTTATCAGTGTTTTGCCTCTACCCTTAGACTCATGATGAAAGGAAATCCAAATGCCCTTACATTTGATGAACTGGTTTCAGTACTCTTGCAAGAAGAGCAATCTAGGCAAAACAGATCTAATATGCGAGTTGGTGACCAAGCTTTTGTTGCCAATCAAAAAGACAAAGGTGGCTATAAGCCAAAATCAGAATCCTCAGATAAGGATGCACAGAAAGAAGGTGATAAGCCTACAAAGAAGGGCAAGTGTCACTATTGCAGGAAACCAGGACACTACATACATGAGTGCAAGAAAAGGCTAGAGAAGGAAAAAAAGAAAGAATCGGGCATAGCTGTGGGACTGATGCATCTGCACCAAGTACAGAGAAGAAGAAAACTGCAAGTTTTGCTCAAGATGATTGAGCATGGACTGTACATTGCAGTTATGACCCTTCTGTTCATAATGCATGCATGTCAGTGGAAGAATCAGATGCTCGGTAGTTTGACAGTGATGCTAGGAAGCACATTACTTCACAAAAAAAATTGTTCTCGCCTCTGGAATTTGTCCCAAGTGCAGAAACCGTCACATGTGCAAATGGTTCCTCATATCCTGTCAAAGGAGTTGGTAGAGTTGTGCTCACTACTACAAATGGGGGCGCATTTACTCTTTCTAAAGTTTTATATGTGCCAGGCATTAGGAAGAACTTATTGTCAGTTTCAGCCTTAGCCTTATCAGGCTTGACAGTGAAATTTGTGGATGACAGATGTACAGTTTAGAATAGAAATAATGATTATTCTATCATTGCCTCAGGTACCTTGTTTCATGGCCTATACAAGATGGATGTATTTGAGAAGTTGCAACATGATGCTTCCTCAGTCTCTACAACTCGTGCGCTATGAGTGATGCAGAATTATGACATGCACGATTTGGCCATCTGAATTATGGCAGTTTGTTACGCCTTCAAAGGCATGATATGGTGTCTGAGTTGCCAACTCTTAAGACCCCTACTAGACATGTATGTGAGAGGTGTATTCTTGGTAAAATGCATCGGGCATCATTTCCAAAGGAGGATCTGTGAGAGCTGTTAAGAAATTACAGCTTATACATAGTGATGTATGTGGTCGTATGAGGACACCATCTATTAGGGGATATCACTACTTCATCACTTTTTATTGATGATTACTCTAGATATAGCTAGGTGTATCCATTAAAGCAGAAGTCAGAGGTTTTTATGTGCTTTAGGCACTTCGTATCCATGGCTGAAAATGCATATGAATGTAAAGTTGACACCCTTCGTTCAGATCGAGGGAGGGAGTATATGTCCAAGGAATTTCATGCATATATGGCTGGAAAAGGCATAAGGCATCAATGTACAGTGCCATACACACCTCAGCAAAATGGTGTGGTTCAGAGGAAGAACAGGTCTCTCATGGAGATGGCACGATGTATGGTGAAAGCCCAAGATTTACCTCATGGTTTTTGGTTAGAAGCAACTATGTGCGCAAACTATGTGTTGAACAAATGCCCTACCAAGGCCTTGCAGTCTAAAACTCCTTATGAAGCTTGGCATGGCAGGAAGCCTTCTGTGGCTCATTTACGTGTTTTGGTTGTCTTGCTTATGCTCTTGTGCCTGAGCAACAACGCAGTAAGCTTGATGATAAGGCAATTAAATGCATATTTGTGGGATACAGTTCAGAAACCAAGGGATATAGACTCTACCATCCAGCCTCAAAGGAGATTTTGGTAAGTAGAGATGTTGTTTTTGTCGAAAACTCAGTTCAGTCCATACTTTCATGCAAAACAAAAGCAGAATGTATGCTGGCAGCTACTTTACCTAGCAGAACTCGTGCAGGTTCTCATCATGCTCATTATTCTCATGTGGATCATGTTCTCATTTCTACTTTATGTAATGAGGAGAAACCTGTTTCCTTTGAGGAAGCACAGGATAATGATTATTGGATGCATGCTATGCAGGATGAGTATAACTCTATACTCAAGAATGACACCTCGTATTTGACAGATCTACCTCACGGCAAGAAGGCCATTGGTACTAAGTGGGTTTACAAGTTAAAACGCAAAGCAGATGGTAGCATTGATCGCTACAAGGCCAGACTTGTTGCAAAGGGATATGCCCAACAAAAGGACATTGATTATGATGAGACCTTTGCACCCACATCTCGTATGACTACCATTAGGTGTCTCATTGCTTTGGCAGCACATCATGGGTGGAATGTACATCAGTTGGACATTAAGACTGCATTCTTGAATGGTGATCTACATGAGGAGGTGTATGTATCGCAGCCTCCTGGTTTTGTGAAAGGAGAAGAGTCTAAAGTATGCAGGTTGAAAAGGCTCTTTATGACTTTAAGCAGGCTCCTTGGTATGAGAAGATTCATACATACTTGGTTGCAAATGATTTTTGCAACAATCCATTAGAGAGTACCTTCTATGTGAAGAGGAGTAAGGACACATTCTTGGTCATCGTTTTATACGTTGATGACATGCTACTCACGGGACCTGATATAGATAAAATTTCACCCTTCAAGGCTAATTTGCAATCATCGTTTGAGATGTCAGATTTGGAGCCGTTGCATTACTATTTGGGGATTCAATTTATGTAGCGCAATGATGGCATTGTTATGCTACAATCTAAATATATACAAAAGCTATTGAAGAGGTTTAATCTTGAAGATTGTAAACCTGTGGCTACACCTATGGAGATAGGTACTCGACTTAGTCTTCAAGATGCAGGAGACTCTTTTGATGCTAGTTTGTATCAGCAGGCTGTTGGATCCCTTCTTTATGTATGCAACACGAGGCCAGATATACAGTATGCGGTCTCAAAGTTGAGCAGATTTATGCATAGCCCAAGTACGAAGCATTGGCAGGCTGTTAAACGGGTTTTCCGCTACAGGGCACTCAGTATTTTGGATTTCCGCTATATTCAGGGCACTCAGTATTTTGGATTGTTTTATCCAAGCCAAAGCGCATTAGCAGTTGCGAGGAACCCAGTGTTTCATGCTCGCACTAAGCACATTGAGGTGCATTACCACTATGTCAGGGAAAGACTCTCTGAAGCAGAGATCAACTTAGTCTATGTGCCTACACATGACAACATGGTAGATTTATTCACGAAGGCTCTTCCTCGTGAAAAGTCCGAAGCTTTTCGTAAAGCTTTGGACCTACTGCCTTTTCAGGATTGATCGGCCATACACTGTACATGTTCTGTAATATGCAGTGGAAGTCTTTGTATTGGACGATCCTGTCACACAAATGCTCACACCGTCTTCTGTATCCTAAGTTTCGTGAGTTTAGCAATCCACTTTAATACTTCAAACTTTAAAGAGATGAGAGAGAGATATATGAGAACTGTACACCAGATTGGGTCCCAAATTACCCACTGAAGGGCCCCCTATCCCGATAACGAGATAGTATTTACTTTATTACTTTAGAGAGAATGATTGTGGACTGTAGATAAGCCAAACGCAAGATCTCAGAGGATCGGAAGCCTGGCTGAACTGTACACGGCTGTAGAAACACCTCAATGAACTGATCTCTAGCCTATGCACTCTTCCCAAGGGCATGAGGAAGGGCTGCACACGTGAGGCTGAGAAAGGACTGCGGTGGACTATTCTAAGCTATGTAACTATGCTGTAAATGCTTATGAATGATATGTTACCTTCACCAGATGACTGTTGCATGTATGGATGATGCACAGAAGGCAGAATACTGTTGTGGAACTGATGCTGGACTGAAAACGCAGGTAGGACTGCTGTAGAACTGTAAACGCAGGTCTGTATGGACTGAATAGCTGCTGGTGGTGATATGGGCTCAAACGCAGAGGGCAAACTGCTGTCCTGGGGCCTGGAAGGGTGTTGTATGCAAGCGCCTATGGCTGTAGGGACTGAACTGCTGCGTTAAGGTACTGATTGGCTGCGCCTGATGACTGTAGGGACTGTACTGCTGTGTAAGACTGCTGACTGAAGCAAACGCTGGTTCTCAAAGGCTGGAGAAGCAAAAGCAGAAGCTTCAAGAGGATGTGATTAGTCTAGGCTGAAGGCGGGGAATGCTCCTAGTGCTGAGGAGGAAGGCACCTAGCTCACTGAAGACTGAATGAATGTCTAAGCCCTGTGCAAGCCTATTTATACTAACTAGGGGTTGGTCGCTGGTCATAATTTAATAAACTTTATGTTTATAAATGACATTAAATGCTAAATAAATATCATAAAATATTGAAAAAATACCAGATAAATCCTAGTGAATTTCCTAAGGCTTCCGAGATGTTCTAAATGATGCACAGGCATATGAATGCACATTATGCAAAATGCAGATTGCTTTCTGATACAAACCCTAAGGCTTCTACTGTCTCTACATGCATGAATGATTCTCTCCAAGTGGATTAAGGGACTTGACGGACTGATACCGCTAAGGCTGAGGAGTGACCTACGTAGCTCGTGCCTGACTTATCCTAGACTGAGGATGTACAATGGGGTCACGGCGTACGACAAATATCATCCTTCTAGGTTCTAATAATGTGCAAATGTTGCACTGCTGATGATGAGCCATCTTGTCACCATGCACTGAGTGCAGAAGGCATGTGACATGTTCACATCATCACTCCAAGGGGGATTTGTAGCATTATATGGTAGTGATGTGTGTGAACACACTGAGGACCGCCAGGGTACTTTTTCCCTCACTAGGAGGTTTATCTTGTGTGTGTGCATTGTTGCAACCCTAACCCTAATTCCAACATATATGACCTCCTATAGAGGTCATCCCAGCTATCTGGACCAATTCAAGGCAGCTCCTGAGCCATGCAAAAGAGGCAATAGGCTTTTCTTCGCACTTGTAGCCCTAGTCCTTGGTGGCACATTTGGCACTATGGTTAGTCACCAAAAACGTTCTGAGGTTGAGGCTTTGTTTCAAAACAAACTATGAGGCTTTGGAAGCCCAAGAAAACTCTTGATTTCATGTGATGTGAACCGATTGCAACTCCGGCCATTAACTTATTGCCTTGTTCTCTTGATCCATCATATACCATCCTTTGAAAGAGCTCAATGTTTTTCCTCTAATTTGGAGAAAAACCAAGATGTCTTTAAAAAAAGTCTATGATTGCCATTCTTCAAATCGATACGGCTGGAATGAGATGACTCTTTCAATTCATCCAAGAAATCATGCATCCTTGGTTGGATCAGCCCTTTCTCCAAAAATTCGTTAACTTGTGTCATAATTTTCTTTTGTTCATGGCTTCCACTTCACTTGCAAGCAGTTGGCCGTTATGTGCTAGAAAAGTAAATAATCAAACCTCACAAGATTAAAAATCATTTCCTCCCAAGAATGAATGAGAAATCGATGGCTCTGTGTCCAATGTAAGGGCAGCATGAATCCGAGAGCTTTAAATCATTTACTAAACCAACAACACGATTAACCACCATAAATGTATCAAATGAAAATAGAGAACACAAGATACGGCCTTGGGGTCAAAGATGGGCTAACCCCCCCTCCCCCCCACCCCCACCCCCCGCCGGGGGGTTATATTTGTATTGCCAAAGGAAGATTTATAGAGTACAAGATTTGAGGGTGTCTGAAGAAATCCCTAGCCAGTACACGGGATTTGTCCAAAACCAGCAATACAATGAAGACTACCTGCCAACACGAAGTATGGTTGTTGTAGAGCGGAATCTTTAAATGAACCACCTTGTTGGCAATTTGCAAACAAGGGATTCAATTCTCTAGACTCACGGGGTCTATCCCAGTCATCTGTCTAAAGAAAAGTAGCCAAGGGTGGTTCTCAATGAAAAGGCTACCTACTGAAATATGAGAAACCCCAGCTCTCCAAAGCTTAGTCACAAACCTACCTGTGCCTTTGGGACCCTTTTCTTGAGCCCAGGTAGATTGGTTCTCCACAAAGATATCTCCAATTCAATCTAGAATGTCCTCCAATTATCTTCAAAGAGTCTTAAAGGATTTCAAATAGTCTTCTAGAAGCTTCAATATGAGCTTTGATAGCCCCCAATTCAGAGAAGGGCTCTCCAACTAACAAAACAGAATCCCTGATGCTTGGACAGCAATATACACCAAAGAGAAGAGGGGAGATAGCTGTACAGCCACCAATGAGAGAGATGAGCACTGCACAGCTTGTGGGCAGCAACCAGATGAAAATGCAGTTCACAGGAAGCAAGAGAGGACTGACCGTACCGTCCACTGTAGCAGCACTTTAGGTCATACAGAATTTGGTGCAGCTGGGTCTGATTGAATATCCTACAACAACTCAACTGGGTGCCCGTACACGAGCCCCTGCCACTTGGCACAGCTGCCAACATTAGGTGCATGCTCAAGTGGGTGTGCCCAAGACCAAGGAGTTTGTCATCCATTTTTTCAAAAGGGGAGCCCAACATTACTGGCTTGTCCTTTCCAATAAGTTGTCCGCCCATATGTGAATGAAATGTGTACATGCCAAGCACACTTCTGGCCATAAAACCTTATACAAATAAAATTGGGCCTTGGGATTAAATGCACCACCTAATCATAGTCACCAGAAACGAGAAAAGGGAACGGAAACGTTTGAGGGATGGAAGCGGGGAAACGAGTTTTTAGGGGTGGAAACGGCCGTTTCCTGTGACAACATCACTTGGGAAATGAGAAACGGCCATGGAAACGGATGGGGTCCTGAAACAGAGGAACGTGTTTTTAGAGGCTGAAACGGCTGTTTCCTGTGACTATGCACCTAATACCCTCAGGGTTCCTGGGAATCCCCAACCCCGTGGACATTCACGGATTGAAATGCAGGCAATGTCCACACCGGAAACGAATTCATTTGCTGTCACAAACCCCTATATTCTAGGGACATGCGGATGCGTGTCAGGCCTAGAAACATGCGGATGCATGTATGTATTATACCTGGGCATGTGTATGGATCATATGAGTGGATGCATATGAGTCCAAGGACATGGCAGGACATTTGTGGACTTTCGGGCGGTGCCCGTGTGGATTCCGGCCATGCACACATGGTGTGTTATGATGGCAGGCGGAATATTTTCAAGTACAAGAATGATGATAGGTGGTTCTCCAAGTTTACATGTGCACAATGCATAAATGATGCATGCCATAACTTTATTTTACTTTGTGTGACATTGTCTTGTTGCCTGGACAATGCTTGTTATTTTGGCTGGTGAAGTCCGAGGGACCGGGGACGCCCGGGCACCTTGTGGACACGTGTGTGCACTCCTGTTTGGGCCTAAAACTGTGGGCTTATGGGTTTTGCAGGTGGTAAGTGCGTCCACACTCGATTTACAGCTTACTTCATTTACTACTGAGGTTTATTGGTTTGCAGGTCCACACTCATTAATAAGTGGCTGGAAAACTTATAATGCGTTCGCATTTGGTTGGACCAAAATTAATGAAGTCCGGACAGCTTATGGCCATTTCCCATTTGGTTGGACCTAAACTTATAGAAACAGGACAAATGGAGCACTATGGGCTGGACACCTACCTGGACACCTTATGGGTGAAAGAGTGCACAGAGCGGAAGCAGAGTGGCACTAGAATGTGCTGAACAGAGAGTGCAAGAGAGAGAGAGATATGGAGCAAACTATGCTGAATATACTGAACCAAAACAGTCCCAAGCAAGAGACAGTGATAGTCTCATAAGTGAGGGAGCAAATAACTACAAGACTCTATGAAAAATGAGAGGCCAGCACCCACTATTTATAGTGGGGAAGAGCTGGCCGACTGGAGCATGAAAACAGGCCGACTGGAGCTGTTGGACATGGCTCCCTAGAAAAATGCCAGAAAGGCTGGGAAAAATCCCAGAAAAATACTAAAAAAGGGGTGGCCAGCCCACAAACAAGGGCCATGCAAAAGGGGACCAAATGGGCACCATACAGAGCAGAAACTGGGGATGAAAGTGCTAACACCCCCTCTCAGCACCAGATGCTGAACAAACTCCGAGAAGCCGAAGATGAGGAGCCAAGGAAGCCTGAGAAACCGGCTTGGTGAACAAATCTGCAGCATTCTCCGCGGAAGGACAATACTCCAAACGCAAATCTCCAGCAAGAACCCGTTCACGAACATAGTGATACTGAATCTCAATGTGTTTCGTACGAGCATGAAACACAGGGTTCTTGGCGATGGCGATGCAACTCTGATTGTCACACCAAAGAAGAGTAGATCCGGTAGGAGGACAGCCAAGCTCCTCCAATAATCTCCGCAACCATATCGCCTCACATGCAGCATAGCAAACTGCACGGTACTCCGCCTCGGTAGAGGAAAGCGCCACAGTAGGCTGCTTTTTACTGCTCCAAGAAATGGCTCCAGACCCAAGTGAAAAAACACAACCAGTGGTCGAACGCCGTGTATCTGGATCTCCAGCCCAGTCTGAGTCAGACCATCCAACAAGAGTGCGTCCTTGGCCATAAAAGATGCCAAAATCCAGAGTGCCACGTAAGTACCGAAGAACTCTGAGAGCACACCGCCAATGCTGCTGACGGGGTTTGGATGAGAAGGAACTCAATAAACTGACTGCGAAGCATATGTCCAATCGGGAGTAGGTCAACCATACCAAACAACCGACGAGAACCCGATACTGTCCCTGATCAGTCCCTGGAGAAGCATCAAGTGAAGAAAGCTTCTCACCAATATCCAAAGGAGAAGATACTGGTTTGCACCCAGTCATCTGAAATCTGTCGAGAATCTCCCGAGTGTACTTCTGCTGAGAGAAGAAAATGCCCTTCGAGGTCTGCCAAATCTCAAAGCCAAGAAAATAGTGCAAGAGGCCCAGATCCGTCATCTCAAACTCTGTCTCCAAAGCATCCATAACAGAACGGATCCGCACAGAATAAGAACCTGTAAAGATGAGGTCATCAACATAGACCACAATGATAACAATCAACCCCCTCTCAAGGAGGATATAAAGGTTCGAATCTGCATGAGAACGGCGCAGGCCGAGCTTCTGAAAGAACTCATCAATCCGCTGGTACCAAGCCCGCGGAGCCTGCTTTAGACCATATAAAGCCTTCTTCAGCCGGTACACATGATCCTGTTTGCCCGGAACAACAAATCCTGGCGGCTGATCAACATAAACCTCCTGTGTAAGCTCTCCATTCAAGAAAGCCGACTTGACGTCCATCTGGAAAACGGGCCATCTATGATGTCCTGCAAGTGCAAGAACGGTACGAATGGTAGTCATCCGGGCCGTTGGAGCGAAAGTCTCATCGAAGTCGACACCAGGGCGCTGAGCATAACCCTTGGCAACCAACCTCGCCTTGTGCTTGTCCAAGCTGCCATCAGCTCGGAACTTTGATTTGAAAATCCAACGCACACCAATCACCTTACGCTGCAGAGGCCGAGGCACCAAAATCCAAGTGCCATTCCGTTCGATAGCATCCAGCTCTGTCTGCATAGCATGACGCCAAGACTCATGTGAAAGAGCCTCGTCTACAGAAGTGGGATCAGAAGGACCATTAATGATTGTAGACATAAGAGCATAATTAACAAACATGTTGCCCTCATGAATTTGTTTCCCTGTAACTCTGGAAGAACGCCGAAGAGAACCAGGCGGAGGAGCAGAAGGAAGCTCACGTAACCCAGAGTCACGAACTGTCTGATAATACCAACCAGGTACAGATCTGCTCGAACTCGCCGGAGGAGGAGCAGGGTCATCATCATCTGACTGAGAATCCTCAGCTGGAGGTGTGACAGTAACAGCGGGAGCAGGAGGATGAGTAGGAGGAGGAGAAGGAGGTGCAGGAAGAAGAAGCTCACCAAGCTCACCACCCCCCTCTGAAGATGTAGGAGTCTCGTCGAACACCACATCACGGCTCACAATAACTTTACCGGCTTGAGGATCATAAAGACGATATGCCTTGGACACAGTGCTGTATCCGAGAAAAGTCATGCGCTGAGACTTCGAGTCCAACTTGGAGCGGTGCTCCTTAGGCACATGAACATACGCGGTACATCCAAATATCCGGAAATGAACAACAGAGGGCTTCTCACCATGGAAAGCCTCATATGGAGTTTTGTCGGGAAGAGCAGCAGTAGGAGACCTATTCTGAATGTAGACAGCAGTGGAAGCCGCCTCAGCCCAGAAACGTCGAGGTAATGAAGAATGCTCAAGCATAGCACGGGCCATCTCCATAATGGTCCTATTCTTCCTCTCGGCAACTCCATTCTGAGATGGAGTATATGCTGTAGTAAGCTGTCTCCGAATGCCATGTGTCTTGCAATATTGCTTAAACTCCTGGGATGTAAACTCACCCCCTCCATCGGTCCTGAGAGCCTTGACCGAGTGACCGGTCTCTTTTTCCACCTCGGCTTTCCAATCACAGAAGTGATGAAAAGTCTCATCCTTGGTCTTCAGAAAGAAAACCCAAGTATATCTGGTAAAATCATCCACCATCACGAGCATGTACAACGCCTTACTCAAAGACGCGGTACTCATAGGACCACATAAGTCTGCATGAATGAGAGCAAGTGATGTCGAAGATCTGTGTGTCGCCTCCTTCGGAAAGGCGGCTCGGTGCTGCTTCCCCTGTAAACAAGAGGAACAAGGAGAAGACGGAGCCTTGATGGTTGGTAATCCATCAACCAACCCATCCTTCGAAGCTCGCTGTAGAAGCTGATAGCTCAAATGGCCAAACCGAGCATGCCAAAGAGCAGAAGAAGCACCAGAAGAAAGCAGAGCGGTCAGTTTGTAGAGACCACTATCTTGGACTCCCTGAGCCAAGATGCTACCAGTCGCTTTATCACGAATGGTAATCTCATAACGAGAAAAGATCACCTCCGCACCCTGAGCTGTAAGAGCACTCACTGACAAAAGGTTAAAAGCCAAATCTGGAATATACAGAACGTCAGAGAAGTACCTCTTGTCCTCTTCAGAACGGAAGATGGGGATAGTGCCATGACCATGCACTGGCACAGAAGAAGAATCACCCAGAGTGATCTCGCCTGATCTGGCAGTGAAGTCCTCGAACCAATCTCGATGGGGTGTCATATGAGCAGTAGCACCGCTATCAACAATCCAAGACCGTGACTGAGAAGTCACAAGAGCAAGTATACGCCGAGTACCTGCTAAGAGAAGTATTCCATCATCCTTCTTGGGTTGAGACACCGCCGTTGAGGAAGAGTTCTTTGCTGCTTCATCACGCTTCTTCTTGTGACATTGGGGTGACTTGTGACCCTTCTTGCCACAATAGTGACATTCAATGTCTTTATTCTTTGAAGATTTGTTGTCTTTATCCTTATCGGAATCCTTGGAGTTCTTGTCAGAACCCCCTTTACCTTTCTTTTGTTGAGACTTCCCTTTATCTCGTGCTGCCAAAGCTCCATCAGGGCCACCGGAGGTGCCAGTCCGCTCCTCAAAGCGAGACTCTATCTGCATAATGGAGGGGAGAACATCCTCCCAAGTAACTGGAACAGGACGAGGAGAAGAAACCAGAGACTGAAAGTATGCATCAAACCTCTCTGGAAGTTTGGAGAGCAGCCGAATAGCCATATCCTCTGTGGAGATGTCCTTGCCACAAACAGCAAGCTCGTCCCGGAGATCTTTCATCTTCGAGATGAAAGCAGATAAAGATGGAAACGCAGAAACTGATAAGTTCATAAGTTGCTTTTCCAATGCCAAAATCCGACCCGGAGACTTAATCTCATAGAGATCTGCAAAAGCCTTCCAAACTTCATGTGCAGCATCAGCTGTACGCACATGAGAGAGAACAGCATCCTGACAGTTCAACATCAGAAAGGAAAAAACACGTCGATCATTCGACTGCCAAATATCAATATGTGCCTGAGTCACACCACCGGAAGCAAGGGTGGGAGGGGTGGCATTGGCGGGTGTAACAAGCCAATCCCAGAGATCCACGCCACGCAAGGCCGATTTCACCTTCACCTTCCATAGGGTGTAGTTGGAACCATCCAACTTGGCAGACTCTGCAAACATATGAAGAGAAGTGGGAGCAGCCATCACAAGAGCTTGGGCTCAATCTCAAGAAATGCACAATCTCTGAAAAAGGTGTCCTCCACAGGTACCAAGTGTGCCACCAAAGCCTGCAACACCACAAGCCCCCTCTGCAAAGGGAAAGAACCACTGGAGAGGAAAAACGCAGCAATGAAGAAGTGCTGTCCTGTAGAAAACAGGCCGCCTGCAGTCCAATCTCCAAGTGGGCAATGAAACACTGATCTCCAAGAGCCAGACGGCTGAATCGGTGAAGCCAATCTGAAGAGGAACCGACCAGCAGAGTGCTGTCCAGAAAACGCAGCAGCAAAAAGCTATGGATCTGGAAGAAAACGCAGAGGAGAAGTGCTGAAAACAGGGCTGAACTGGGGCAGCAGAAAGGTTGCTAACCTAGAGCGATGATACCATGAAAGAGTGCACAGAGCGGAAGCAGAGTGGCACTAGAATGTGCTGAACAGAGAGTGCAAGAGAGAGAGAGATATGGAGCAAACTATGCTGAATATACTGAACCAAAACAGTCCCAAGCAAGAGACAGTGATAGTCTCATAAGTGAGGGAGCAAATAACTACAAGACTCTATGAAAAATGAGAGGCCAGCACCCACTATTTATAGTAGGGAAGAGCTGGCCGACTGGAGCATGAAAACAGGCCGACTGGAGCTGTTGGACATGGCTCCCTAGAAAAATGCCAGAAAGGCTGGGAAAAATCCCAGAAAAATACTAAAAAAGGGGTGGCCAGCCCACAAACAAGGGCCATGCAAAAGGGGACCAAATGGGCACCATACAGAGCAGAAACTGGGGATGAAAGTGCTAACAATGGGGACACATGTCAGCCAGCATGTGTACCCATCACCAGGCCCCTGAGGTGGCACCTGAAAAAGGCGCCTCCCTCAAGAGGCCCTTTTGGGCTGTTCTACTCATTATTATTCAGGCCTTTCACACCACTTGGCGCTGCGGCCCGTTCTACACCCTACACACGGGATCCCCCCGTTGGCACTACAGGGCACCTGTTTGGCTCTTCCCCCCCCCTATTGTATGATTTAGCCGCTCAGTTCTTTATACTGATGCTTGTATTTTGCAGCACCTAGGGAGAGTCTCCCGGGCTGCCATGATGTATTCACTGCTCTTCTCTCTCTCAGGAGCAGGAGAGATCTTTTGTAGCCCTACGGGCGTTTTTATATAACTAATGAAAGGATCTTTTCTCGGAAAAAAAAAAAAAGTTTGCCTCCCGCAAGCTTTCATTCCTTGTGAAAAACAATCTGTTCAGGTTGAAGAATCTCTTCCAGTTCATCCACCTCGGGTGGGTCTTCCAAAACCGGCTCAAACGGTGTGGGTCCCACATAAGGCCTCAATAGGCTCACATGAAAAGCATTATGCATGTTCCAATGATCTGGGAGTACAAGCTGAAATGCAACATCATTGATCTTCTCCAAGATCTGAAAAGGTCCATAGTACCTGTTGGAAAGTTTAGGATACTTTCCCTCTTTCCCTGGCCTCTTCCGAAGGCGTGCCTTTTCAAATTTCAGCAAGACCCAATCACCTTGTTTGAACTGTACATCCCTTCTATGCTTATCAGCTGCCTTTTTATTCTTGGTTTGAGACCTCTCTATGGCTGTCCGTACCTGTGCAAATGCAGTATCCAAGTCTCTGACATACTCATCTGCTGCAAATATCTCATCCTTTGTACGAAGGATGGGTGGTAGTACCACCTTGCCATAGATAATCTCAAAGGGCGCCTTGTCTGTAGAAGTATGTACCGTATTGTTGTAGGCAAACTCCACAAGTGGTAAATACTTTTCCCAATCCGATTTGCGGTCGGATACATAAGATTTCAGCAAGTCGAGGATGGCTGAATTTGCTATTTCACTTTGCCCATCTGTCTGTGGATGGTAAGCTGATGAGAAGTTCAGCTTTGTACCCATATTGTCAAACAATGCGCGCCAAAATAAGCTTGTGGTTCTAGGATCTCTATCCCCCACAATAGATTTAGGCATGCCATGGTGTTTGAATATCTGTGCCAAAAACATCCTAGCCATATGATCTGGCTTTATTGTCTTGCGCACGGGAATGAAATGTGCCTGCTTACTAAACTTGTCAATGATGGTCCAAATAGCATCATTTCCCTGTGGCGTCCTTGGCAAATCCATAATGAAATCCATAGCAATGCTTTCCTATGGTTCATTTGGTATAGGCAAAGGCTGAAGCAATCCAGGTGCTTTATGTCGATCAAACTTGACCTTTTGACATACCATACATTCACGTACATATGCTTCAATATCCTTGCGAATATCTGGCCAAAAGAAATACCTCTCCAAAGCTTGTGCTGTGGCCAAAATGCCTCTATGACCTGCATATGGAGGAGCATGGCACTCATCCATAACCTTATGGCGAAGGTTCTTTACCACACACATACGATTTTGCATCATGAGATATCCATCTCTTATGACATAAGATGGGACAGTAATACCCTCTTGCAAATCAGCCCATACATGTGCAAAATCCTCATCTAGATGATAAGTATTACGCATATCCGATAAGTCCTCATGGTATGCAACTGTAATAGCATGAACCTGTGGTCGTCTAGATAAGGCATCTGCCACCACATTCTTTTTCCCTGGAGTGTGTAAAATCTGAAAATGAAACATTGAGAGGAAATTTGCCCATCTCATATGCTTCTTTGAGAGCTTACTTTGAGTCAAAAAGTATCTCAAACTTTGATGATCAGTTTTGACCATAAAATCAGCCCCTAAAAGATAGTGTTTCCAAATAGTAAGGGCATGAATTACAGCCAACAACTCCTTCTCATAAACCTGTAAGTGAAGTTCTGCATGTTGCAAGCGTCTGCTCTCATAGGCAATGGCATGTCCTTCTTGGTTCAAAACAGCCCCTATGCAGTCCCCACATGCATCACATTCCACCACAAAAGGTTTGTGCAAATCCGGAATAATGAGTACCGGTCCCGAGATGATTGCACTCTTCAACTTTTGAAAGGCATCTCTCTCTTCTTGTGTCCATTTAAAGATTGCTTTCTTCTTCGTTAACTCATGTAACGGAGCGGCAATGAAAGCAAAATGCTTGACGAACCTCCTATAGTAAGCACATAAACCAAGGAAGCTCCTCACTTCATGGACTGATTTCAGCTCTGGCCATTCTTGCATGGCTTGTATCTTTGCGGGATCCATGCGCACACCATCCTTTGATACAATGTGACCAAGATAGTGAATCTCTGGGAGGAAGAATTCACTCTTTTTTGCATTTATGTAGAGCTGATTTTCCTGGTGCTCACGATGTTGGGCTTCATTCTTTGAGAATACAATAATGTCATCAAAGAATATACCCGTGAACTTTCTATGCTTTCTGAACACCCTGTCCATCATCCTGTTGAAGGTAGCGGGTGCATATGTAAGGCCAAAAGGCACCACCAAAAACTCATAAAGACCAAAGGCTGTCCTAAATGCAGTCTTGTGTACATCTTGAGGTGCCACTCTCACTTGATGATACCCACTCTTGAGGTCTATTCGGCTGAAACATGCCGAACCTTCAAGCTTGTCCAAGATGTCATCAATGCGCGGAATCGGAAACCGATTCTTGATGGTTATCTTATTGAGGGCACGGTAATCAACACACATCCTGTAAGTACCATCCTTCTTTTGAACAAGAAGTACCGGCGAGCAATAAGGCGAGGAACTAGGCCGAATCAAACCCTTTTCCAAAAGTTCATTCACCTGTGCCATAGTCTCTTCTTGTTGACTAGCACTCACCCTGTATGGTGGCCTATTAGGTGGAGAGCTACCGGGAATTAGATCTATGCAATGATCTTCCGGCCTCTCGGGTGGCAACCTTGCTGGCAAAGCATTCGCAAAACAATCTTTGAACTCATTCAAAAAGTTAAGCTTGTCTTGATCTAATGTACTAACATCAACACTAGAACTAATTTGTGGGTGCTTTCATGTGCAAGTTCTCCGCAATCATGGCTGAGTGTATAATCTCTTGTATGGTCTTATTTGGGTACACTCCCAAGCTTTGTTGGATGATGTGATGGAGCCCCGATTCAAACTTTCTCTTCTTCTCGTCCTCTCCAATCTTCATGAAGGGAGTAATCTTGAGAAGGACTTTCCAAAACTTTGCTATGTATGAAGTAAGGGACTCTCCCTCATCTTGGGACAGCCAATCCCACTCCTTGCGTACATCCTTTGCAAAGTTTGGTGGTAAGAATTGATCATAAAACTGAATTTTGAAAGAAGACCAAGTTGGGGCAGCACTTCCATCAAGTATTTTTGCAAGCCACCAATCACTTGCCGTATCCTTGAGATGCATTCCCACATGCCTGAGCATAGACTTTTCCGAAAAGTCTTCATTGCAAAAAGCTATCTCAAACTGTCTAATGAAAGCAAGTGCTTTGGTCCATCCGTCCCTGAAAGTTTTCAAACTTTACATCCTTGTCACCGGACTTGAACTCTCGAGGCTTCTTCCTTCTATGTGCGCATCCCTATGTACATCCTGTTCATCTCCATGGTGATGATGCCGCGATGAAGATTCACGATCCCTCTTCGTTCTCTCTTGAGCCACACTCTCCGAATGAGTGGAAAGCTCAACACGAGAACGGATATGTCTTCTTGGAGCAAAGCGGGAATGAGTAGAGGATCCCTCATCCTTACTCTTCTCTTGACCTGCATCAAGCCTAGCACCAGGGACTCGTCCTTTTAGCATTTGGCACTTGCTGTGCTCTTCCTGCTTGTTGTGCATCATGTGCACCACCACGGGCAGCCATGAGGGGTGGCTTCTTGAAAGCCAATCTACCATCTGCTTCGGTGTATACATCACCCTTAACCCCATTAGGTATGCAAGTGCAAGCTCTCGGGGTTTCTCAACATCCATTTCCTTTGCAATTGCTTCAAAAGTGACTTCATGGACCGAAGCCTTTGTCTTCGCAGCCAACACCCTTTGTACATCCGGGTCATTTTTCAATGACCTGAGCTCTTCGGTTTCAGCCCTATAGCGTCGCACTTTGCCTCAAAGATTCCAAATCAGAATGCATAGTGTCATGAGTACCTGCATCTCCATAGACATCATTGCCTGCAGCATCTCTTGCATCCCTTGTACCATGAAATTCACGGTCCTGTGTGTTCTCCACACTGTCAGAAATGTGGCTGTCCATGACACTCAAATCAGGTCACGAGTTATGATTCCAAGCCTTAGACCGTTTTCCAATGAGGAGAAAAAAACCGAGCTTTGATACCAATGTAACGGGAAGCGGACGCGTGTATTGGAATCGTATAAATGTGAACAAGATTCTGAGTACTTAACACTTGAGCATTACAACCACAAAGCTGAAAATGACAGTACACCACATAAAGGGGCCGATGATAGGCTGACCCCCCCCCTTTAGGTTATATTACCAAAAGAGTCTGCAAAGTACAAGATTACGGGTGCCTGGGGATTCACCACCAGCCTGCACCTAATTCTTCCAAATACATTATGAATGAATACATTTCAAACAAGAGAATCTGTAGGTACATCCGCCCTACACACAGGTACATCCGCCCTGCACAAGCCTCTTCACAGGTACATCCGCCCTGCACAAGAGTATCACAATCCTCACAGGTACTCCGCCCTGCACAAGATGTAAATGGATCTTTAGGTCCTGTTTCCACGCGAGAAACTGATCCAAAAACCTGTGTTCTCCGCGAGCAATTGTCCCCAATGCTTGCCCTAAGCACCTGCTATACCAGGAATCCTTGAGACACATCCATGCTCACATATTCCATTGCTGTCCGGCCTGTTTTGTGCAATAACCAGTCCAAAACAGCAACTTTCTGTCGCGAGAAATCCACCTGTAAAGGGTCCTACAGCCCTGTGGAGGTCCCTAGAGCTGTCCTGTACTGTCCAAGTTGACTTTGGACACCTGTAACCAGCCCAAAACTGGCAATAACCAGAAATTGCAGGTCTGAAATTTACCAACCAGCCCTTTAGAAGAGTGTGGGGATCGTTGTCCAAGCTTGTGTGAGTCCGGGAAGCAAGCAACCAGCCCTGTAGCAACTCCCAAAGCTCTCCAATACTGGCGTCGTAAGATCGCCTCATCCGAGTCTCCCCGGATGCGGTCGTACTGTCCTCGCAGGGTGTGGATCAACTCCTGCCAAATCCCCCGAACAGTCTCTGCTGGTGGCTCTAATCTCCCCTCGAAGGTCGTAAAGCACCGGGCCCTCCAGGTGAACCAGATGGTGAGGCTGCTGAGGAGCTCCCATCGTAAATCCCTCTCCTGTGTCCAGCTGGCGGACGAGAAATCCGGTGCCAGAACCAGGCGAGGCTGGCCCCTAATAAATCTGATGGCCTGACTGCCCTGCTCCATCTCATAGCCCATAGCAGGCCCTGACGAAGTCGACCAAGCAGCGGCACCCCACGTAAACATACCCTCTGGAGAGAGGGGGGCCAGAATACGCAGCATCCGCAGCCAAATCTGTTGTGCCTGAGGGCAGTCCCAAAGGCAATGTCTCTGTGTCTCCATAGGGTGGCCGCATCGGATGCAGGCCGCCGGAAGACCGCTGTAAACAAGCCAAGTGCCAACTGCTGAGCCCCTGTGGGCGACCAGCCACTGAAAAGCCGAGATCCTGCGGGCCTGTCGACTAGCCCAGAGCCGAGCCCAGAAATCCTCCAGGAACTCCTGTGAGAGTCCCTGCAATCGCCAATGCCCCGCTGCCGCTGGAGAAACCGTCCTCCTCGCCGTCAAAATATGCCGTCCCAGCCGAACAGTATACTGGAAAAAGGTGATCTCTGTGGCCTCAAGGGATGCATGAGGATCATGCCACTCATACTCCCCGGGGTCCCACTGTAGCCGGGCCAAGGGGCGCGCTGCATATGCCCATATGCGCCAATCCGGGAGAACATCAGCAGGGTCGGGGTCAATATGCCACTTCCGAGAAGCGGCAGCCACTACCCGGATCCTCTGAAAGGTGCACTCTGCAACCAAAGGCGACTCCACCTCCACTCTCTGGAGTCTGCCCTCATCCTGAATCTCATAGTAGAGGCATCTGCCATCCTCAGTGCTAGCTCTGACAGCAATCAGGATCTCCAACTGTGTAAAGGCTCCCATCCACCGTGGGGCCACTGGCTCGAGAGGTGTGAACCACTCCTCTGTAAGTGCCTCCTGAATATCATCCCTCATAATCAACCCCCCTCTGAAGTGACTCAGCCTCTCCACCTGGATCTCCTCTGGTAGACTGCAGAAAGCCTGCCAATCTCCAAAACTACGAGCTGGGCCTGCCGCTAAAAGTCCCCAGGCTAGACGAGGCCGAGAACCCAGCATATGACCCTGCTCCGTACGAACCGCTGGGCTCCAGATGAGCGGCTGCCTGGCCCGCTCCTCAACACAAGAAGGAGGCCGCTGAGAGAGCCCCGGTCTCAGCAGCTCCCAAGCTCTCAGGATACTCAAAGCAAATCTGTCCTCCCATCCTCTACTGAGGCCTGTCCTCCTCATCTCTATGAAGATCCAGCGAATCTCTGGTGCCCAAGTACCCCCTGCAGGGGGCGCCCGAGCCTGCAGTCGCTGCAAGAGGAGCTCTTTCCAAGGCTCAGCGCCTGGAAGCAACCCCCGAACAATAAGCTTCCCCAATAAGGCTCTACTCTGATCGACTGGATCTATAATGCCCAAACCGCCCTGAGCCAGCGGAAGTGTAATAACTGCCCATGCAACCTTTGCCCGAGCTGGCTGACCGTCCCGCCCAGACCACAGAAAGTTCCTGATCAGCCTCTGTACCTGGCTGATGCAAGAGCTCGAGAAAATCCAGCAAGACGTAATGTACCACATGGTCGCTAACAGCACCTGATTTGCCACCACCACCCTCCCAGCCAAGGATAGTCGAGCTGTACTCCAATACAAGAGCTTCTTCCGAAT
This sequence comes from Cibotium barometz, assembly GCF_041138505.1. Lineage (NCBI taxonomy): Eukaryota > Viridiplantae > Streptophyta > Polypodiopsida > Cyatheales > Cibotiaceae > Cibotium > Cibotium barometz. The sequence continues at coordinate 39,536,042 of NC_141053.1, read as the reverse complement.
GCTCAAAAGAAGCGGGGCAATCTGCTGCTCAGGTGACAAATCGAGGCCAACCTGGCATCCCAAATACCGCACTGCTGTGCCTGGAGGAATCCATCTAAAACCGGGGTCCGGGCTCCATGCCGGAGTGGGAGCACGACTGATCCAAAAGGCCACTGTCTTGCGCCAATTGATCAATGCTCCCGAAGCTGCACTAAAAACCTGGAGCGACTGCTCAGCCCGAATAAGATTGGCCTCTTGGCCATGCAAAAATAAGCCCGTGTCGTCTGCAAACTCAGCATCAAGCAAATCCTCCCCCCGGACTGGGAGCTGAAGTCCTCTCAAACCAACCTCCTCTGCCGTCAAGTACATACTCATAGCCTCCGCAAAGAAGAGAAAAAGGAAAGGGGCGAGAGGACACCCCTGACGGACTGATCTGGTCAGCTCAAAACTCGGCCCCCGACCTCCTGCAATCAGCACCTGGCTGCGAGCTGTGGAATACAGAGCTGCCACCCCTCTGATCCATCCTGGCTCAAAGCCCAGGCGAAGCATAGTGCCCTCTAAGAATCCCCAATCAACTCTATCGTATGCCTTCTCAAAATCGAGAAGCATCACGACCAAGTCCTCGCCAAGAAACCTAACTCGGGCCGTCGCCTCCCAGAAAGTAAAGATGTTGTCAAGGATATTGCGCTCCTTGACAAATCCTGTCTGAGTAGCATGAATCAACTCCCCCAGGAAGGGCTGGATCCTCAAACTCAAGGCCTTTGCTAAGACCTTGTAGACAGTATTGAGGATCGTAATAGGCCTCCAATGCCGAATGTCATCTGATACTCCCTCCCCCTTGGGGATAAGATAGATCAAGCCCTCTGAAAAGCTCTGCGGCATCACCCCAGTGTCCAAAACATGCTGAAAGCCCCTGCGGAGGCCTGGCCCCAAAAGGTCCCAATAGCGCATAAGAAAGGCCGGCGTCAGTCCGTCCTCCCCTGGGCAACTATGTCGCGGTAGGACCCTCAAGGCCTCGGCAAGCTCAATCTCTGACAGAGGCGCACCTAGAACTGTACGCATATGGTCTGTGACCCTCCTCTGCACATGGGCCCACACAGTCTATCTGCAAACATCTCGATCCTCAGTGGCTGGCTCTGCTGAAAGCAGGTCACTATAAAAAGCAGTGGCAATGGCTCTGATCTCCCCGAGCTCAGTAGCTACCGATCCATCCGGTCTACCAAGCTGACGGACTCCTGCTCGCGCATGACGGGGTCCAGTGATCTCAAAAAACTCCCCAGTCACTCTATCACCAAGCTGCGTCCACTGAGAGGCCTGACGACGAAAGTAAAACTCATGTCTCTACTCCTCTACCTCTCTAACCTCCTGGCGTGCCTGGCTCAGCTGGGACGCCACCCACTCACATGCAGGCTGCTGCTCCTGAAGGCGCTGTAGCGAAGCAAGGCTGCGTCTCAGCCGTTGCTCCCGCTCGCGAATCTCTCCCAGTCGAGTCAAAGCTGCAGCGTGTAGAAAAGAGCTAAGATCAATGAGTCCCTGGGCACACTGGCCCGCTGCATCCTGGTCAGAGCACTGACTATCATGCCAGATCCTCTCAATGTCCTCAGCGAGACTGGGATCTACAAGTACCCTCTCTGGGATCCTCAACTGCAAGCTGGGCTCCCGTGTCCCCTCCTCCAAGGTCAATATAACTGGCGCATGATCTGAAAATGAGGTGCCAGCGAGAATGCCGACGGAGCCCCCTCGCTCCCCTAACCAATCGCCCACATAAAAGCGATCAATCCGTGATAGATTAGTCCCTCCCTGCCGGCGATCCGACCGAGAGAAACTAAGACTGTCCTGAGACCGGGAGAAAGCCCCATGCTGCCATGCATCAGTGATCCTCAGTGACATGCAAAACCGGTCCCAAGCTGCAAGCTCCGTGCCGTGCCCTGTAACATGACTGCCTCCCACCCTATCTGCCGGGTCCTCAAGCATGTTGAAGTCTCCCCCAACACACCAATGTGCGGCCTCTGGCAATGCATCTGTAACCTGAGTCCAGAACTCTGCTCTGGCACTAGCATGATTGGGCGCATAGATGTTGAGCACACCCAATAGCTCATCATGCATCCTCAGAATGACATACTGTGCTCTACCTGGCACAATGATCCCTCGATCCACAATGGCCTGCCGCCATACATCTGCAATAACCATGCATACTCCTCCCTGTCCACCCAAAGGACCAAACCCTGCAGACCAGAAAGTGTCCCATCTACCAGGCATCACCGAACCATATCTCCGGATCCTGCTCTCACCCAAGTGGTGCTCCTGCATCATCAAAATGTCAATGCTGCCACCAACCAGGCATCTCTGAAGCTCCTGCCTCAAGCAACCTCGATAGCGTATAAAGTGTGCTCCGCCAAGGCCCTGTACATTCCATGAGATGATCCTCATGGATGCCCTGCTGAGGTGGATGCTGTCTCAGCTGTACGGCGGGCCTTCGCAAGCGGCTTGGATGGAGAGTAGTCCCCATCCGAACGGCTACGAATCTGCCCACCCGGTATACTACAAGAATCCCGGATCAGGCGCCAGTGGCTGTGGCCCATGGCGACTGCCTCCTGCTCTGACAGAGAAACCTCGTGTATACTCACATATCCAGGGTCGCGTGCCAAGTCTGCCACTATGCGCACGACCAAATGCCGAATCCCTGAGGTATCCACACTCCCGGGATCCAAGAAAAAATGAGCCCAACTCCCAAAGTCGGCCTATCACATCAGTCACCTCCAGATCGCTCATGTGGTGAGAAAACTCAACTGCTTGAGTCTTCAAAGTGCTGAGAGCGAGCTCTAGAGTCCACTCCCGATCACAAGGTCCACATAGAGGGAACGAGAAGGCCACCGCTGAGTCTAGTGCCTCCTCCCCGCGGGCCGGAGGTATCACTACATGAACTCGAATGGGTGCTGGCTCATGGGGGCCCTCTGCTCCAAAAAGCCGTGTAAAGGTATAATCAAAGGCCTCCGAGCGCTGTCTAATGCCAAGGCGACTCAGCCGACTGCGAATAGATGAAATCCGTGAGGCCCTAATCGGCATAGATCTCCTCTGTGATGCTCGAGCGAGGTCAGTGCTCAGCGCTCTCCGGACTGCAGGCGAGCGCCAGGGAACTGCCAGGGTCTCCCGGGAAGGTGAGGCGGGCGGAGGGGGAGGAGGGGGAGGCGAGGGAGGTGGAGAGGGAGCCGCTGCCGAAACCGGAGCGGGAGCGGGAGGAGGCGAAGGTGGAAGCGAGGCGGTGGGAGGGGACGGGGGTGGGGGAGGTGAAGGAGGGGGAGCTGGCATCTCCTGGTCCTCGGTCGCTGCAGGGGTCTCCTCCTGAAGGGGAGCAAAGCTGTTCCTCACAGGAACCCAGTGAGGCTAAGACTGTGGCTGCTGCTGCAGCGGTCTCTGTGCGTGCTGCTGTGGCTGTCTCCCTCGGCGGCGCCCCTGTCCAGGCTGCCACTCCGAGGTCTCTGTGGCCTGAGCAGGTGTCCCTGAGGCAGCCTGCCGAGCCGAATCTGTGGGCGGGCCATCAGTAGCCTGCTGCTGTGGTGCGGGTCGAGGTCTCCTGCGAGGGCAGGCCTTGGCCAGATGACCGACCTGCCTGCAAATGAAGCACTGGTTCGGGAGCCCCGAAAACTCCACTCTCTGATCTATCCACCCCCCCCCCTATCCTAGGTAGCTGAATGACCTTAGGAAGGGAGGAGATGTCAGACACCAACACTCTGACCGAAGGTAGCCCAGCTGCTCTGGCCACCACTGAAGCTGCTGAGGGGCCCGTCTCTAGTACCGAGCCCACCAATGCTCCGAGCCTGGAGAGGAGCGGAAGATACTCCTGGCGGAGACCAGGGAAACAAACTGTAATATGGAAGAGGCGCTCTCCCTGCTCCGCCGCTGCTGGGTCAAATCCATGCTGCCAAGGTCTGAAGAAAGCCCGAGCACCCCTGATGTCCAGAGGACTCATGGCAAGGACCTTGGCAACGCTCTGGGCGGCCTCGAATTCGATCTGATAATGGCCCCGGCCCAGGAGCTGTACATCCAAGATCTTGCCCACATCTGCAAGAAGGCGAGCCTGAAGAAGATCCCTGATCTCCCCTCTGCTGGGGCGAGTGCCGACTATACGGCAGATGGTGGAATGAGCCTGGAGGCATTCCACCTCTGCGGTGGGGCTCGCTTCCTCTTCCGGCGAAAGAGAAAGCCTGATGGGGATGTCCTCGGGGGCGGGCGAGGGGGCTGCGGATGAGTCCCTCTGAGGCGAGGCGGGAGGAGTCTCCATCAGAGTCTGAAGCTCAGGCGAAGGCGAAGGCGAGGCGAATGCGGGAAACCTGCAAGAAAAGGGCTGCACACAAAGAGGCGGAAGACCGGATGAAAATGAAGAAAAACAAAAACCCCCTGGGGGTGAAACGCAGCACGAAAGAGGAGGGAGGGGGGAAAACGAAGGAGAAGCCCAGAGGGGGGGGGGGGCGGCAACAAAAAAGAAGCGAAAGGGGAGGGCGCTGCTGAGGGGAGGCGGGCGAGAACAGGCGGAGAGGTGGGAGGCGGCGAACAGGCGAAGAGGAGGATGGGGGCGAAAATGCGAAGAGGCGGCTAGGAGGGGGGGACGAAATGGCGATGAGGGGGGAGGCGCAGCAGCGAGGCAGGAGGGGGGGGGCGCAACGGCGAGAAGAAGGCAGGCGGGGGGTGGAGGGGCGAAAAGGCGGAGAGGTGGGGGGCGAAAAGGCGACAGAGAGAGGGGGGACAGGCGGGCGCGTGCAGTGCAGGGTGGAGGCGGGAGCTTCAGCGAGCTACAAGAAGGGTGATGTCTTTCTGCGGGAGGCAAACTTGTTCGTAAGTTCAAGAATTATTCAGCTTTGGATGCGAAATGGATGGATGAGGCCTACTTCGAGGATTACCTAGATCTTTTGAAGGCCTATCTGGAGGCTTTTCAGTTGCGGTCAACTAATTAGAAGCCGGGGGGAATGTCACAAACCCCTATATTCTAGGGACATGCGAATGCATGTCAGGCCTAGAAACATGCGGATGCATGTATGTATTATACCTGGGCATGTGTATGGATCATATGAGTGGATGCATATGAGTCCAAGGACATGGCAGGACATTTGTGGACTTTCGGGCGGTGCCCGAGTGGATTCCGGCCATGCACACATGGTGTGTTATGATGGCAGGCGGTCTTGCTGCCTGGACAATGCTTGTTATTTTGGCTGGTGAAGTCCGAGGGACCGGGGACGCCCGGGCACCTTGTGGACACGTGTGTGCACTCCTGTTTGGGCCTAAAACTGTGGGCTTATGGGTTTTGCAGGTGGTAAGTGCGTCCACACTCGATTTACAGCTTACTTCATTTACTACTGAGGTTTATTGGTTTGCAGGTCCACACTCATTAATAAGTGGCTGGAAAACTTATAATGCGTTCGCATTTGGTTGGACCAAAATTAATGAAGTCCGGACAGCTTATGGCCATTTCCCATTTGGTTGGACCTAAACTTATAGAAACAGGACAAATGGAGCACTATGGGCTGGACACCTACCTGGACACCTTATGGGGACACATGTCAGCCAGCATGTGTACCCATCACCAGGCCCCTGAGGTGGCACCTGAAAAAGGCGCCTCCCTCAAGAGGCCCTTTTGGGCTGTTCTACTCATTATTATTCAACATATTGGAGAGCTGGTTGGAGCTTTGGGAGTTGCTACAGGGCTGGTTGCTTGCTTCCCGGACTCACACAAGCTTGGACAACGATCCCCACACTCTTCTAAAGGGCTGGTTGGTAAATTTCAGACCTGCAATTTCTGGTTATTGCCAGTTTTGGGCTGGTTACAGGTGTCCAAAGTCAACTTGGACAGTACAGGACAGCTCTAGGGACCTCCACAGGGCTGTAGGACCCTTTACAGGTGGATTTCTCGCGACAGAAAGTTGCTGTTTTGGACTGGTTATTGCACAAAACAGGCCGGACAGCAACGGAATATGTGAGCATGGATGTGTCTCAAGGATTCCTGGTATAGCAGGTGCTTAGGGCAAGCATTGGGGACACTTGCTCGCGGAGAACACAGGTTTATGGATCAGTTTCTCGCGTGGAAACAGGACCTAAAGATCCATTTACATCTTGTGCAGGGCGGAGTACCTGTGAGGATTGTGATACTCTTGTGCAGGGCGGATGTACCTGTGAAGAGGCTTGTGCAGGGCGGATGTACCTGTGTGTAGGGCGGATGTACCTACAGATTCTCTTATTTGGAAGAATCAGGTGCAGGCTGGTGGTGAATCCCCAGCACCCGTAATCTTGTACTTTGCAGACTCTTTTGGTAATATAACCTAAAGGGGGGGGTCAGCCTATCTCATCGGCCCCTTTATGTGGTGTACTGTCATTTTCAGCTTTGTGGTTGTAATGCTCAAGTGTTAAGTACTCAGAATCTTGTTCACATTTATACGATTCCAATACACGCGTCCGCTTCCCGTTACATTTGCCCTCAAGCCTGCTTTGAGATCCATGCCCATGTGGCACTCACCTATGCGATGCTCTCCATAAAGGTACCTCCAACTATCCAACAATTTAAACCTACAACTATTTACTAGTGTATGCAGTTCCTGTGTAGCAAACATTATGGTATCCCTACTAATCTTCAGAAAAGAAGGGAAAACGGAAAAGTGGAGGGGGGTGGTGAAAAGCAAAAGGTTTAGAGCATTCTTCACCATTTGAACAATGTCAGAAACCACACACTTTGCCCCAGTCGTCAATGCCTTTACCCTTATTGGTCCCTCCTGTGTCAAGGTAACAATCACTTCATCAGGAAACAAGACTACAAATTTGGCTCGTAAATAACAGCACATACTCAGTAAAATCCAAAAGAAGGACAGGACTACTACACATTTATGTTTACAGACACAAGCATAACACTTAAGCATAACGAAACAAACTGCTGAGAAGCAATATCAAGTATTTTCCTGCAATTCACGTCACCATGTGCAGCTGGTTAGGGGCGGCGACAGTCTTACCTATGAGATCCTTTACACAGACTAAGGAATGAATAAGTCATGGATAAATAACCATCCCCACCATCGTGTTCCCCACTGCAAGGGAAAGTGACAACTCCTCATAGAAATTGTAAATGAATTCATGATTCACTGCTTACCTATTTCTGCCCAGAGGTGGGACAACATAGTGCAGGACACCAATGCATAGATCGCCATGTTAGAATCAGACTAGCACCAGTAAGGACCCCAGCTTGAGATGTTATAACAAAGGGTGACACACGGTACTGAGGAGATCCCTGATACAAAGCTCACACAAGAATCTAGTTCATAATTTCAGGAAAGGTAAAGACCTTGCAGTGGGCGGAACTAGTTTCACTCAGAGGTTTCTAGACAATGCTGACCCTTGTTCCCATACCTAAGTCACTCTACAGCACACAAAACAGATAGCAGGTAAGGTGGTCTCACCATACACAAGCACGCACATGCATCCATGCATGCACACAACCACAAACCACTCTTTGAAATGTATGCATCTGCATGATCCGGTTCCTTAATAGGACTTCATTCATTATTATGCAACTGATAAAGCCTTACCCAATTAACTGTCCCCGCAGACACAGTGGCACCCTTTGTTTTGGATACTGGCATTGGCTCACCAGTAAGCATGGACTCATCCACAGCACTCCTTCCTGCAACAACAGAACCCTGTCACAACCAGGTCCCTTCGTTATTGCAATTACAACTTAGAAAGAACAAGCTCATCCACATGTGCATACATCCATATGAAGAAAAAGGAAAATGAGATTCTATAAGCGTACATCCACAGGAATAGTCTCGCCCGGCAGCACAAGCACACAGTCTCCAGGTCGTACTTGATTTGTTGGCACTTTCACGGACATGGCCTGACTTACAAGAAGCTCTCCTGATTGATCAGGTCCTTCACCATCCTCATAGATCACTAAGCGCGACTCAGAAGGCACTAGAGACTGATTACATAAAAAAATCCAAGCAACATGTAAAATCCCAAGTGGCATAAGATTTTTTTTAATAAGAAAGCAAGTGCAATGGAATCACCACTAACTCACCAAAAGATCATGCATGTCACTAGAGGCTTGGATTCGTGCACGTTCCTCAAGAGCCCTTCCTAGCAGCACAAATGCCAGAAGCATGACCTGGACATAATAATTCAAAAATGAAAGCGTGAGTACAAGCATAGCTAAAAAAAGGTCAAGGAATTCACTCATACAATCACATGAAACTAAATTAACTTCCCAATATTTGAAGGCCAAAATAGGACAAAAAAATGCACCGGTTCATCAAAAAAGGAAGCATCCCAATGGAGATCAGGGTTTGCCAAGGAAACCTGCTCAAAACGAAATGCAGTTTTTAGTGGCCTTGAATAGTGCAATTATCAATAGAGATAGAGCCAGTCACTAAGGCATATGCATTTGCATGCAAACACAAACATGTAATAATCCTAAGTATAGTCAATCAGGCTGTCAACTTACAGCACTAATTGAAAATGCTGCAGTTGCACCAAAGCCAACAAGTGTGTTCATGTTGGGAGACCTCTTCCAAAAAGCCTTATATCCATCTATCAGTAGGTCTAAAGCCAGCAAACACAAGATAAACACATCATGATTTGTGGTTCGCGATGGCTATAAGCAAAATGGACAACAACAAAAACAATAGGTCAATGCATTCTTAAAAACATTCATGTATAAAACACAATCCATTCTATGGCATGTACACTTAAGCCCAAGTCAAAATTTTGTGGAAAGCAACAATCACAATCTTCTTTTTTTTTTTTCATAATGGTTGGTTGATTAGATTACGAAAATGTAATACAAAGAAAAGGTCGCATGACCAGCTATACAAACATGTACATAGAGGCCGTCAAACCGCACACACTAAAAGGCCACATGAAGCATGCCCTGTAACCAGGGGTCAGCTTGCGCCCTGGTGATAACTTGTGCATCGATCAAAGAAGAAACTTGCCAAAGCAATAGACCACAAACACACTCGACATGACCTTTCCCCCCTGATTGTGAATCAAAGATGAAAGCATTTCGCATGAGCCAATTATGCCAAAGACCCAACCATCGAAAGAAAACAAAGAAGCCCTCATGTTGCTGATTGTTCCCCCCCGGGCTGATCATGTCCAAATACCCAATGCCTCGGTGACAAAGTGTGTCCAGTCACCATTTGCCACAATGAAGAGATGAACTCCCATATCTAGTGAGCCACCGGGCAAGAAATAAACCTGTGCCGACTTTTTCTAGACAAGTCTCGCAAAAGAAACAGTTGCCATTCGAAAGTCTCCGACACCGAAGGACAGTGGCCAAAGGCAGGCCCCCAACCATGACTCGCCAAATATACACTTTGCCCTGAAAAGGAAGCTTGGAATGCCAACCACTAAATAGGATGCGCTTCCACCAGGAGGCCATTTTCTTAACGTTCCATACTTTATTAGCTTTTTCTAAAAGCCATCTCTTCTCTTGGACCAAAAGATGATATACAACATTAGCGGAAGCCTTCAACAGCCTGGTCTTGCGACCCAACACCCAATCATCCCATGCATGAGAAGAATCCATCCTAGGAAGACGCCCAGAGACTGCACTTGTTGCTGCAACTGCAACCAAATACACCTGTAAGCTTGGGGCACACGAGATCTACGAGCATGGCGGAATGATAACATTCGCAGCCACTCGGGCAACACATCCTCACAACACCTAGTCTCGCCATACGATTGAATTGTCGTCTACAATTATTCTTATCTGGCCAAGTAATCACACGAGAGGTGGCCAACATCTCTGCAAGCACGGAGTTCTCTCATCTCAACGAGAATCTCGAGGTCTCCAAGAAGTGAACCATAACACCTCCTGCAAGTGAACCGTAACACCTCCTCTGCTGGATCATTTGGTTAAATCACAGTCTATATATTGCTGCAAGTGTTTCTTAAAGTCTGTCCAAAAAGTTGATTTTGCATGGAGATTATGGATATTTGACAGGCAATAATCGTTTCAAAGGAGTGTGTTTAATGTCCCACAAAGATGCCCCACGTACTTGCTTTGACTATGATTGGAAAGAAGTTCATGAGCGTGCAAAGGAAACCTTGGAGTGGGACTAGTGGGCTTCATAAACTTGATAAGGCATATTGAACAGCTTTAGCGGTGCTTAGAATAGATTCCAAAACATTACTGTCAACCATTAGAGAATGGTCCAAGGAGTCTCACCTTATATCTCCATGACAAACAGAGGTTAGGCATCACCTCTAAGCTCCAAAGAGGTGATGAAGGTGTGACAAAGGATCACATTTCATGGCCAAAGTGCAAAAGCAGGTCTTGATTACATGGGAAGCTGTCACTTGGATTTCAAGCATTGAACCTCAAGTGCGCTGTAAGGTGATGGGACCTGTAGCTACCCCACTTCTGACTTAACTACTACTCTGACCTCAATGCCTTCAATCTCCAAATCTCTACAGGATAAAGCATGGAAGATCATAAGCAACATCACAAGCCACAAAATTTAAAGACCTGGCCTAATTCCTTCGCACCATCGGAGTCACCACCTCTTCGACTCTGTATAATAAATTGAAACTTTTAAAGAGACAAGTATTTAAGGAAACCCATATCCAGCAAAGTTTGTTTGTGTATCTAGTTCTTCTACCCACGACTTCATCTTCATTTAGAGCCCCTTATGGCAATAGCGTTTCCAAATGATTTTAAGGATAGCCATGCACGACTTTCCGAGAGGTATGTTTTGGGATAAAAACACTGTTTTTTATGTTTCAACATCCTCTATTGCTGGTGTGATACTCCTTACATCAACTCTAAAGACAAAATGCAAGAGCAATAATGGAACTATGTTGAATAGATGAAGCTGATACGATGTGAGACTCATCCATAGTACTTATCACACGCAATCCTTCCATGTGTTCTCTAGACTTCGTGCATATAGGATATAGGTGTTACATTAGGAAGCTTGAAGGGGTCCCAATAACACTCTGAAGCGCCCCCCACAACCCCAACCCCCCCCCCATAAGCCATAGGTCTAGATCCCAAACATCTTAGCTTTATGCATACGGAGTCAAAGTCTCAACTTGAGAAAACTCCACCCTGACATGACCACAAGCATAATGCACTGTCCTTTCTTGATTCAATGAGTTCATGACTACAAGAAATTGCATTTGCGGCACAACCACTCTGAGGAGAAACATTGCCATCATGTGATACTATTTCAACCGTTAAAAGATACAAAAACCAAATTTTTATATAATAATGTGAGCACACCAACCTAACAAGTTTGCAATTATAAGCCTACTTAATGTGATTATAGGCAAGGACAGTAAGAAGTAGCAAGCTGAGTTTAAACTTTCAAGTACCTCGAGCTGGTCCAATCAAGGTCGTTAGCGCAACCGCGCACTTGAAAACCGGATTGTGGAGGAAGCTGATTGGTGAGCCTGCTTAAAATAATAGTAGTATATTAGGGCTTCATTTTTTGTATGCACTACCCAACAGTCACAAATAATTGAAAGCCTGAACGGTAGGATATGGAAGATGATGGAAAATGGCATGCATATCCATGCCTTGACAGTCATAAGACAGGATGACAACCTGAAACCTACGACAGTAGCCATGCCATGAGACCATCACAAATTGAAATAACACATAAAATCACCATACTTATGAGCAAGCATTCTTACCATGAGCTGCAAAGTGAAAGCCAAGGGAGTGCAGCCAATGAGTTGCATGGGTTCCACAGCAAAGTGCAACTAGACTCCACGCAAAGGCAACGCGAGCGCTGCTTTTAGCTAGAGACGCCTCTCTTTTCTTTGTCAGGTCAGAGATCTTCTTCAGTGAGCTGCTGTCTTGGGATGCTTGTCTCCTCTTAGAAGGGAAACCGCATTCTGTGAGGCGTGCTGCCAAGCTCTCAGCCAAAGCATTGCTACCCTGCAGAGTGCTTGATGACGATGCCAATGGCAACAACGATGGGGAGAGCCATACCACCGCAGTCTCTGTGAGCATGTTCACAGCCACATTCTCCACATTGCGTTCTGCTTTCAGCACATTTCGAACCCGTGCAACACATCCTCCACACATCATCCCCTCCACATCAAGCACTACCGAGAGAGAGTCAGCATGGCTGGTTTCAAGCTCTCCATTTACATGAACATCAGGCCTTAATGGCTCTGCTTTCACTGCAAGTATGGTTCCAGGCCTTCTGTCAGCTGATTTGCCTCTCAAATTAGGATTTCCAATGGTAACTTTTGTTAAGTATGTACGTAATTGGATCCTGAGGGATGATCTTCGCCTGCAAAAAGGATGTCGTAGGAGGCCGGCATTAGGGCCTCCCAGGGCAAAAACGTAGCAAGGGGCAGTGCGAGAATCATATTGCTGCAGCGCTTTGTTGCAGGCCATCCACAAGGAACGATCACAGTAAGGAAGAGGGTTAAGGTTTTTCAGAAAACCTCCTGTGAAACTCCGTGCTTTATGTTTTGCAGAGTGTACTGTTAGGGTCCTGCTGGAGGAACTGCTGAGACCCTGAATGCGGGGTGTTCTGTTCAAAACCCAACGTGCGAACTCCTGCTGGAGCCAAAATGAGAGCTTCTGCGGCAATTCTAACTGCGAGCAGCACTGTTTTCTCCAGAAAGATGGACAGGCAATTGAATGCTAAGCTTCGCCCTTCAATAGAAACGATGTGAAGTGGATTGCCGTTACTTGCCGTCAGTTGGACCACAAAAGAGATTGATGAGTAAGTGTGCTTGCTTGCGCGTGCGCACGCAAAGCAGCATGCTCTTGGTCGCGCCCGATCAGCATGACAACTCATCATCAATTGTGGGTCCCCAACAAATTGTGAATCCTAGTGGCTTTCCGCCGCCCACCCTTCTGTCAAGAGCGCCCACGGCGAAACTCCATTCCTAACATGGTGTCCCATGTCAGCAGGTTGCGCTGTGTGTGTGTGTGTTTGTGTGTATAACATGCATATGTGTTGTTGTGTGGGCTTGCATGCGCGCGTTATTGTGTGGGCTTGCATGCGTGTGTTATATTGTGTGTGTCGTAAAATTATTCCCATAGCCCTGGACTCAAAAATGGTATTTATTGTGGCTCTACGCTTGCATTAGCGCGTTATTGTGTTTGTGTGTGCGTGTGCGCGTGTGTGATAAAATTATTCCCATTGCCATGGAATCAAAAATGGCATTTACTACGGCTCTGGCAAGTCAATTCCCACCACACACATCTTAGTGATGAGAGAGTGATGTTGTGGCCAAGTTTTGAATGGAAAACATCACTTTGCCAAAATACGATCTAGGCCGAGTTTACTAGCATGCTATCAAATGCACTTTTAATCAAGCAAGCCCCCAATTGAGTCTCCATACTCTGTTACAGTACACGGCATTAATGCATGTGACCACTAGCTCCTTGTAGAAGAAGATAGCCAATACCTACCTAACCACCCCCACAGATCCTTGTTAGATATATGATACGTACAATCAGCTTGAGCACCATCCATCCAAGTAAGGGTCCATCCCATAAGTCACCAAAACATTTCAGACCCTTATTGTTTAACCTCTTAGTAGTTGCCAAATCAAGATGAGTCAGAGCGGCTTGAATCTTTGAGACCACCAAATACTCAATTAAAAAAGGAGTTGCCAATAGATCTAGTATAGCCTTTCCATTCAGTCAGTCCCATTACACCCTTCTAGGCTTGGCACATGAGCTTGCAGGTTGGGGCATTTTTTATTATTAGACAAGCAAAAGAAAGACCTTCCCAAACCCCCTTGAAAGTTTAAATGGGACATCCCAATGAGGATGAAGATGTTTTTGTGGAAAGTTATGATGACTGCTCTGCCCTAGGGGTCAAGATGGTCAAAAGGAACTTTACTTTTGGTGTGTATCCCAGGTGTAGATCTGCCTTTGACAATGGGTTTCATGCCTTTTGGTGATGAGAGAGTGATGTTGAGGCCAAGTTTTGAATGGAAAACATCACTCTGCCAAAATAAAAAATGGATATAATTTAGTTTGTGATGACCAAGTTTATTGGCATGCTATTAAATGCACTTTAATCAAGTTTACTTAGCCTTAGAAAAGGTACCTTATGAGAGAGAGAGAGAGAGAGAGAGAGAAGAGGAGGGGTGAGGGAGGTGAGGAATGTCAAGGGCGGGGGGGCAGGGGGTGTGGTGTGGTGTGGTGTTGTAGTACCACTAGGATAATGGGCCACCACCAGCCTCAAAATTTTTAAGAAAAACCCCTCGAACAAAACCCCAACCAAGGAAATCTCACTAGATTCATCAAGAAATAGCGAACTAACTCCTTTACAAAAAACAAAAAAATCAATTTTGAAATTACAACACCATAATTATATTAGACCAAACCTTGAGGTCACAAGGGTTGATTTATGCATATCTTGTGACCATTTTTACATATCAATTTCCTCAAGACTAGCTTTTTGATAGCACAAACCCTCGGGAAAAAAAAAAAGCAAAGTAATCAAAAGAATCTTAAACTTGAAATAGTAGTAGGTGCTTTTTTTAAGGGTGCTCAAGAAATAGCATGTTACCCTTTTTCAAATATAGTCTTGACTTTACTCAGAAAGCATCACTAATGCCTACCAAAAAACATTTTCCCAACCAACTGAGTTCACTAAAATACCCAAGTTTCTTAGATGGCAATCAAAAAAATCAATTAGCTTTTTTAAGTTTTGACCTCAAAAATTTATACTTGTTTACACGTAGTAGTAGAGGTGTTGAAAGGTGAATATTATAGCATTTGGAAATTATCACAGCTAGGGAGGATCAAAAGAATAATCAACTTCACATAATAATAATGAAGACAATTAAGGATTTAGTCAAAAGAAGGTTTAGCAAGACAATAAGCTCACAAATCACATCAATGTACTCCTTAAATTTCTTTATTGAAATGAAAGCCCTAAGTACATCCTTTATAGCTCCAAGGGCATTAGTTACACTCACACACTCAATGAGACTTGCACAGCCCATGTGATCTAAATAAAATCCATGTGTCTACTAGCCCATGTGATCTATGACATCATCCATGACACAAGGAATCTCTACTTTTCTTATCCTCTTACATTCACCAAACCTCAACAAATAACGTTGAATCCAAGGCCTTACATAACTTCACACATGTTCATAAAAAATGCAAGGACTATGTTCCCCCTCTAAACGTATAATTTCCATCATCACAATTTCCAAGGCCTTATATAGAACTTCACACATGGACTATATTCCCCCCCTAAACACATAATTTCCATCACCACAATTTCTAACACTCCTCCTTAGTGTCGGCTAGGGCGTATGTCCCAAGCTCATGGCTTGAACATATTATCCTACCACCTTAGCTCCTAGACCTTGGCCACCAAGCTCATGGCTTGAACATATTGCCCTATTGCCTTAGCTCCTAGACCTTGGCCACCCTCCCCAATAATATGACATCTTATACACAAGGTTGGGGATAGCAAAGGGTTGATGCAATGACCATCAACAATGCCATGAGTATGTTGTAAAAATATTTGTTGATGATGATGGGGCATAGTAGAATCATTTTAGGCTTGTTGGCCAAGTAATAGTAGAGGACTCCATACGGGGGTAATATACGTTTTCTATTTTATTTTTAAAGTTATAGCACATGTTTTTTTTTGTTTTGTTTTGTTTTTTTTTTGCGTGGAGCGTTCGTTACAATTCAATCGAGTTGAGAATTGCTTCCTTCGCTGCGGCATTACGACCAACTTTTAAAAGCCTTGATTAGTTTTAGAAGTGTTACAGCCTCCCTCAGGGTCGTCATTAACAGCACAAAATTCCTTTGATTAAACGTGGGGTTACTGATTTTTTAGTGAATCTCTGTGCTCGAAAAAAAAAACAAACAAACAAAAACTTTTTTCAACCCATAAAATTAAAGGTAATGCTTAGGCATAATTGCTATTTAGACTTGAAAATCACTAAAAAAAAATCATACAAATGCCGAGATTTATAACTAAATGTACAGATTTCATCCGTTAAAATGAAAGACAATGTGGAATTCTAACTGAGATTTTTGAATTTCAACGGGGAAAATTACACGTGAGCATTGGTTGTTGTGATTAAATATGGGGCTCCTAACTTTTGATAATAGTGTTGTTGTGATTGTTGTCGTGACTTCCTCATTGCTATATATAACTTTTTGCCCTTTGTAATATTTTTGGTAAACCTACTTTACTAGTAGAGATATCCCCCAATATATTGTGTCCTCATGGAATCAGATACATCACTATATATAAGCTATAATTGTTGGATAGCCCTAATTGATTAGGAATGATTCCCATTGTATCTTGCCCAAAATGCACTCCACATACATGTTTGACAGGGGCCTTAAGCTTTGGCAACTCTGACACCATCTCTTGTCTTTTAAGGCACAACAAACTACCAAAAATTAGGTGACCAAAGCGGGCATGCCATAGCTTCGTGTCACTCATATCACGTGTGGTAATAACTAAACACGCAGTATATGCCAATCTCACATACATGTCCAACCTATAAAGCCCATGGCTTAGAGTACTAGATGCCACAATGATGTCTCCACTATCAAAGTACCAGACATGATAATCTATCATTGACATGCATACATCATGGACAAAAGGATCATATAATTGTTGTAGTGCACAATGAATGCCTAATCATGTGCATAGTGCATCGACTCCTTCTTTTTAGCACTTGGTGTTGATGCATCAACCACATCCATGCTTGACTCTTTCCTCTAGCCTTTTTTTGCATTCATTGATGTAATGGCTTGGCTTCTGACAATAGTTGGATTTATCTTTCTTCTTAGACTTATCACCCCCCTTCTCAGCATCCTTTTTAGAAGATTAGACTGATTCTACCTTTGGCTTATAGCCGCCTCGAGAAAAGGCTTTTACCTTTTTGACTGGCAGCAAATGCCTGATCTCCCACATGCATCCTAGTTCGGTTTTGCCGAGATTACTTTCTTGCAAGAGAACTGCAACCAACTCATCAAAAGTAAGTGCGTTGGGGTCACCCTTTATCACATGAGCTGAAGTGTGGATGTAAAACCTTGGTATGAATCCAATAGAGCTATGAGAACAAAAGATATCACCCTTTCTAGATCAATTAGATAGGGAAATCACATTTTGACCACCATCATTTGGTTGACATGGCTGTTAGCATGTGAAAGTGCAAGAAACCATTCTTCACGGCATGAAACATAACCTACTACTTCACAGCGTGAAACACTTTCTGCAATCAGTGCCAGGAATCTTGGGATTACCTTACTAAATTAGGGCACCTTATCTTGACATATCTGACACAACGAAACAAAAAATCCTTATCTCGTGAAATAGCAACGAAGCACTTCACGACATGAAAGACATTCTGTTTCACAGCGTGAAGCATTGTCTGTTGTTTCACGACGTGAACTGTAATTTTTTACTTCACGGCATGAAACATAACCTGCTACTTCATGAGTTAACCCTTCACAAACTAACGCTTCACGTGTTAGCAGTTCACAAAATAACCTTTCACGGACTGCTAGTTCATGAATTAAGGGTTATTAATCAAAGATAAGAGAGCACCATTGGAGTCTATCCGACTCAAATTAAAGTAATTATGAGCTAAAAAATTCGAAATGTGAAACACCAGCTGCCGCGCAACGTGAAAAACAGTTCATGACATGAACAACATTCTGTTTCATGGCGTGAACTGCTACTACCTGGTGCTACTTCACGATGTGAACCATTGTCTGTTGTTTCACGGAGATCTGCTATTTCACGCGACCAGAAAAGACAGTTTGGCAAAAAACTAGGTGAAATAATTGGAGTAGTGGTTTCACCTGTTGAAACACATTCTCATGCACTTGAGGTCCGGGAAACTCATTGGAGACAACCTTACCCCCGATGACAGTCCCAGGTTCTTCCTACCAAAAAAGTGTTGACTCAGGCCACTCGACGAGCACTCAATTAAGTGTTTTAGCTTGGAGGAATCTGGCCACCATAGAAACAAGTAGTGAAAAATCTGTAGAAGAAGGGCTAAGATTCTCTGGCCTTGGAGATGAAGAAAAACCCTCTTCTCTTGCAAGGCCCAGCAAAATCTTTGATATGGCCAAGGGATTTTTTTGGTCTCTAGCTTGGCACAAAAGATGAAGCGCAATCTGTGGGGCACAAGTCCATCAACAAGTGCAGGACAGTCTCAGATCGGATTTACCGATCTAACCTTCTGGCCTTAGGAATGGTAACACAGTGAGGATTAGTGGGATGACTCCCAGGGTTAGAAGGGATAAGGAAAGCGTCACTAGGACACGTCAAGTATTCTTTTCCACATTAAAAGAAATGGAAATGAACTTGAAGAGGGCTGAGAAAGAGCAAGCGACTATTGAGCTGAAGAAAACAAGAGCTCAATACGTGAAGAACAAGGGCTGAATAGAGGAAAATGGAGGATTTGAATCAGTTCCAACCACGTGGCAAAGAACCAAAAACATCTAGAAATGCCACAGATAGAATGTGGATGGGAATAATAGGAGTGATACCAACTCTAGAGCCCATCAATGAGGAACCAAGGGCTGACAAAATCCTTGAAACACAAGAAGATGAGGACAATCTACCTAGGGCACCTGCAAGAGGTGAAGATCTTCTCTATACAAGAGAGGATATACAAGAAATGATCAATGATCCCACATTCTTGTAGAGCATGGAACTCCTGATCCTACAAAGGTGTGGGCTGAGGCTGCCAACAATGAGCCAAGCAATGAGGAATTACCCAGACCCAACAATAGACCTGAATTGAATAGAAGAACCTATACAGGAAGAGGGCGTGGTCTAGGTGGGGGGTAGCTCCTCAGAGGCCAATTGTAGATCCTAACACAGACCTAAACGCAGTCACAAGGGCGGATCTGCTAAATATGGCCACGAAAATGGGCCAAGGTATGGCTAGTAGGGAGCTAGGCATTGCCTTGGAATCCAGACCATCCCAGATGAAGCCACATATTGTTTCAAAGCTTGTGCAAAAATTTTCGGGATATGGGGACCCAATCCAACATGTAGAGGTCTTTGAGTCTACCTGTAAAACATGTAGTCGAGTGAGCAACATAGCCATGATACATGCTTTTTCTCTGACCCTAGAAGGGAAGGCTCACCAACGGTATCAAACCCTGAAGGGAAGGCTCACCAACGGTATCAAACCCTGAAACTTGAGGATAAAGTCAATTTCACTTGACTTAAAAATGTGCTCATAGTGAGCTTTGCTCGAAGTGGTGACAAATGGAGTCCTGTGGCTTAGCTCCACAATATCAAGCAAAAGGAAAATGAGTCCATGCAAGATTATGTTTCTCAGCTCAAGCACTTAAATTCAAGATGCAAGTTGAGGGAAAGGCTAACTGATGATCAATTATTGCCTTGCTTCCAGAGAGGAGTTCAAGATCATGAGATGTATGATTATCTAGTGTTAGCCCGACCAGCTACTCTAGATACTTTCTGTAATCTGGCAATTGAATATGAGGATAATATGCTTGAGTTGCCACCACAACTAAAAGATGCCAAGGCAGCTTCAGGAGAGTGGAAACATCACGAGTCTCCAATCATTAGGACATAGGAACCAAGAGCAAGCAAGTTGGCAATATGACAATGGAAGAACTCAATAATGCCATCTTGGAGAAATTAAAAGTCAGGGATGGGAGAGAAGCATCAGGAAACTCTCATCTCTACCCCCGGAGAGAATTGATTTGGTGCTCAATTTGCAGACAAAATCACACAAGCACCGAATGCCCTCACTCAAGACCAAGTCAATTTGCAGACAAAATCACACAAGCATCGAATGCCCTCACTTAAGACCAAGTCACTTAAGACCAAGTCAATTTGCAGACAAAATCACACAAGCACCGATTGCCCTCACTTAAGACCAAGTCAATTACTCTATTGTGCTCTCTGTCAGAGATTGGGAAACCATGACATTGCCATGTGCAGATATCTAAGGGTCTAGCCTTAGCATAACTTCCAGCACACCTAGAGTGTCGCTAGCCTTGCCATCACCACACCAGTGCAAACCAATGTGACTGCTGCCTGCAAGGCATCCAAATACCTACCTACCAGGAGGGATGTTCCGAATGCAGGACATGTCTCCTTTTCTACCACCTATTCAACCCGCCACAGCCACCACAGGCCAAAATCAACCATGTGTCAATATTGAGGAGCCCTTGGATGAGGGAGAAATCATGCACAAGGTAGAAGTCAATAATGACTACTATGAGGAGCCCATGGAGATCACACCAGAGTATTGTCTTACAGAACAGCACACCAGTACAAGTGTTTCAACCCATGGTACAATGGAAAGGAAAAGACATAAACTCAGCTATGAGAAGGGGACCCATAAAATATTTTCATTGTAATATGGACCTCATCGAGTAGCAGAGTGTTCTTTTAAGAATGTGGCTAATGCTGGCCAAGCTCAACTAGTCGCAACACAGACCAATATGATGCCTACACTTTCATGTGTGAAGTGTGGTGTCGATCATTTGATCAAAGACTAACCATATGGTGCCAGTAGTTCTGCTTCTACTTCTAACCATGACACTATTAGGACTATAAGTGTGCAACCTCGGAATATCATGTCACTAAATGTCCTGACACGAGTGCAAGAGAAACAAGTGGACAAAGGGAAAAACCGAAGAGGTGTTACAACCTCTAAGATTGGGAGAAGGAGAAGGCTGAAAAAAGTGGGCAAGGGAGATACCATGGTCATAATTCAGGATGGATCCGAAGAAGATACCATTGACACCGAATCCACCCAATCAAAGGAAGAAGGTGACCAAGTTCCAAAACAGGATGGGCATGCCCAAGAATCTGTAAGAGAGCGACCAACAACTCCTAAGGAGATTGGGGAATATCCAAATACTGAAGAAGAAATAAGAAAGCTTGAAAAAGCTAAGGCCCTGGTTGAGGAGTGTCAACGCAATCACGAAGCCAAGTTAAGGGCTAATTACCAGGCTAGGGATACATTGTATCCAAGAACTGAGCTGTTAAAGGAAAGGAGAATGGATGTGCCTACTCCAATCTCAAAAGAGTCCGAGAAAGGGACTCAAAGTGACCACATGGCAAGAATGTTTGAGAAAACAGAACAAGATTTGTCAATCCATTCATTCCCTAGGATTGAATATGCAACAAACACGTGTAAGGAGCCCTCACTTGCTAGGGGACCTAGAGACATAGTAGTCTCACAGCCATATTGTCTACAACTGTCAAAATGCCGCTAGGACCATTGCTATGCAACACGCCGGCATTGTGGGCAGATGTCAAGGACTGGGTAGAAGGAAGATTGAACCCAATGTCCACTACAGAGGGGAGGCAGTCACCTCTAGTAGTGAAAACCTAGTGAATAAGGAAGAAGGAACACCCAAATTCGTCAAAATACCTGTCAACCAATTGGGCTGGTATTATGAGAGTGATGATACGAATGCCACAATTCCAATCCACCACAATGGGTACCAAGCACTAGCTATCCTAGATGGAGGTGTGGGTGTGAGCATTATTACCAAATGATGTTGGGAAAACTGGGAAAAACCAGAATTGGAAAGAGAAGATCTAATTGTCAAGATGGCAAATGGAACATTCTCAAGACCAATGGGGCTGCTGAAAAGAATTAGACTTAAGGTCTTTTTCATCCGCTACCATCATACATTTGTTGTAATGGACTTTCTGCGCCAGCCAAATTCATATGACATTATCTTGGGCAGACCCTTCATGAGGGGAGCCAAATTTGTGATTGGGCGTTAGATTAGGTGTATGTTCAAAAGAATTCGCAAATTCTGAAAATTGATCTACATACATGGAAGGCACACCCCATAAAAGGGCAATTGTTTGGAAATGATTCGGTCATCACAGAGAAAATCACATCCTTACAAGTTTGCCAACTAGTTGAGGAGAATTCATAGGAAGAGGAAGAGGCCATAATGTACGCATTTCTTCCACCTCTGGATTTTAGCAAAAACTGGATGCACGTGCTTGCCACTATAGATGTGTTGTCTCCCAGAGGAACCTATTACATTGAATCATGAAACATTCCTACCACCTCAGTACGCATGGTTGATGTGCAACCAATAGAAGAGGAAATAGAGGATAAAGCCTCCAACATAGAGGGGTCTGGATCACAAGGTCGCAATAGTACCCACCAACACCTCAGGAAATGGCATAAATAAAAAAGTTATATCAATCGACAAAATTCCCTACTACAAAGTAAACCCATGGATGCCCAGTGTCTAAGATATCTCGAGGTCACTAAGGTGCATGAGAAGTTTTCTAAGAATTGGGGTGAGGAGTTGAGTAAGATAACCCCGGAAGGAAAATGAGAGAAAAAGACTATGCCACAAGACCCGAAAATGCATAAACCCACTAAAGTAGGATGTAGAAAAAAAAATAAGGCTCTGGCTGAAGCTGATGAGCGCGAAGGCAAAGAAGGCCCAATGACTCGAACAAACAATGAGGAGGATGACAAGCCCCACCTACTCTCAGTGCTGGACCATTTCAAAACATACACCATTGATAAACGAAAGGTGGCCCAATTGACGGCTCTACAAGAGTAAAGAAAGATGTCCAATCCACATCTTACAATGGTCTAGTTGAAGTTAAGGAGGTTGATATTTCAGAGCTAGGAGAGAAAACCAAACCTATCTACATTGCTAAAGACTTAACTATGGCTGAAGAAGAAGAGATCATTGCTCTCTTAAAAGAATTCAAGGACTATTTTGCTTGTAAATACATGAAAATGATGGGTGTACCATCCAAGGTGGTTCAACGGTGGTTCAACACACTATCCTGATCATGGAAGGATTGAGACCATCCAGGTAAAAACCGTATCAAATGAATCCAAAATATGCGGCAATTGTAAAGGACGAAATTAATAAACTCATTGTTGTGGATTTCATCTTTGAAATCAAGCACATAGATTGGCTTTTACTAATCATGATTGTGCCAAAGAAAAATGAAAGATTGAGATTCTCTGTTAATCTCAAAAAGGTCAATGCAACCACCAAGAAAGACCACTACCCATTGCCATATACAGAACATGTATTAGAATGGGTAGCAGGTGAGAAGCCTACAGCTTCCTAGATGGATTTCATGGTATAATCAGGTATTCATAGCACCAGAAGACCATCATAAGACAGCCTTCAATACGATGTGGGAGACATATGCTTATAAGGTTATGCCTTTTTGCCTCACCAATGCCCCAGCAACTTTCCAACAACTAATGTGCATGGCCTTCAAGGACTACTTGCAAAAGTGGTTGGAGGTATTCATTGACGATCTGTGTGTACACTCATGCTAGAGACTGAGCACTTGGCTTTCTTGAGGAAGGTGTTTGAAAGATGTCATTTATATCTTATATCCTTAAACCCTTTAAAGTGCATCCATTTGTTACACATACAATAGGTCTTTTGAATATAAACATCTCTGTCAAAAATAATCCCTTGGTCAGGAAGGTGTTTGTTATGCTTGCAGGAACAATGGAAGAGGACATGCTTCTTCGATGAACCTGGATTTGCACCAGCAACAACTGCCACATCCAATGGGAAAAATGAGAGGTACAACTTGATGATGGCAAAGACACCATCACCGTGCCATTATGGAGTCCATTGAATAAGGGGAAACATGCATTGGAATGCAACATGGAATCTCCAATGCCACGAAAAACAAAAGGTTTAACAAAACAAGCATCCACATCAAAAGGTCATTTCTCTTCAAGAAAACCTAAGCAAAGGCAGCAAAAGTATCCATGCAAAAAACAGTGGGTTCCCAAGGCCCAGCTTCGAGCACAAGGATACTATGAGACATACAAAGCCTCATGGGTGACAAAGCAAAAAAGACATACTACAAGCAAGAGACAAGGAAAGCCAGACAAGGATAGGAAGTTTTATTCAAAGCAACCCTGCACACAACTCAGCATTCAACAGTGGTGGGTCCAAAAAGACTTACTAGCGGCACAAGGCTATTATCAAGTAAGCAAAACGGTTGGGTACCAAAAACAAATCCAAAACCCAATTCCACATGTACTTCTAGAAAAATAGAAGAGTACCATAAGCACAGACAGGACCAAGTCCCAACTAAATCAAATGTGCACCAAAGTTGATTTGTAAAAAGAAACGAGCTCAACCAAGTAATCAAAGGGAGAGCGAGGCTACCAATGACATCCACCAAGGAGGAAAAATTGAACCAAGTCGTGGACCAGGGTGAGAAAGACGTGCACTCACATGCACAGGAAGCAAAACAACTTCACTAGGATTCCGTGGATGTACTCCTCCCACTTGATGGAGGGGAAAATCAAAATTTATCACTCTGAACTTAAGCGGTTGCAACAACACATACCCACAGGCTCCAAAGTACAACATTGACTCTCGTGGCACTAAAAGAAAGGAGGATGACAAAGGCTACCCAGCTCCAACAACTGGGTACAAGGTAAAAGGGTATGCTTTTCATGCCATGAAACATGTTCATTCGTTTCACATGTACACTTCTACTCCCTAGAATGCATAACATATAGCCTTGGAGTGCTTGAGCATATAGAAAACAATAGGGTATCAATATTTGCATGCATAAGGGTACAAGCTGTTTCACGTTGTGAACCGGTTCAAGCTAGTTCACACCGTGAACCACTCAGGAATGTTTCACACCGTGAAACAATTCAAAATGGTTCACGTCATGAACCGACTCGTGCCACTTCATGCAGTGAAACGGTAAAAGAACCTCCACAAATCGCGGGCAAACACGTGGCATACCCAATTAAGATGGCTGCAAGGGGCCGACGGATAGATCATAAATACATCTTTTTCCCGTTTTTGTTATTTTTCATCGTCTGGCTTGCCTCACTGCTTGTTATCCTTGTCTGCATCACCATCTAGATTGCATTTGACAGTGTGCTTCCTCCCATGATTGCTTGCAGCCGCATCGATTCCCAAGTAGGAGCTCTTCACACACTTTTGATGGTTTCATTCGTTTTCATCAGTGGGAACCATGGTTTCATTCATTTTCATTAAGTCATCTCTTGTCTGCCGCACACATTAACAAAATCAGTGTCATTCTTATTTTCATTCATCTTGTCATCCTTGTTTTCATCTTGTCACCATCCAAATCTCATCATAAATGCATACGGGTGTGACCCGCGTGAAATAGCGGTATACTATTTTGGGAAAAATATAGCAAAATGGCTAAAATTGGATTACTTACATCTAGGCTACCCATCAACACCAATAATCTAACACACCTGCTCTCATGAATTAACACTTGCTCTTTTACTAATTAATGCATGCTCCTTCAAAGGTTAAGCCTTTCATGGCTTAAGCCCTTCACGGGTTAAGCATTTCACAGCTTAAGCCTTTCACATCTTTACACTTCATGTGCTCAGCCATTTCACAGCCTGCTGCTACTTCATGATTTAGGTTGGTGCAACACAAGCTCCAGCAACACACAAGTGCCACAAAGATGAGGGCGGAAGGAATGAAGAGGCCACCTCAGCACACCCAGAATCTCAAGAGGCTCAAGAGGCGGAGAAGAGGAAGAGAACTGATGATACCACAAGTCCAAGTAAGCGAAGGCGATTGGAAGCTGAGGGCACAATTGAAGAAGGATCCTTCTTGCAAAATCTTGACACTCATCGCTTTCTCAAAGAAACCATGGAAGGCCTTGATACAGTGTTGGTGCACCAAACAAAAAGCTCAACCTCCACAAGTGCAGATCTTTACACCCAAGAGCAAAGAGTATGGATAGGTCACTTGCTTACCACTCACATGTTGCATCACAGGAATGCTACCTTATGGAAACATGTCCAAGAGTCCACGGACCAAGTGAAAGCACTTAAGGAGCAGATAGCACACGGATTCCATACACACAGAAGTGATCCTAAAGAGCTTAAAGGCAGCCAAGGAACAAGAGGCAAGCCTGCAAACCTTGGAAGGTAATAACAGGTTCATCAGCAAGACCATAGTCTATACCACCAAAGAAAACGAGGAGCTCAAGGCAAGATTAAAACAAGACAAGGTCTAATTGTAAAAGGAAGTGGCATATAACAAGGAGAAGGAAGCACAATATACGAAGCAACTAGACTCGAAGCACATGCCACATTTCAAGCAAAGGAAGATGGATATACATGACAAATCAAAACACTCACTGAGGCAATTACTCAAGCAGAACATAGAGTGGTAAGCCTTCAAACAGAAAGAGAGTAGATAAACAAAGCACATGCTGAGAAACTGAAGGCCCTCAATTAAGTGATCACTGCAAAGTCCTAAGAGATAGATCAGATGCTGGTTAGCCATCAACATGTGCTTGAGCATGTACACCAGTGACTACAAGCCAAATTATGGCAGAGGAGTGGTAAAGACTACTTGAAGAAGCTTATGATCAGGCCACAACTTCCAGTATTGTAGCAAAGGAAGCGAATAGAAGATATGCAGAACTGGCTAGTGCTCAAGATGTGCGGGAAGTTGTCATCTCCACACTCTTCTCACCACCAAAGACTCAAGAATATAGGATCTTGAATGCCAGCTCGCCCTCCAACAAAGATCCCAATGAACTGACCAACCAGATGAATTACGCTAGCTCACCTCGAAGATAGGTTCGTTTTTGCTACTAGTAACTCCTCGACGTGCCCCTCCTCAAACTCTAACAGTGTTTTTATCTACACTAACCCTCTCTCTTCTTCAATATGAAATTAACTTAAGTAAAGACCTCAGTCTAGGAGACCTAACCCTCATTCACTAAAATATAAAAAGGAATGCTAACCCAAGCATCATAATGGGAATCCTACAGGGGGGATATAGTTCTAACTAACCTAGCTAATATTTTCTTTTTCCCTTTGCATCCCATAGTGCTAAACCTTCGTAGTTGGTATCGAGTGCTATAACAGCAAAAAATCCTAGATGACAATGTTGATAAACTTGACCTGTTTCTCCCAGATAATATCCCAATGACACCGGCCAACTACGAGGTGGTTGCACGAAGTTACCAATGGGTTATTAGCCACCATGGATGGACTAAAGTATATAATACCCACCATCAGCATCTAAACCTCTCCGAATCTAAATTATATCATCATTTTGGTATTATCAAACTTTATCAAAATATCCATAAACATTTGGAGGCTATGCTCACCATCAGCATCCAAACCTCTCCGAATCTAAATTATATCATCATTTTGGTATTATCAAACTTTATCAAAATATCCATAAACATTTGGAGGCTATGCTCACAAATGTGATTTTTAATTTTGATAAAGAGCATATATAATATCCTCATATAACCACCAATGATATAAGTGATCTCTAGGAATTTATAAAAACTAACAAGCCCAGCCTCCTACCCCCAAGTTCCAGAGAGGGTCAAGAAGAAACACAAGGAACTTCCTCATCTTTTACTTATCCAGTGTTCTCTTCCATTGCCACTAAGTTATTAAACTCCTTTCCTAATGTATCTCCAACTACAAAACTGAGGCAGATTGCATATTCTCTCGCTTCTCTTCTCTCCCCATTGATTTTCCCACTAACACTCTTGCCCTCAAGGAGATGTTGGCACCAACTCTATCTCCACCAAGGCCGATCGAGGTGAGATACACAACCATCACCCTTATAATATCCAAGATTTCTCTAATGAAAATATTCTTAAGTCTTTGACAGCTCTGCAGAATATGAGGGCTTCATCTGCGTAGACAACCCACTCTTGAAACCAAAACTCATGTTCAAGGTGCTGATGCAAATCACATCATTTGAGCCTACCAGAAGAATCTTGATAGATACATACTCGACCATGGAGTCGAGGAGGCAGCCTTACGTTCCATACCCTCTCTGAGCCCCAGTGCCATGTTTAGAGGAGTTGTTACTAATGGGAGGAGAAGGGATTCACCAATCTCTTCCATTATCTTCTTAATCTTAGACATAAGTTAGCCATATGAAATGTCCACTTTTTTGTTGAGAAGATCCTCCTTTAGCACATAATTTGTTTGACCATCTCCAAGAGGTAAGTCTGCTGCTTGATAGTGTCTTCTTGGCTTGGCTTTCTTTTTGCTTGTTGATGCTTCCTCTTGTCGTTTCCCCTTCTTAGCCTTTGCTTGATCACCTTTAGACTCTTTCTCTCAAGATCTCTTCACGACATAACATTAAGCTCTTGATTTGTTGTCACTTCTTTTATTTGTATTACACTCATGTAACTGCTTTGCCTTTCTCTTCAGGTGTCACGCCGCTAGATATTGGCTTGTCTTTGATTTGTGCTACAAAATCATTAGATAAGGTTGGTGGTAAAGGATACATATCTCCCCCTCTTCTAGAAAGTTTATCACAATTAGGGCTTGTATGGCCCCATTCACCACAATTAAAACAATTATAAGGTTCAAACCTTATTCTAGCACTCCTCTACCTCTAACATTCCCTTCACTATGTCCTTCTCCATATACTTCATGTCCTAGACCAAGTGGTATGTATCCTCTACCTCTTCCTCTTCCTCTTTCACCCCCTAGCAAATTCAAACTAAGGTTTTTGAAGAAACTGACTACATGCATCTCCTTTTTTAATTCGTCATCATCTTGGTTTTTCACCAATAGTTGAGGTGAGGTTGGTACTAAATTTTTGACTTCTCCTTTGACCACCTCTTCCATAATCTCCACACTATGGCTTACTTCTTTCCCAAGTTGAACCAACCCCATCATCTTCCATTCTTTCTCCTTATCTATTTCCATAGCTTCTTAAAAAGTTTGAATATTCTTCAACTCCAATTTTAACCTTAAATTCCCCCTTAAACCAACAACAAATCTATCTTTTTTCAACATAGATGGAGGGGTTTCATTCCCTAAAGCAACACACCACCTATCCCACAACTTTGTGAAGTGTTGAACATAGACATCCACATTACCTTTCTGCGTTAACCCCAGAATTTCATGCCACACTTGATTTGGATATTCAGTCTTCTGATAATGTTGAAGGAACTCTTGTTTTGTAGCTTCATAGGTGAGCTCTTGTGGAGGATCTCTTATTTCCAAAGAACCTTCATAGACCTTCAACCATTGTTGGGCCTCATCCTATTAGTAGTAACAAAGAATCCTTAGTATAAAGATAGGCTCTTACTTGTTTTTTATCAAGCAAGGGATTTCCAATTGCTCCACAAAATTTTTAACACCTTCATGTGGAAACTCATGGAAAAGTGAAAAATCTCCGCATATCAGCACAATTGAAAAACCAAAGGTGCTTGAAATAGGTTCTTGGTGTGAAAAACTTACAAAAACCTTGTAAAATTTTTACATACAATGTTTTTTAAAACCCTATTACCACCATTAGCCTAGCCTTAGCATTATCATACTTTGGTCGTCACTCCACCTAATCACCTCCCACACACAATGCATAGAGCACAATGCTATATTTACAAAAATGTAAAGATGCATTCTCAAGATACAACCCCCCCCCCCCACTCTCAAGATCAAACATGTAGTAGCACCTATCCCAAGTGCAGCCAACCATCATTGCTGACATACAAACTCCAAAGTTCTATACATATATACATGCTTCTTTTGGTTTATTTTTCTAGCCTCACACCGGTCGACTGGACCAGGTGCTTTATATTCTATCAATTGATGAGAATGAAGGTCGCAATGCAAGAAGGGAATGCATCATGTGGGACAAGGGAAATGATACACCAAAGGAGATGGACTTGGTCACCCCTAAAGGCATCTAGTTCTCTATGGCCATAAGGTTCGGCACCTTCCTAGACTCTACAAGTTCAAGGAGACTAGTCACTTTGTTAAAGAATACCCTCATAAACTCTAGAGAAACTTCCTTATTCTTCCTAACAGATGAGAAAATTGGAACCCCACTCTCCTCCATTCTTGAAAAGAGGCCAACAAGACAACCCTAGAAGAATTCCCCTCTAAAGGGATCCAGCAATGACATCACATTGACATGGAAGCCAAAATATCTCGTTCGCAAGAGAGAGCACTCACCAAGTTGGGAGGAGTCTCTCTCTATTTTTGAAGGTAAGATGTATATCCCTAAAACCCCTCATCTGTGTAAAGAAAACTGCTAGCCTAGTGGTCAAGATCTCCTCAAGAGGGAAGCCATAGCTCATACCTTGAAAACCTCTAATCAATACCCTGTTGTTGCAAAAATAAATTGAAGCTATGCATCATAAGGCATGTAAAATAATCTCATGATGTGAGTGACGTATGCTCACATTGCAAGAAAAGTAAATGCATCAGATCATGGAACAAAATAACTTGGACTTTCTATGCCAACAGGAATTGAAAACTATGGAAGATACATACACCCCACAATTTTATTTGGCAAGAAAAAGTCATTACCAAGTCAGGAGGAGTCCCTGTCAATTTTTTGAAGGTAATTAGATGTATATCCCTAAAACCCCTCATCCATGTAAAGAAAACTCCAAGCCTAGTGGGAAACAGTCCCTCAATAAGGAAGCCAAAGATTGTGCCCTGCAAACCTCTAATCCATTGAAGTTATGCAAGGCATGTAAAATACTCTCAGGGAATGGGAGGGGCCTATGCTCACATTCCAAGAAATGAGAATGCATCAAATTATGGAACAAAAATGACTTGGAATTTATATGCATGAGCAGGAATTGAAAAGTAGGGAAATCCTCTTACGATTGGTGTCAATTGTGTCATCTCATGTGGAATTTATATGCATGAGCAGGAACTAAAAAGTAGGGAAATCCTCTTGCAATTGGTGTCAATTGTGTCATCTCATGTGGATAATGTTGAAACAAGTGTTATATCCTCTTTGGTAGTGTTGGTATCTTCAAAGGAGTCCACTATTGGTGACTCATCATTTTGAGATAAAGAATCTAAGGAGTTTTCAATATCATCCTATTGTTCTTCTAAAGTCATGCTGTGAAAGAATCCTCAGTATTGTCATCAAGTGACTCAATAAAGGAAACCTCCGTGATTTGCATAAATATCCATATAAAAACTATACGAGTTTACAATGATTTTGTTACATGAAATGAAAATAATAGTGACATTTTTGGGTGTTGTGCTCAATACAATCTGGTAGGGAGGAGTTGTGTCCCATATCAACCAAACTAACCAAACTAGAAAAGTTCCATTAACGATAGTCTTTTTTACACTATTTTGAGATGCTAATTATCATGTAAAGAGTTTACTAGTTTTGTTGGATATTAATATTTGTAGGCTCAAGGTTAATAAGACCTATTACTCGTAGTAATTGTTAAAAGATTCAAGATTCACACCATTCTAAGGTTTCCTAAGCCTTGCAGATGTGCTGTCTGTTTGGTAGAAATCGATCCCTACATCAAAGGGGGAATTGCAGGTTGCCATTGTCTCAGAAGATAATTTTGCATAGCTTACCTAACTGCCACAATCACAAAGTACGACTCGACCATAGTGTTACTTTCATCAAAATTGATTTTTATGCATAAATAGATGCATAAAAGAATTTTTTAATTATAAAAGTGTTACTTTCATCAAAATTGATTTTTTATGCATAAAAGAAATTGTTTTATTATAAAAGTGTTACATCAAAATTGATTTTTATGCATAAAAGATTTTTTTTAAATTATAAAAGTGTTACTTTCATCAAAATTGATTTTTATACATAAATAGATGCGTAAAAGAATTTTTTTATTATAAAAGTGTTACTTTCATCAAAATTGACTTTTATGCATAAATAGATGCATAAAAGATTTTTTTAATTGTAAAAGTGTTACTTTCATCAAAATTTATTTTTATGCATAAATAGATCCGTTAAAGAATTTTTTTATTATAAAAGTGTTACTTTCATCAAAATTGATTTTTATGCATAAAAGAATTTTTTATTACTTTTATGAAAGTGTTACTTTTTCATCAAACTGCTCATCTTGGATCATTATAAAATCCAGTTTTGTACACAACTGCTGCTGATAATGTATTGGGTGAACTGAAGTGAATACATGTCCTCATAATTTTAACATGGTACCAGATTATTGTTTACTCCATTGTGTAGAGTCTACCTAGGCACCACCTAGCCTTTGAGATCAAAGCACACCAGCATTTGCTAGCTTCAATCACACGTTGCCTCAGATCTGTAACCGTTCTTCTTCGTGTCGATGCTACACAAACTGCTAAGTTAGTCTTCTGCATTCTTGCATTCATCATTTTTCACTTGGGTTGTAAATTTAGCATCAGGAACTTTCATCTACAAACTCAGATCTACAAAATTTGTATCAACTTTTGACTTGCTGATGCCACATCATCTTCTCATTTACCGATGCCATGTCATCTTTCGATATGCTGAAGCCACATCATCATTAAACATGTTGATACTACCAAGTCATCTTCTGATCTGCTTCTGATTTGCTGATGCCACATCATCATCTTTTGATCTACTCAAGTAACGTCAACTTCTGACGTATTGATGCCACATCATCTTCCAATCTATTGATGCCACATCATCTTCCAACCTGCTGAAGCCACATCATCTTTCAACCTACTAATGCTACATCATCTTTCGGTCATCATCAAAGTCAACTATCTGAAATAGTTAACTGAATCCACTATCTAAAAGAGCTATTGGAGCTAGCTATCTGAACCAACTACCGAAGCCAGCTGCCAAAATCAACTTCCTAAATCAGCTGACAAAATCAGCCATCTACATTGACTGTCATAGTCATCCATCTGAGTCAACCTACTATGACTGACAAGCCTATTGAGACAGGTGTGACTAGCTTGGGTGTGAACACACCTTAGTATTACTAGAATTAGCTTTGGCTAATGATTTCTGGGATTTGGTCATTAAAAGATGTCATATCAAGAAGTGGTTACAAGAGGGCTAGTGGGGAGTTAGGATCTTGTGGAGGTTATGGGAGCCCAATAGTCACACGGGTATCCCAAGAGTCACATGGTTGGATGGCTTTATAAATCCCCTCTTGTATGCAAATTGGATACACAATACAATATAGATGATGGATATGGAATACACTATGATGTTTTTCTTGTATCTTTTATCTTATTCTTGATCCATGTCTCTTCACCATGTTCATGTGTACATGTGTACTCCATGGCTATATCTATAGGAGCATGTGTTTTCTCCCATGTTAGCAAGGCTATGCTAACACTTGGCCATCACGGCACCACAAGCTTTGATCTTCTCCTTGCCCACAAGCTCTTAGAAGTCAAATGCATAATCCTTAAGCATTTCTTACCAAAAGAGAGATTAGTAGCATACATGATTCTTTCTTTATTTTCTTGATTATAGATTACCCATAATGTTTATCTTTTCTCTCTTTCCCTTTGTTTATTAATCTCCAGTGTTTAGTGTGCCCAACTTGCTGTGTATGGCCATTATATACGGACATGGCCACACCCACATGTACCATAGGGAAGATGCCAAAATTCACATGCTCCGAGTGTGGAATGGTCACTAATGCATGGAGAGACCACAAGGGGGCTGTTTTAGTCTATTAAAAGGTTTGATAATTGGCTTACTGATCAAACTTTTGTAGTAAGCCCTATACAACAGATTGGGTAATGGGATGATACTTAGGCCTTGCATCTGCAAAAGCACATTTGGCAAGCTCCTTAGCTTTCGGTGAGCTTTGAAGCAGTCCAAAATATAACGGTCCTAAGTACGTCATCCTCCCAACTGCACATAGGAGCATTCTGTGGTGGAAAGCAATCATAATCTCCCAGTTATGATTCTCATAAGAATGGAATTGTTCATTGAGCTCTCTGATATCTACACAAAAGAAAACATGAGGTCAAGGTTATCGCTTTCTTTCCTAGCTAAGGAAGCCATTGGGCAATCAATTACACATAATTCATGAAAATGGCAGTAATGTTTGGTGAAAAGGAATCTCAAATTTGTCTCTTTGTGTCTTTGAGTTCAAGTCCCACCGCTGGTGGTCATATATGCCCTCGCGTTGCATCCTATCGACGTTAATACCTCTCTCTCTCTCTATATATATAACAGAGCTCCAATATCTCTCTCTCTATATATAACAGAGCTCCCCTTGCTTGTAATGTGGAAAGCCCTTGATAGTGCCACATGGAGAATCCTGATCCATGCTGCGCCTCTCTACATCGGAATTACGATGCTACCCTGTGCGCGCCTCACAATTCTCCCTCCACGCCATGCCACTCTCCTCTCTTCACAGCAAAAGGGGCTGCTGTGTGATGAAGCAAGCCCCGTCCTCTCTGCTCTGGCAACATAGATGGCAGATCATAAAAATTACTAGCACCTTCCCTTGAGCCAGACCTTTCCCCCTCTGTCGCCTTCTACCAGGACTCTCAGTACGAGGGAGCCTACAAGTGGCTAGAGTGGACGGTGCGTCTGGTCCACACTAATAAGAGCTTTGCCAAGGTGTTCGCCATCGAGGTCATGAATAATCCTTGCCATAATGCACCCAAATCCTTGCCATAATGCGCCCAAATCCCTTCTGGACGACTACTACCCCATGCATATTTATTATTAGGAAAGAGCTATCTCCCATGCTGCACTATAGCCTATCTCAAACCTAGGTATATATGAGGAGTCATAGGATGCATTGAGGCCATTCATGGCATCCCTTTCACTCAATATTGTGTATACTCTTGCTTCCACGTGGGGCAAGGTTCAAGGATGCCCGCGTGGGGCCGAGGTTGCCAAGGTAGGGATGTGGGGATCGAGGCCTTGCGTAGAGAAGATAGTGCCATACTATAGCAATAGTGGCAACGACATCAATCCGAGCTCCATCTGCCTCTTTGCCATGGTTAATGAGTTCATGGAGAATGAATGCACCCACCCTCGTCTCGGTGGTCACCCTTATCCTTTTCGCACCCCAGACCAACGAGCTCTCCAGCAGTCTAGGGAACAGAGACCTACAGGGCCTCGGCAAAAGTGTGCATTTTTTGTAGTCCTCCTTTCAACGCAATCTATGGCAAAGTTCTTACAATAGCCTTTGCTATGGGAGGTAGCCTTAAGAGTGACCTATGACATTTTTTACCATGTGTTCAAGAGTGTCATGTGTAATGATGCGGCATATCTTGAGAGCAGAAGTAGCATGCCTTCAAGTGACATTGCTTATTTACAGAACCCTACCTAGGCATAACACCTATGCCAATTTCCATGGATAGTAGTCTAGTTGATCCCCTCTTGCCTCTATAGGAGACCTCTCATGTAGCACCCATGCCCTCCTACAATAATGGGCCTCTTTCTACCATTGGACGAGACTTCTGTTGCCCTTATCCTCCCCACCAAAGGGGGATCTTTGCTTGCTTTAGTAGATCACACCGTTGATGATATAAGGGATTTTTTCTAACCTTACTTCCAATGCATTTCCTCTACAAAACGAAAGGGGCCAACTCTTACAAAGAAGATACAAGGCACCATTGTGTCTCCATGGATTCTTACTACATCAAATACATTCCATGGTGTGCTGGGAGAAGCATGGCCTTCTCTTTTCCTCCTCTTTTCTCTATTCAGCTTGTTATGCAAGCTCTGATTTTCTTCTAGGAGGGACTAGCTGCCTCTTGTTGATTTGTTTATAGAGTGTGCCTTCTTATGTTGTGAGCTCAAGGTTGTGGGAGATATTAATGCTCGCATTGAGCTTTACCATGACCGAGGGCAATATCGTGTCATGGGTAAAGGCATGAGCACCTTGCCAAAGGCGAGAGCATTTTTGTGGTGGAATTTAACAAGGTGCATGGTGCATACTCGACTCAGAGTGGCTAGATTCTATTATATAGATCCATGGGGATACTTGACGCATCCGTCTTGAGTCTTTTGCAACTCCTATTGTATGTATTAATGAGGGGGGTGAAGAGCATTCCACCACCTCACTTGCTAATGTTGTTATGTTTATTTGTAATGATGTAGCCAATGATGGCCGATGATGCACATGGTCTACTCGATGGGTTCCCTCACCTTACTGAGGATGTAGCTATTTTACTTGATGTAGCCATAGCCAATGATGCACATGGGCTACTTAATGCTATCCCTCACATAGTTGAGGATGATGATGATGTGTTCTTTGATGTAGATGTAGCCATGGCCGATGATGCACATGGGCTACTCGTTGTGATGATCCTCACGTCATTGAGAATGATACATTTATTATGATTCCTTGGGCACCTTGTAATGATGGGGTTATAATGCCTTTCCATGCACGGGAAATAGACATAAGCAAAGTGGTTTTTTTTACAAAATGAACACTAAAAGTTAAGATCAAGTAGCCTTTGTGTGTGAATGGCAAGAACCTTGGTATTGCACCAAGCTCTACTTATTAGAAGCACACTTGGTCTTACGCTAGTGTGGTGCACTAGTTGCAAGGACTTTGATCAAATCAAACAATTTTTATTTTTTTAAGGAAAGAAAGTGTGAGTTGTGTCACGACAAGAATAACCACACTAAAAATTGTTAATTCTATCCGTGTAAGCACTATCATTGTAGAATGAGTTCACAAGAATCTTGTATGAGTTTCAAAAATCTAAATCACATAAGAAAGAAGACAATTAAAAATCTAAAGGATTTCATGAGCACATTAAAGCACACATATGGCATATGACATGTTGGCTTTGATGATCCAACTCATCTATGACTACTGCACAGAGTACACGGAATGCATCCTTCACCTTTGTGGGCAACTCGGGGTGGACAACCTAATGAGCTTGAATGGTAAGTAATTGGCCAATTCAAATACATACAATTATTGAAGTATTGTCTTGAAAAATTGTGTGAATGAAAAAATGATATGAATATTGCAAGAATGAAGTATGAGAGGGCCGGAGGAGATGCTTAGCTGAGGATACTACTGAGACGCCTGTAAGACCGAGTGAGAAAGCATGAGGTCTAGAGGAAGCCCAATGGTGTCCCAACCACGATATTAATATTGAAAGAATGAGGCATGAGAGGGCCGGAGGAGACTCTCGATGATGATACTACAATGATGCCTATAAGACCGAGTGAGAAAGCATGAGGTCTAGAGGAAGCCCAATGGTGTCCCAACCACGATATTAATATTGAAAGAATGAGGCATGAGAGGGCCGGAGGAGACTCTCGATGATGATACTACAATGATGCCTATAAGACCGAGTGAGAAGGCATGAGGTCTGAAAGAAGCCCAGTTAAAGATCCCTACTGAGTTGCCTATAAGTCCTAGATAAGTGGCATGAAAGGCGGACGAGAAAGCTCAGTGAGATACCTACCACAAGATGCCTATAAGATCGAGTGAAAAGGCATGAGGTCCGGAGGAAAATCTCAGGTACCTACCAAGTTGCCTATAAGGAAAAGGAACAAACAAAATATAAACCAAAAAGGAAAATGTTAAAAGCATAAGACAATTATAGAGAAAAATGATGTAATGATTTCTAAAATGTAGTTACTTGTTGGGTGTTGTAATTTCAGGAGCCAAGGGGGATGACTCACTTTGTGGAGTTTTGGAGATAAAGCTGACTTCCCGGACACATGGAGAAGAAGTAGGTGGCTACATCGACACAAAAAGTAGCACACTTGAGTGCCCATGGACGAGATTCTTTATCAGTATATACTTGTGGACTCTTCATCAAATTGGTGGAAATCATCTTCCCACCATCTCTTTGGTCTACCATCAGTTTTATGTGGTTCTACATGATATATTATATGACTTGAAATGGCTTGTATTGTACCTTCTATAGCAGCCACTTATTCACAAATTTTCATGATGTACTTAGCATTGATAGGAGATAGCACATCCCTAACTAAATAAAGGGGAAGAGAGGTGTTGACGGGTGTGAACGCTCCCTAGAATTTTTGGTAAAAGCTTGGGTGTGAACACCCCCTAGCATTTTTAGCATTAGCTTGGGTGTGAACACCCCCTAGCATTACTAGCATTAGCTTAGGCTAATGAGTTCTGGGATTTGGTCATTAAAAGATGCCATATGAAGAAGTGGTTACAAGAGGGCTAGTGGGGAGTTAGGATCTTATGCCAGCGGAAGTCATGGGAGCCCAATAGTCACATGGGTATCCCAAGAGTTACATGGTTGGATGGCTATATAAAGCCCCTCTTGTAATATAAATTGGATACACAATACAATATAAATGATGGATATGGAATACACTATGATATTTTGCGTGTGTCTTTATCTTGTATCTTTTATCTTGTTCTTAATCCATGTCTCTTACACCATGTTCATGTGTACATGTGTACTCCATGGCTATGTGTGTAGGAGCATGTGTTTTCCCCCATGTTCGCAAGGCTATGCTAACAAAGCCATCAACCCCTGCTACTACTAACAAGTCGTCGACCTACTACTACTGAGACAACCGTCGACCCTGCTCTGCTAACTTCAGCGACTTGTTATTGTTGACAGTCACCATCATCGACCTGCTATACTGTCAAGCCGTCGACCTGCTATACTGTCAAGCCGTCGACTTGTTATTGTTGACAGTCACCATCATCGACCTGCTATACTGTCAAGCCGTCGACCTGCTACTAACAGTCACCACCTGTTGTCGCACATCTTTTCACATTCTAGAATCGACATTCAGCATTTGGTGAGGTTTACTCATTTGGCCAAGTTTACTCATTTGGTCAAGTTTACCACAGTTAGGAATAGCTTTCGGAGTCAGCCTTCAACTGTCGAAATCCAAAGGTGCAATAAATTGTATATTCTACTGACTCAATGGCACCCAACCTAAGTAGCCTACACTTGGAGGGAGCTAAAAACCTAAATAGTACAAACTATGCAACCTGGAAACTGAATATGGAGTCACTATTATTCTTCCAAGATTATTGGAGATGGGAGACCAACTAATCTAACTACTGAAGCTCTAGCAAAATGGGACAAAAAGGGCATGTTTGTTATCCATATGTTAAGAGTCGTCGAAGACTCTGTCGAAGACTTCTACGACACTACAGTCGACGACCACATATTTTGACTAGCCTAAGCATTGGAGAATTCATATTTCTCTTGTAATGGATTATTTTACATGTGCGATCGTTGCTTGTATATGAAAGGCGCGCTATGGGATAATAAGGTTAGAGTTACTAGCTCGGATAAGGTGTTTGCACTAGTCCAGGCAGTCTTCGATGCACTAGAACCTCATTTTTAAGATTGGCCGGCCAAGTGTGAACACTATGAGCCAAGTA
Source organism: Cibotium barometz (assembly GCF_041138505.1). Taxonomy (NCBI): domain Eukaryota; kingdom Viridiplantae; phylum Streptophyta; class Polypodiopsida; order Cyatheales; family Cibotiaceae; genus Cibotium; species Cibotium barometz. The sequence continues at coordinate 39,497,007 of NC_141053.1, read as the reverse complement.
TAAAGGTCAAAGTGTAACTTTAAATCCTCATTCTTGTATGCATTCTTTCATGTACTCTTATATGCTCTCAAGAAGCAAAAATAGTGCTCTATTCTTCTCTCAAACCTTGCCTATCTCTTGCCTTCAATGCTTGTGTGAGTGTTTGGGAGGGAGGGAGTGAGAGAGAGTAGTGTCTACACTTGAGGCATGGTGGTGGGGCTTTGTTGAGCTACTTTGGTGTGCTTCCATTGACATAGCTACCATGAGGGGTCCCTGATTCAAGCAAACGAATAAAGGTAAGTGAGAGTTTCTTCACTAATGCATTTCATGTTTCCCATGGCATATTGGGTTTGGGTTGGAGTTTAGGCTCCCCCAGGCGTAAGTAGCCGAAAGGCCCGACATAAATGGTTCCATTACCGAGACACCAATCTCTTGCCAAGCATCCTTGCATTGCTTGCATGCTTGATTTATGTTACTTAATGAGAAAAGGAATGATTGAATTAACGAATATCTCCCGAAATCATATGTTTTTGTTGTTTTTTGCATCAATTTCATGTTTTTCATGTTTCTCGTCACTTCTTGTTACGCTTAATCCTTGCAGTTTCAAGTTTGTTTTCAATTTTGTTTAATTTTTGCATATTTTTTTTCAAAAAAGAAAAAAAATGCTCAATTGAGCCCCTAAACGGTAGAATCAGGGAAAACAAACACCACCATTGCATCCGGAGCATGCAAATTAGTCAAGTTGTATTTGCATGTGTGTGAAACAATAACATTTGTGCTTAGTTTGGATGCCTGGACCGAAGAGGTTTTTGGATTGAAAATTTTTAGTTTTTTGGCTTAGCATAGTGATTAGTGCTAATCACTCTTAGGGGATGCTTGGACCTTGATTGTGGCATTTGACTATTTTTATATATATAACTATGGCCATCCACTTGGGGAATTAAGGAGTTGTAGCTAGGATTCTCCTTTGCTTTCTCTAGCTGGCTTTTTTTCTCTCTGCTAGTCATTGGTGCTTTCATAGACTCCCCCACAGCACTGCCAGCTAATATATATATATATATATATATATAAACTTCGATGGAAGAGCCCCTCCATTTGTGGGCACAGCAGGAAAACCAGAGTTTGCATCAAAAAGGGACTTAGGTCCGCCTGTAGAGAAAAATGAAGCTACATATTTGGGCAACGGCCTCCTTTGGTGGAGGGGGGCGGGGGCGCGGGGAGGATACATTCAAAAGGAAGCTTTTTATGTTGACAATTGTTGGGGATTTTACAGTGAGCGCAACCTCAAAGGTCTGAAACATTTTGCCAGGTGCAGCCAGTCAGATTGTTTTGGGTACATTGTCTTCACCTGCGCCAAGGGGACATTCCTTCAAGTCTTCAGACACACCTGTTGCATGTTGCTCTTGTTTCGTTAGCTCTGTTTGCTCAAGGAAAGAAGTTAGAGATGAAGGATGACCTATTGGATCGGTTTGACCTGAGAGGAGTGTGCCATCTAGTTACCAAGAGTGGAGATCTTGGTCATCGTCATCTCAGCCAGGGCCACTATCCACTCATCTATAGACATGATGGATAAAAGTGGTAACAGCAAACAGTACCCAAAAGAGACTTTTCCAAACCCTACTATGTTCCCTTGATTCTACCCTAATCAAGGCGATAACACACACAAGATGCTGGAAATGAAAATTTTGTAGGAACCAAAGGGGCTGACACCAGTGATGCTATGAGAGTGTTAACAAAGAGAATCACAGCGGAAGATTTATGCAAACACAAACACGCAAGCGCCTGCTCCGATCCGGTATAAATTGTGAAAACCTAAGCTCAATTATATAATGAAGAGTGTACAAAGAATATCTTAAAAATATAAATGATCAACAAGACAATAGAAGCGCCCCAGTTGATGGAGAATGTTGATTTCTCAATCGCTAGAGAAACCCTAATCTAGTGCACACAATCACGCATGAAAACCTAGCCTTAACCTTGCAGTTCATGAAACTTGAAAAGATGCAGGGGAGAAGGGAGCCTGAGCTCTTGCAAGCGCACACACACTCTCACAAACTCTAGAAGAGAAGATACAAGGTGAGAGGCTGAAAATTTGTTCTTCTTCTTCTTCAACAAAAGAGGTCTACAAAGGAGATAAAGTGACTAACACACATACTAGAGTATATACAAGCGGTTCATAATGTGAACACGCTAAAGTGGAGTGGGTAGGTGTGGACTAGTCAGTGTAGTCTAGCTGTATTGCTTAGTGCCAACTAGGAAAGCCCGAGCTTCAACCTAGTGAAGCTAGAGTGAAGGGTAGCAAGAAGAAAACTACAAAAATGTTTGGTTTGTTAAAAATTGACACCTTATTATGATAATCAGCACCTTGTGTGACTTCCTAGTCTTGCTAAAGGTAACTTCAAAGGGCCAATCGCCCTTGGTTACAATTGGTTGACAAGTGCAAGAGGTAGAAGTGACTCTGTAGTAGTAAAAGAGATTGAACATATGGTAGAACATCCTAACTGCAAAACTCTGGTCCTTATGCAACCTTCAGTGAAGTTGCTAGCTCTCAAGGATGATTACAAGGAGGGAGCATTGCCATCAAATGGATTTAAAGCTAGTTGCTCAACCCCCTCTAGACCATTGTCAATAGAAGATTCTTCGACCTCAACTTATCCATCGACTACTCCAAAAAAGAAGAATCAAAGAGCTCATAAACGAAGACCAAAACATGCTGTAGAGTCCACATATGAATCTATTGGGGAGCAGACTTCCCAAGAAGTTCCAATAGTTTTTCCAACCATTGACTCCTCTACACCAAAATAGATTACAAGAAGTAGGAAAAACAACAGCCAACAAATCGAGGAGGTCAAAGCTAAAAACTACTCCTCCTCCTCGGTGGATCCAAAAAGAGCTTCTACAAGAACAAGGCTTTTATGAAGGAAATTCTTGGATTTGGGTCCCTAAGCAAAACCAAACTACCATCTTACCCCAGCCTAAATACATCAAGGTTTCTTCATCAATGAATGACATGACCAATGTTCCCCAATGTGCAAATCACACTTGGAAGAGGAAACCTATCCGAACAAAGACTGTGACAACTCCACCACCAGTAGCAATTGCTTCACTCAGAATAGACAAGGGCAAGGCACTTATGGATGTGTCTACAACATCCCCACCTCTCCAAAATTGACTACCTACTAAAAAAATTTTGAGGGCACAACATAGCTCAGGAAGGGAGGAGTCAAACCATGCTTCAACCTTAACAATCCATAAACCTGCTGCCAAGAGGCTTTTTCAACTATCAAAGCATCAACTCACACTATTGAACTCCAACTCTTCAATGCAACACCCCCTCAAGAGGAAATAGACATACCAATATATCATGAAGAGTACCTAAGCCAAATTCACTCTTATGAAAGCACATTGCCACCTCTTTAGTTTGATGTAAGGACTTCTCAAAAACTCACGTGTACCATCACCTAGGCCTTCTCAACATAGCATTTGGAAAGGATGGTTACATCAAGCTTACACGAAAGTGAGTAAAGGAAAAACTTAAGGTGGTGACCCAAGGAGATAGTCTCAACTTTCTTCAAATCCTCTTAAGTCACCATACTCCCAAACATTTCACCATGTTCACATCAAAAGAGGGAGCTTGTTGGAAAATTTAATACCATAAAACTAGTATTGACACAACATGTATAGCATTAATACTTTGTACATAGCTTAAACATTATTTATTTCTTTCATAATCACAAAAATACCCAAAAAAATTTAAAAAAAAACAAAAACTAGTAAGAGAAGAGAGCACTAATCAATGACAAGCACGCATGTACTTCATACTCTTTGGCTAATCAACATGTGTAGAGCTTTCATTGAGGATTTTTTTCCAGATTTATCATGATGCAACATCAACGTCTTTTACAACAGTAGCTACAAAGTCTTTCACCAAAATCAAAAGCAAAATAATAAGTAATGACTTCACGAGCTTCAAATTAAACAGGTGTATTCGAAACTAGCTCTTCATACATCACTCTTTTACAATTATATATTTCAATTGTTCCCTTAAAGAGCATAATTGCATTGCACTTGATTGGTTTTCCTTTCTCTTAGTAGCTTCCAAGATAAATATTAATGCTAGCATCTTTTCTTTTAAATCGTCCTAGTCTTATTGTATCTAAATATAAAGCATGCCAAAGGAGTATGCCAAGTACTCATTTTACATTTATTAAACCATCTTTAGCTATATTCTAGCTATCTAGGTAATGTGTGAGTGAAAAAGATTGTTGTTACATTATAAAAAAGCTCAAAAATTTTAAACGAAAAAAAACATGACCAAGAAGATAGTCATCGCCATGTGGAATCCTAGTAGGTCTTTGGAAAACTAGTAATGGTACCATAGACCAATGCCTTGATTTCTCATAGGGTGGAACCTTGTGTCTTTGCTTCACTAAAAAACCATCGTTTGTCAGAGGCTCTTAGCGGTTCTTGATATCATATCCTTGGCGGGAGTCACTGGGCCATTGCTTTGGTCTCCACGGGGTGGTAGTTTATCACTCTTCATTTCACAACAGAAGTAATAATAATAATAATAATACTTTTGTTATGTAAGTAATCATCTAATCACATGCAGTTTTACTTCTAGAGATAACATATAGCTTTAGATGGTTGGTATATGCATCATTATACTTGAGACTATGGTCATAATCACATAGGCATATTTTCTAAACTCAATCCATGAATCGTAGACTTGTACCTATTTCTTAGTTAGATCCGCATTAATCTTCATCTTCATAAAATCTTTGGAAAGCCTAACCAGTCTTATCCCTAATTTTATAAATGCTTGTTCTAAGCTATTTTCTTGTTAAATTCTGCTTGTTTCTCAAATAAGATCTTACTTGTTATTACTATTGCCATGCAGATCATCCCAAGCCTTGCATTGATTTCCTCCTATGACCTCATATCTTCTTCAATCATCACATCTTTCAAGGACGGAATCTGCTTCAAGAAGGGGGGCATGTTAAGTGCCATTGAAGACTTCTACGACACCAGGGTCAGCCACCACATATTTTGACTAGCCTAGGCACTAGTAGAGAATTCATATTTCTCTTATAATAGATTATTTTACATGTGCGATCTCTACTTGTATATGAAAGGCATGCCATGGGATAATAAGGTTAGAGTTACTAGCTATGACAAGGTGTTTGCACTAGTGTAGGCAGTCTTGGATGCACTAGGACCTCATTTTTAACATTGGCTGGCCAAGTGTGAACACTATAAGCCAAGTATAAAGGTCAAAAAGTAACTCTAAATCCTCATTCTTGTATGAATTCTTGTATGCATTCTTGCATGCACTCTTGTATGCTCTCAAGTAAAGATAGTGCTCTATTCTTCTCTCAAACCTTGCCTATCTCTTGCCTTCATTCAGTGCTTGTGTGAGTGTGTGTGAGGAAGGGAGAGAGAGAGAGAGAGCAGTGGCTACACTTGAGGCATGGTGGTGGCGACTTTATTGAGCTACTTCAGCGTGCTTCCATTAACGTAGCTACCACGAGGAGTCCCTAATTCAAGCAAACTAGTAGATGTAAGTGAGAGTTGCTTCGCTAAAGAATTGCATGTTTCCCATGGCATATTGAGTTCGGGTTGGAGTTTAGGCTCCCTAAGGCATGAGAGAAGAGTCCCATTGAGTAGCCAAAAGGCCCGACAGTCCACATGATAAAGTTAAGTGTGAAGGATGACATGCTCAACCATTTGAGGTAGGTGCTAACTCCCAAAGAGACTTGGGACAACCTGAAGAAGTTATATAAGTCTAAAAGCACTTCAAGGCAAATTTCCTTGAGAGCTAAACTCACAAATAAGACAAGGAATCCCAATGAGATTGCTACATACTTCATCAGGCGGGTGAAAGATCTGCATCAACAACCAACTGATAGATGCGGGAGATAAGATGTCCGATTACAAGCTTGCTACAATCATCATCCATGGGCTAAAGGAAGGCTATGAAGGTCTTCTTCATCATTATGAGAGAAAAACCCTCACTAGACGAAATGGAGCAGATCCTTAGGGATGAGGATCAAAGGAAAGCAACTATGAAGAACATCCATGGTTGCAGTAGCACTTCAGCAAGTAAATAATCAAAGAGGAAAAGGAATACATAACAACTATCAACCCAACAACAACAACAATGATCAGTTACTCATGAAGGCACTTATTCTTCTAATGGTAGAGGTGGCTATTCCTCTAGAGCCAGAGGAAGAGGTAGAACTTTCCATAACTCCATTCAATGTTATTACTATAAAAAATATGGACATTTTGAGAGAGATTATAGGAAAAAGCAAGCTAATATAAAGGGAAAATCAGTCAGCTTTACTGAAGATGGAAGCTCTCAAAGCTTCACAAATGCCAACACTTTTCTCTCTATTGAAGAGATGAAAGAGGCTAACCATGGCAAGAAGGAGGGACCATGGTGGATTGATAGTGGGGCAAGCTCCCACATGACTTCTCATGCCGAATACTTCTCTAAATTGGACCCTACTCATGATGGCTTAATTTTTACTGCAACAACACTCCTAGTTCTATCATAGGTATATGATAAGAAGATTCCCTTGAGCTGAACATAGGGGAAAGGAAGCAGCTTGGAGATGTCCTCTTGGTGCCTTCACTCACCAAGAACCTCCTCTCAATTGGAGCTATGGTGGATAAAGGCTTCAAAGTGGAATTTGAAGGCCAGCACTGCCTGATCAGAAATTCTCAATGCAGCTACAAAGTTGTCGAAGAGGTCAGAAGCAAGGAAAACTCTTCAAGTTAAGTGGATCAGCAAAACTGGAAACAATACAAGCTGATAGATTATCATCCTTACCTCCATTAGAATTATGGCATAAAAGGTATGGTCACCTAAATTTCAATAGCATGTGTCTGCTAAAATTAAAAGGTATGGTTTTAGGCATACCGGCCCTGCAAAAAGTTGATAAAGTATGTGAAGCCTGTTACATTGGCAAAGCAATCCAGAGCACCATTTTCTAAAAGCATAAGTAGAGCAAGAGGAGTCCTTAATCTCATTCACACAGATGTCTGTGAGTCAGCCCACACTCCTTCACTTGGTGGAAATACATACTATGTTTCCTTCATAGATGATTACTCCAAAAACACTTTGGTTTTCTTCATGAAATCTAAAGCTGAAGTATTTGACATTTTCAAAGAGTTTCATGTTATGGTTCAGAACATGACAGGTAGAAAAATCAATGCCCTCAAGTTAAACAATTGAGGAGAATACCTCTCAAAAGACTTCAGCAACAAATACCTTCTTGAGCATGGCATAAGAAGGCAACTGACCTGCACCGATACACCTCCACAAAATAAGAAGGCAACTAACCTATAGCTATACATCTCCACAAAATAAAGTTGCTGAGAGAAAGAACAAAGTCTTATTTAAATCAGCCAGGTGTATGCTAAAGGAGAAGAACCTCTCGAACACCTACTAGGCTGAAGCTATGAATCTTTTCATGGACTCAAGCCTTAGATACATCATCTCAGAATATTTGGCTATTTAGCTTTTTCTCATATTCCAAATGCACATAGGAAGAAGCTTGATGACAAGTCAAGAAAGTGTGTTTGTTAGATATAGTAGTGATCATAAGGCTTACAAACTCTATGATCTAATTAAGAAGAAGGAGATTGTTGTGTCAAGGGACGTGATATTTGATGAGTTTGCCAGGTGGTCAAGTAATCCATCAAATACAGACACCCCTTCTTTATCAACTCCTCTCAAAGGATAGATAACACCTTTGGAAGACTCCATTGAAGAACTGAAGGAAGAAGATGATGCCCACCAAGCAGCCCTCAAGAGGTCTACCAAAGACAGAAAGAAGACCCAAAGGTAAACATATCACAAAGGTAATAATTTATACTTTGAACAAACAAATTATGATCCCTTAACATCATTGATGCAGCATGATAAACCCCTCTTCTATGAGGATGCCTATGAGTGATAAGAAAGAATGGAAAGATGCAATGGACAAAGAGATGATTGCATTGCACAAGAATCGCACTTGGGATCTCTGCCAGCTTCCCACCAACAAGAAAGCCATAGGTTGCAAATGGATTTACAAGATAAAGTACAACAAGGAAGGAAAGATAGACAAGTACAAAGAAAGACTTGTGGTTAAAGGTTTTGCTCAGAAACAGGACATGTCATCCTTCTGATACTACTTTGTGCATGCAACTCATTGGTTCTCACTAGGCATGACCTCTATTTTGCAGTAAATAGTCTTGCTCAGTTTCTACAGAACCCCAAATTGTCTCATTGGACTGTAGCCAAAAGGTGCTCAGATATTTGAAAGGCACTCAACATTGGGGTATCTTATATGCAAGTGACACACTAAGTTTGCATGGGTTTAGTGACTTTGACTGTGCAGCGTGTCTGATGGACAAAAGAAGCATCGATGGAAATACATTCTTTCTTGCCTTAAATTATAATAATGATTTGAGAGTAATCACCATTTTTCATATTGTGACACATGTAGGTTAGATGTTGTTTGTCTTCTTGCTGTAGTCCTACCAATGTGAAAGGGATGTAATTATGAGTCGTAATATCATCTAGTTCTATCACACGCATTCATCTAAGCACGAAGGGATCAATATTTATGGTACTTTAGAATTTGCAACCTAAAGGATACGTTGTAAAAGTAGGATGCCCATGTTTTTTTAGTAAACTTAGAGGACAACATGCAAATGTAACAGTTTAATTTCTAAATTTTCCACTACTATGTGTAAAGATATATTGCCTCTACAACTAGCCCAAGGAAATATATATTCCATGAATCATTACATTTACTCCCCCCAAAAAAGATATAACTATACGTGCATGTGGGTCCTCTTACATGTGGGTAGAGCTTGCTTTTACATGGGGAAGCAAAACCTGCTTTCTAAGGTGGACCTTATTTCTTCAAGTTTTCCACACAATGACCATAGCCTAGGGTGAAATGTGGTCTTTCCATATTGACAATCAATATTCATGGCATATAAATATTGATTAGTACTAAAACATAAGTTGTGATCATGATAGCTTAGTAATGGATGTATCAAATGCCTTGTTCTCTAATTCACTTATGCAAAGGCCAAATATCACATGAGGTGGTGATGTTGAATAAAGGCATATGTAGACACAAAGCTTCAAGTTTTCCACACAATGACCATAGCCTAGGGTGAAATGTGGTCTTTCCATATTGACAATCAATATTCATGGCATATAAATATTGATTAGTACTAAAACATAAGTTGTGATCATGATAACTTAGTAATGGATGTATCAAATGCCTTGTTCTCTAATTCACTTATGCAAAGGCCAAATATCACATGAGGTGGTGATGTTGAATAAAGGCATAGGTAGACTTTATTCCTCTAAGTATAATTGTATGAAGCTTTACCTTGCCAAACATATTATATGGAATTAGTATGTTGTATAGAACACTAGGAAATGCTGGAGGATATCTTCACTACTAATTGTAAAGCTATGCAAGTTTGTGTGTATGTACTCTACCAAGTTTTTACCAATGCCTTAAATTTACACCCTTGAAAATACTTGTTTGGATATGTACAAAAAGAACATTAAAATTTATTCAAGGTTATTAACATGTGATTAGTGTGTGTGTGTGTGTGTGTGTGTGTGTGTGTGTGTGTGTGTACATATATGTATACATACATATAGGTATATACACATTTACATACATATGTAAATGTGTAAGTGTATACGTATATGTATACATATACGTACACTCTTATATACATATATATACATATACGTATACTCTTATACACACACACACACACACACACACACACACACACACATACATAGAGAGAGAGAGAGAGAGAGAGAGAGAGAGAGAGAGAGAGAGAGAGAGAGAGAGAGAGAGAGAGAGAGGTTTAAAATGTCTTGACAAACATATTTTCTTAATGAAGTAAATTTCATTTTAAGAAAATAAATAATTGTATGAATGTAAGAATTTTGTTGTATAGGTTAGCCATTCTAGTTTTAAGAGAAGAGGCTTCTCATGATTGGAAAAATCACTCACTTTATTTATAGCAATCTAAGTTTACTAATGGATTCTTTTCTATATCTACAAGGGAAGCTCTAATTTCAGTTGAACTACTTCAAATGGAAAGATAAAATTTCATATGGTTATGAATTAGTTACATACAAGGAGGATGTCATATAAAGGAGACGAGGCACGCACGCACACACACACACACACACACACAGTGAGTATGTTTTCAAGTCAAGAGCTTACCTTAGCCTTGCTGAAGCATGTGTCATTGGACCTTGCCATAGAGCCCCAATTCTAACTTCTCCCTATATGGATGTGCTAGAATCCATTATCACACTGGAATGCTCCTTGCCGCTCCTTACTGAGACGAGGTGAAGGGAGAGCTCTATTAGCCTCAGGATGGAGGCAAATAGAGATCCATCTCTCTCACAAAAGGTGAGGGAAGAAGAAAAAGCTAATGCAAGAGGAAAACCTACAAACAAAACTATCTAGCATGCATCCATCAAGCACGCAAGATTCAATAGCATACAAGTAAGAAAGAGTAGAGAAGAAGGGGATCTCATAAGTATTCTACTGTAAGGGAATGATTGTGTATTTCTTCTCAAAAATGACTTATATACAAGTGACTAGTTTTCACAATAGGCCAACCAAACTTAAAAATGATATGGCCTTTATTACTAGTCTTAAGCAAATATATACACGAAGTTCTTAGACTTTCTATTTTATATGTTCCAACACCCTTACAAAAGATAATTTTCGATTCCATTGAGTAAGATGGCAAAGCACCTTACGATTAGGTCAAGCAAGTGAAACCATATTAACCTATGGAGTGGTACATATGTCCCTTCCTAATGGGCGACTGCATCCTCGTGTCACCCAAGTTGGTCAATGGTGGTGAAGTTGTTGTGGCAGTCTGGATCTTTATGGCATGATATGAGCGTATGTCTTGATCTCATAGGATGATGCTAGCAAAAACATCAATCAAGGCATGGTTGTGTTGGTGATGAATGGGATTCAAAGCAAAGATTACATGCATTGAAGATCTTTGGAGGTACCTACAAGGTCAAGGGTTTTCCAAGAGATGGGTCATACCATGTACGCCCCGCCATGGTCTCCCGCATCATCTAGAGATATTCATGGAGAATTAGCATTGACGAGGTTAGTGACAAGTTTGTTTGTGTGGGTGCCATGGGATGAGATAAGTGAAAAAAATATGATACATATATTGAAAATATGTAGGTGATGTGCATGGGCAATGGGTGGAAGGTGTGTCTATGTGTGTGCACTTCTCCAAACACAAAGGCCTCTCCAACTCAACTACTTTCTTTGAATGTCTTTGTTGCTATTTCATTTTTTACTTGACAACCCTTTTCTTGGGAGTTGAGATTATCACAGTGTTTATAAGGCATGGCAGTGGGCTTTACTCATGGCCATAATGGAGCTATGTAACCTCTATTCCTCGAGGAATTTAACATTGCCAAGCACTTGGGATAGAGGTAGTGTGGATCAATGGGTGGTGTGGGTAAAGACAAGGCCACAAAAGGTTCCTACTCTACTGATTTGAGGCAAGTCCACACGATGGGTCATACCCTGGGCTAGGCTTATGCTTGCCATGGTCCTCCTATCTAGAAATGTTCCTGGAGGGTTTTTGATGACGAGTCTCAATGCAATCTCATGAAAGAATAGTGCCTATGTGTGTATTATATATAGAGCCCATGTATATATTATAGATGGTGCACATGGGCATTGGGCAAAAGGTGTGCCTGTGTGTAGAAGCTTCTTCCAATGAAAACTCCAACACTACTTTCTTCAACACTTATTTTTCTGCTTTCTTTAACTCTTACACATGGTTTGATATAGGGAATTAAGTGTTGATGTGTAGTGAGGCTAGCTAATAAGGCGGATGTAAATGAAGTTAGGTTGTCCATGAAAATAGAAGAATTTAGGACACCCAGTATGGCATGTATAAAAATTAGGGTAGAATATCTTGCTATCGAAAAGATGGTGGTTACTTGATGGTTTTCTCAAAGCATGGTGTTGGCCACAAAAAGGAGGGAAGCATGATAGAGCTTGTGTAGCTTTGAGATGAAATTTCAGATTGCCAGACAATTTCAGATTCTACATATATAATATATATTTTATACATATTATATATTTTATACATATATAAAATACATATATTATATTATACATATACATTTATATATATATGATACATATATATATTTATATGTATAATATATATTATATTATATTATATATTTTTTATAGTTTATATATATAATTTATTTATTTATTTACAAATAGAGAGAGAGAGAGAGAGAGAGAGAGAGAGAGAGAGAGAGAGAGAGAGAGAGAGAGAGAGAGAGAGAGAGAGAAACAAAGAGATTTTTAAAATGTATATATTATACATATATATATTATATTATACACATATATATATTATAGTTTATATATTTATATATTTATATATTTATATATTTATAAATAGTATATATATTATAGTATATATATTTATATTATTTATTTATTTATTTATAAATATATATATATATATACATATATATATAATGTCCTGACAATCACATTTGCTTAATGAAGTGAATTTAATTTCAAGAAAACAAAGAATTGTATGAATTGAAGAGTTTTGTTATATTATAGGTAAGCCATACTAGTTTTAAGAAAACAGGCTTCTCATGATCGAAAAAATCACTCATTTTATTTAAAGCAATCTAAGTTTACTAATGGATTTTTTTCTACCTAAATTCCTAGCTACTCAAGGGAAGCTCTAATTTGAGCTGAACTAATTCACATGGAAAGATAAAATTTCATATGGTTATGAATTAGTTACAAATAACGAGGATGCTATATAGAGCACATGAAGCACACACACACACAGAGTATGTATCCAAGTCAAAATCTTACCTTAGCCTTGTCGAAGAATGTGTCATTATTAGACCTTGCCATAGAGCCCCAATTACAACTTCCCTGTGGGGTGTGCTAACTCATTCATTGCATCCTCAAGCCATTGTCACACCAGAATGCTCCTTGCTACTCCTTGTTGAAGGGAGATCTCTCTTCACCTAGATGGAGGCAAATAGAGATCCGTCTTTCACAAAAGGCAAGGGAAGAAGCAAAGCTAATACAAGAGGAAAACCTACAAACAAACCTATCTAGCATGCATCCATCAGGCAAGCAAGATTTAATAGTATACAAGCAAGTAAGAGTAGAGAAGAAGGGGATCTCAAAAGTATTCTATTGCAAGTGAATGATTATGTATTGCTTACTGTCAAAAATGTCTTATATACAAGTGACTAGTTTTCACACTCAGCCAGAGAAACTTAAAAATGTTATAGCCTATATAACTAGTCTTAAGAAAATATATATACAAGGTCCTTAGACTTTCCATTGTATATGTTACATCACCCTTATAAAAGATAAGTTCCTATTCCAACAAGTAAGATGGCAAAGCATGGAGGTGGGAGTCGTGCTTCGTCTACTTTATGTCTGAGCAATTGTACTTGCTCCTCCAATTCAAGCTAATTTTTCTACATTTCCAACTATTGCATGATAATTTTTGTGACTATCTGTAAAGCTTGCAGCACACCTTGAGATGCCTCTTCCAAGTTTTGAGGAGCTGTTGTGCCTTTTGTTGGAGTGCTAAGTTTTTGGTCAAATTCATCAAGATGGCTACACCTAAACTACTCATGCTACGTCTACATGCATTTGTTGGCATGTTGCACTTCTCTAGTTAGGGAGTGGATTCATCACTTGCTCTTTTTTATCCTGTTGCTTTTTAGGGTTGAGGACTTTGTGTATGAATGTCTTACCAATGTCTGTCGTTTACACTTTCTGTTGTTCTTTCTCTTTATAAATCTTGGTTACCTTTGGTTTGTGTGTGACTAGATTGTGTCTAGTCAAATAGTCTTTTTCCAATAGATGAGGGCGGGTGTCTCTACTGTATTTCTTAATCTAGGGAGTGGAAGGCACTCCTGAGGATACTTTTGTCTTTTGAACTCCTCCTATTTGCCTTTAGTGTGTTCTTTGGATCTTTTCCTTCATCTTTGTCGGACTCCTCCAGGCTTCCAAGTTGTGTAACCACTTTATAATGTCTGCCCATTTTGGAATGTCCTCCCATGGCAACTATTTTTTTTTGGCTTAAGTCATCCAAAAATTGCTCTCTATACACAATGATATATGTGTACCTATGAGGACACCATCTATTAGGAGCTACCTCTATTTTGTCGCATTCATTAATGATTATTCCAGACACACCTGGGTATATCCATTGAAACAGAAATCAAAGGTTTTTATGTGCTTTAAGCATTTTGTTACTATGGTTGAAAATGTTTCTACATGTAAGATTGGTACCCTGCATATTAATCGAGGGAGGGGAATATATGTCTAAGGAGTTTCAGGCATACAAGAATAATCATGGGGTACATTAGAGTAAATTTGGATTAAAATTGGGCCCTTTGAGGATTGCTACACATTCTCTCTCTACAAAAATGGGCTCATGGTGAAATTTCTACAAATTACCTTAGAAGAAGTGAGCAGATTTTGGACATTTGGAATCCACTTTTTGAGACCTTTCCAATGATATATAGCATGATGGAAAATTTTTCATATTCAAGAAGTCCCCAAATTTGGTAATGATGTGGCACATTACCCAAACTCCACTCACTTCTGAGTTGATTTCACATGAGTCTATTTTTTTAGAGAGAGAATGTGTGGTAATCCTTAAAGGGCCCAATTTGAGTCCAAAATTTCCCTAATGAAACACCAATGTACTGCACCCTATACACCTTAGCAGCAAAATGGTGTAACTGAACATAAAAAAACAGGTCTCTCATGGAGATGACACATTGTATGGTCAAAATTAAGGAGTTACCTTATGGTCTCTGGCCAGAATCAGTCATGTATGCAACATATGTTTTGAACATGTGGACTTTGCATATAATTACGCATTTTTAAGCTTGGAATGGTAGAAATCCCTATGTGGATCACTTACGCATTTTTGGTTGTCTTGCTTATGTACTTATGCTTGAACAAATTTGTAGCAAGCTAAATGATAAGACTATTAAATGTATTTTTTGTGGGGTATAGCTCAGGAAGTAAAGGTTATCATCTCTATCATCCTGCTACCAAGCAAGATTCTTGTAAATAGAGATGTTGTATTCATGAAAGATGCAATTTAGCCCTTGCTTTTATGTAAAAAATAGTAAAATGCATGTTCACATGACATATTCGACACTCTCCATCCATTTTTCAATGCACGGCACATTGATGTAGAGAATTTGGGTACTCATAGGAATGCTAAAAATCAGTCGACAAGTTAAAATCAGCATGTTTTTCAACCCACACATCAACCTATTAATGAGGCAAATGTGGATGATGCAAATGATGAGGAAAGAAGGGAAATTGAGGAGTCAAAAAGTATGCCAAAATGACTGGTGCAAACACTACGTGACAACAAATTGGCCACTCCTTTGCCTAGCGAAACACGTGCACCAGTTTATGTAATAAAGAGGAACCTATCTCCTTTGATGGAAACAAAACAATGTATGCGTGCTATGCAATCTAAATATGATGCTTTACTCAAAAATGATACTTGGGAGTTTTCTAATTTTCCCCATGGTAAGAAGGCCATTAGCATGAAATGGGTTTACAAGCTTAAACGTAAAGCTAATGGTAGTATCGAGTGATACAAAACAAGGCTTGTTTGCAAGGTTTATGGACACGAAAAAGACATTGACCACTTTCCACTACAATGAGATCTTCCAAAAGGAGATCCTTGAAGGTTGTACACATCAAAGTGGCAAAGGAAATCAGTCAAAAGTTAAATGGTATAACATGATAAGCATAGATTTCTCCACTTCACAATAAACGATATCTTGTATTGAGTAACTAGATCAATTGTCACCTGGTTGTAGCTTGATAAGACATCCAAGAAGTTGTTAGCTTCTGGTCTGGTGACTCTTTCTAACATGTGATTGGTGTAAGGCAATGGATAGTGATCATGAATTGTGTGGCATTAACCTTTTAGAGGTTAATGCACACTCTAAGCTTTTCGTTATTTTTAGGAATGAACACTATCAACAAAGCAACCACATGTGCTCAGTTTCATACACAATCTCATGTATGAGCTTGTGTAGCTCTTCTTTGACCATTTATCTATACTCAAGCTTCATGTGGTAGGCTCTCTATTTGGATGGTTTTGCACCACTTCTAGAGGAATCCCCTTCATGTAAGTGTATTTCTAGGTGATAACATCTTGAAATTATTTGAGCAAGGCTACAAATTATCCTTCTTGCTCAAGTGTGAGGTCTTTGGCAATAAATATTAGCCAAAGTCTTTACTAGGGCCAATGAGATTATAGCAAGGCCATCATAAGAGGCATAAGGCTCCCACTCAAGTTTCTTTGAGCCCTTTCACTATATACCTCCCCAATGTTATAAGACTTAGAGTATTCGAGCTTTCACTTCACATATTCCTCTTAACGCTTTGATGAGCTCTTTGAGTTTGGCTTCCTTCTCCTTAGAGTTCATGGGCTCCTCTCATCACCATTATTAGCCACTATCTTAGGTTAAATGGTCATCCTATTTAGGTTAGCTTCCCATTGTCTAGAGTAGGTCTCGTGTGAATCCATAACCTCAACATATTAAGATCCGTCTCCATAGGGAGAAGACACTTCTTAGACTCTTTATGCGGTTTTCTCCTTCTTGGTCTCGAAGGGAGAAATTCATTCTTCCATAAAGAAGAGTCATTGGCTATTGTTGCTGGTTCAAAGTCAATGTTTTCTCACAAAAGGGATGTTGTGTGAATAGGAAGGTTATTTCTACTCTAGCCTTGTAAACCTTGTGCCATGCTTCTGTGGGATAGTCCCTAGTGCCAAGATATAAACCCAATCCTTAAAGTCATTAGGCTCTTGAAGAGGCAAAAACTAAACATTTAAGTGGGAATGAGAATGCTAGGTGCTTGATGACCTTCTACCACCACGGGTGAGTGCCTTTAGCCTTACCATGGAAGGAAAGGTAGATCAATGGTTCCAATTGTTGAAACTAGAAGACAAGGCTGCCTTTGTCACCTTGAAGACTGCTTTCACAATTGGGTACTCCCACCAAGGATCCCAGTGGAACCCAATCGATGAACTTTATCGTGTCAACAAACAACAAGAAAAAGAATCAATCAAGTACTACATCAACAAGGTGAGATACCTCTCCACTCCTAATGCTCTGACAATGACAAATTCTCTAACAAACAGTTGACTAGGAGATTCCTGGAAGGAATCCTCTATTCAACCTTGCATAATTATAAATTCTCTAACAAACAGTAAACTAGAAAATTCCTGGAAGGAATCCTCTATTCAACCTTGCATAATGCCTTATACTTAGAAAAGCATAAAAACTTTGAGCCATGCTATGACTTTGATGATAACTTCATGGAAACTTCTTTAAGGAATCTCCTTGAAGGAACCGCTTCTAAAGCATCCTTTGGAACAGTGCCTTTAAAGTCTAACGACAAAGGGAAAGAGCTACATGTTGCAGGCATAGAAGACCTAGCCAAGCTGTGTTCATGAATGACTGAGAAGTGGAAGGTTGGGGTAAGAAAAGATAACATAGGTCAACCACATCTATACCCCAAACATAAGTTGGTTTAGTGTTCAATATGCCACAGTAACCACTACACCATGGAATGCCCCCAACCTAAGACCAAGACAAGGAGGAATCTAGTGTGCATACTATCATAATAATACCCATTACTACAAGAGTCAACCTCAGAGGTAGCACAGCCCCACTAGTCGGGCAACACCAACTCCACCTACCTAACACCTTGCTTTGCCAACTCCACTAGTAAGCCCAAGGCTAGCAAGTGAACCTCATGTGGGGTAGTATGTGCCTCAAAGGGGAGTTTTAAGAGTTCTAGAATTACCCATGCCGCCTCTAGCATTGCCACAACAACCACCCATTCCCAGAGTGACCCCCATGAACCAACAATTAACCCTAACCAAAATACCTGAGGGGGAGGAAGAGGGAATGGGGGATGCTAAATACCTAGAACCACTAGAGGCCCAAAGTCCCCAAGTCAAATCCCAAGTCACTGCATTTAAGATGGTGATAGTGTCTACCCTATATATATAGCCACACTGTAATTAAATAGGAGGGATATCAACACCTTAGGATCCCATATGCCACTATAGTGCTATCACTGCAAGGGTCCTCACCACGTGGCAAAGTGTCCTGTCATAAAAGCTACAACACCACACCAACCCTAGTCCGTAGTCGTAGTACCACTCTATACAGGTTGTGATATTGACCACATGTACAAGGAGTAACCATTAAGAGCATCCATTCTAGGTCTAGGTCAAGAGAAGAAACAAAGTATGAGCTTTAATTTTTCAACTCTACAATTTAAAATCTTCATTGTTCTAGAATGGGCTCAAGAGATTGTCCATTATTTAGCTAACGGTTTTCCCCAAGAGACACCCCCAATCGAGGTAGGGCACGGTGCCTTATCAAAAAGATGGCCCCTTACCAATTGATTGTTATAGGGTAATTATACACGTTAGGCCAAGATACGATCATGAGGCATTATCCTTAGAAATTCGAATATGTCGATGTCCTTGAGTAAGTAATTCTCTGGGAATAAGGTTACTATGAAGGGCAAAGGAAAATCTGGGTACGCGCTAATCAAAGCCACGCCATTGACTAGATCGCAGGTAGCAAAACATTGAACTTCAACCCAAGACTTAAAGCATAATTCGTCACAACATGGAGTTGTTGGAAGCCCAAGGGTACTACACTAGACAAAAACAACTCTAGCTACCCAAAGCAGCATAGTCAAAACCAACCCGTTCTCAAGCCTCGCTATAATAAGCGGGCCAAAAACAAGTACCTCAACCTTGCCAAATAAAGACGGATACCAATCAGAAAAACTCATGAAAAATGTCAAAGAAAGAAAATAAAAAGAATCGAGGAAATCAGTTGAGAAGAGGTAAAGAAGAAAGAAAAAATAGAAGAAAGTAGAAGGATGGAGACTTGTGAAGGAGAGTCCACAAGAAAGCCAATACTATTTATGTAAAATGGTTCTCTCATCACTGGCCTTCTAAGTACATCTCAAGATGGGGGGGCTATGGTGGGTGAAAACATGGTCCATGGTACACACCATCACCCTGATTGCAAATGATCAAAACAGTAATAATCATGACTCATTTGTGTGATGAGTTGAGAATTCAACATAAGTACACTACTCCTTATTATCCCCAGTGTAAATGGGATGAATGAAAGGTTTAATGGTGAACTTATGAAGATGTTGACAAAAATGATGGAAGGTTATTATAAAACTTGGGATTTAGAGTTGCCAGGTGCTTGTGGGCTTATAGGGCTGCAATCAAAGAAGGAACCAAGTTTTCTCCTTTTCATTTGATATTTGGAAAGGAGGATTTGCTACCTATAGAGGTGGAAATACCCGTAGTAAAGGTACTAATGAAACATGAAGGAGTAGGTAGTAATGCCTTACAAAAAAGATTTTTGTATTTGTAGAAACTACAACTTGATAGGGTTCAAGCTTATGAGAATTATACTCAAATGTTGCTGAGGAATAAAGAAAGGTTTAACCAGAAATACAAAGTCAAAGGTATGAGAAAGGGGACTTTGTACTCAGATACAATAAGAAGTTGGATAGCACATTTCAAACAAAATTCCAGATCAAGTGGGAAGGACCATTTTGTGTGATAGAAAAAATTAGAAATGGAACCTATTAATGTGCAGATCTAAATAGGAAGTGGCACAAGAAGAGAGTAAACAGATTCATATTGAAGAAGTACATAGCTCATCTCATGACCATAATAAAAGATGAGCTATTTTGGGGCCAGGATGTAGTTGAAGATTTTTCTAGAGAAAGAAGGAGAATTTGGCATATGTACTTTATTCACTCCTGTTGGTCATGAATTCTCTAGCAGTTTGGGGGGAGGGAAAAATATGTGAGGCTGAAAAAATAAACCAAAAGAAGCATGTATATATGTATAGAACTCTGGAGTTTGTATGTCAAGCAATGATGGTTGGTTGCACTTGGGATAGGTGTCACAACATGTTTGATCTTGAGAGTAGGGGGGTTGTATCTTGAGAATGCATCTTTACATTTTTGTAAATATAGCATTGTGCTCTATGCATTGTGTGGGTGAACATCATAGTTCAAGAGGTGATTAGGTGGAGTGATGGCCAAACTATGATAATACTAAGGTTAGGCTAATGGTGGTAATACTAGGGTTTTAAAAAACAATGTATATAAACATTTTACAAGGTTTTTGTAAGTTTTTTTACACCAAGCACCTTTTCAATGAAAAAAAAAAAGGTGGTAGGCGATGGACACCATATGAGTTTAAAGGCTATTTCTTAATAAAATTGGCATGGCAGGTGGTGACGGAAGCATGAGTGTGAAGAGCTAGTCACCGAGATCACTGAGAAGAAGGGGGACTTGGTCGCCTTAGAAGAATCTAAGCCTTGAGCTGTTATAAAATCAGTGGTTCAGCTTGTGTTGAGAGAGTTTATGGGCAGGGAGATAAGGAGATGCTGCCAATTTTTCTTTGAATGCTCTACATGGCGTAAGATCAAATCAGGCTCAAGGACTTGGTAATCTTGGGAGTTGGTGGGCATTTGCTGTTGCCCATTTGCAAGAGTGTGTAGGGGGAGTTTCCATATTCCATCCCACAACCTTTGATACTTTTCCTAAAGAACTTCAGATGCATGATGAGCCTATTTTTATAAATGTTCAGAGATGAACCACTTCTAATCCACTACTCATGTTATGACTATGTTGGTTGTTGGTAGTTGATATGTTGATTGTGTTTAGGCACTCTAGTTGTGTTGTCTCTTCTCATTTAACATAGGTGCTGCCCTCTTAATTGAGTTAAGTATATGTGCCTTGATTGGATTGGTGTTTGTGAAAAGTTTATCGTAAAAGGTTGGAGATACGTGAATGTGAGGTGTATTAGGTATTGTGTGTGTACTCTCTTAGCATATTCACCTATGGAGATACGTGAATGTGAGGTGTATTAGGTATTGTGAATGTGAGGTGTATTAGGTATTGTGTGTACTCTCTTAGCATATTCACCTATGGGCATCATAAGAATAGGGTTTTGAGTTAAAAGAGTGAGGTAAATATCAAGAGAGAAGGATTTGACACAAGCTGGAGTCACATCTCATTGAACATTCATAACTTGTAATCATCAAAGTTTTATATGCTGTGTTAGCTATGTGAAGGTGGTAAAAATGATTAGCAACATGATCCTATCACTTGTTTTAGAACTATTGCTGCAAGAAATATCAACAATGGGTTTTTCACTAAACATTGTAGGCTCTTCATTGATTATGAGTGGTTTATCCTACTCCAATTACCAACAGGGTTGACTAATGTACATATTTCTCGAGATCTTCTAGATTGGGTCATAGATGCAGAGATAGTGGAGGAGGAAGAGGTGGACAACAACCAACTTTAAGTGGATATCTTGTATCTCTTTGTAAAGCAAAATCATGTATCTACCTTGTGGTTATACCCAGCAATAGTTTATTATATAAAGCCAAGTTTCCTTGATATGTATCATGAGGGTTTATCTTATTTGGGATGAATATGGTGATACATTGGTTGTCTATCACTCTCATGGGGTTTTTTGTGTGAGGCTAAGAGTTGTGGTTTTCCTATTACATTCAAGTGTGTTAGTGGTGGCTGCTTGTCAGTTGGGTGTGCACTTACCCAATATCTAACATTTTAAAATATCCATTTTTTTAGGATACAGAAACATTGTGAAATCTTCTTGGGAAGGTTATGTTGGTTCATCTTATGTTGGTCATGGTTGTTTTGGGGTTTAGCGAAGAATCTTAGGATATTCCTCTCATATGTTCTAAGGGTTGAGGGTTGACAGAGAGGAGTTGTAGAGGAAGAGACTGATTGCTGCTCGTGACCTCACACCGTCCAATGGAGCATACTTACCCCCAAATATAGTAAGAAAATTGGTGAAATGGACCTAGAATGGAAATTGGTATTGTAGGATTTGTTTGAGTTAAAAGGAAGGGAACCATGACATAATATGGACTAGACCACCATGTTGAGTAGAGGTGCTAAGGTCGCATTGGGTAGTTGGAGGCAATCAAAACTCGATAGGATATCTTTCATGCAAAGGAGGAGCACCTTGCCTTGAAAAGTGGAAGAGAACCACCTTTTGAATTCATCATGAGAGGGAACTCCCATGAAGGGAGAAGGCTTTGTATTTCCCTCCAATGAAGGGAGGAGGCTTTGTTTTTTTGTTTCTTACAGCTTTGTAGAGGTCCCATGGGCCGTTTATCGGCTCTCCCAGAGGACGATAATACATTCTTCTTCTTCTTCTTCTTCTTCTTCTCTCTCTCTCTCTCTCTCTCTCTCTCTCTCATGTGTTTCCACTTTCCCTTCTTCCGTTGCACATTCTATCATGGTATCAGAGCACCGGTGATTTTCAACGTTGGATGCTCCCTCCTCTACCTCTTCATATCTGCATTTTTCCATCCATGGACAGATCTACGCTTTTTGTGTTCATGCATTGAAGCTTCCGTTTCTTCAAGGGATGATTGATCCCCATTCAGTGGGCTGCAGTTTCTCCTCATCAGGGTGTCAGTTTGCAGCCTGTAGGCAGCCTGACAAGGGCACGTTTTACCTGTCCTTCTTGGTGGCACCTTCCCCCCCGGGGTACTCATGTGTTTTTTTCAGGGCTGGACAGCAACATAGCTGTCCCAAACAGGCTGCGTTTTTGGCCTGTTTGGCCTTGCTTTCCCAGCTCTGATCTTGGAGCTCTCTGGGCTCCCTTTTGCCTATCCTTTCTGGTTATCTTGTGCCATCCCCCCCTGATTGTTCTCTGCAGTAGTTCTTGATCTGAGGCTTCAGCGTTTCCATATTCAGCCCCTTATACCTCTGCGTTTTCATATTTGCAGCCGTGATTGCTGTGTTTTTTTGAACCGATCTTGCTGGTAGGTCTACCTTCACTTGGGCTTCTTCTGTTGGACCCGAAGGTACCTTCTCTTCAGCGGTTTTCCTCTCATAGGAGGTGTGGACACTGGTTGACCTGAATTTTCAGGTTTGTAGCCCTTGTGTGGTTGCGTTTTCTTCTCCAGTGGACACAGATCACTTGCAGAGGGGGTTTCTTGATTGGATTGTGGCTTTGGAGGCAGTTTGGTACTTGAGGAGGATTCTAAATTTCAGATTTCAATCAGCGTTTTGCTGATTTTGGAGCATCTATACCTGTGTTTTGTTCCTAGCCTACACGGTTTCCTGGTTTCTTCATGTTCCTTGCCTTCTGTTGGCGGTGGAGTGCTATTGTTGCTGGATAGCAGTGTTTTGGTTGCGTTTTGCTTCCCATAGGAGTTTTCTACACTCAGAGGGGGCCTTTCTCCAGCTACTTCACTTGAGGATCAGTTTCGGAAGTTGTGTTGTATCTGTGGAGACTTTCTTCTTTGACAAGAGTTTACAGTTATTTGGAGGAGAGCAGTAATCTTTTCAGAGATCTTGAGCAGAGTTTATTTTGTCTGATCTTGTGTTCTTTGCAGTATTTGCAGAACAAGGAGGGTGTTTTTCCCTTTGCGGTGTGATCCTTTCACATGGATTCTTTATTTGTTTGCTGATTCTTGGGATCTGGTTCTTCTTCTGGAATAGTCTTCTGTTATTTGTGATACTTTTGAGAACTTTGTTACCACTGCAGTTTATTCTCCGAGGGGCATCTTCGTGAAGTAGTCCAAGCGCGCTGTGCGTGGATGGAAGGCTAGTAGCTCTTGTGAGTGCATATACCAAAATTGTGATCCATGGATGGAAAGGGGGTTGGAGTAAGCAAGAGCAAGGCTCAATGAAGACGAGGAGACAAGACAATTGGATCAAAGGCAAGCATATGAAGTGTTAGTATGGGGTATGTATGTTACGTGCAAGAATGGGATCCGATGTCGAGTGCCTCGATAAGGTGCGATTGAGACCATTGACCATTGGGTGCGGATCGACGGAAGGTATGGATGCGTGGATGGATGCCGGATGGACCACAAGGTAGGAAGTACTATCAGAAGTTGATTTAAGTTCCTAAGTGCTGATTGGCGAAAGAATATGAGTGAAGAGGGTTGAATGCACACCAGAAATGTATTTGGAATTTGGTTGTAAGTGGAAGCTGATTTGGGTTTGGTCTTTGCAAAATTTCCTTTCGAATGTGTGGGTTATTTAACAATTGGACTATCCGAGTGATGTTCCTACAAGCAAACCGAGTGATGTTCCTACAAGCAAACCCAACTATACCAGCTCTAGCTTTCGTGGGGAGATCTCTACCCACTCAGTGGTGGGAGCCAAATTTGTAGTAAAAGGAGGGTGAGAAGTATTTACATTGTTAGGAAGAACAAGGATGTCTGTGTTATGTTGATTGCTAGTGCCGGAATGTTGGTAGCAGTGGAATGAGGTATGTCTTTTCACCGGTGGCTTCTTATTGGGGGCGGTTGTGCCTTGTTGCCAATGTTAGGTTTTGGAAACTTTGTTGGTGCTGGGTTGTGCTGACAACGATTGTGTCAATGCTTTGAATTTTTGGATGGGTATGGTTTGTTGGTGTGGGATGCTTGGCTTGAAGTGTTGGGTGGTTGTTGGGCCAATGGCTCTTTTTGTGGTAGTAGCGGCGGCGAGGAATCCGTGCTTACTCTCTCCCACTCACCCTCTCATAGACACAAACGCTCTTCTCTCTTACTCTGAAGCTCTCAAGCCCTTGTTTTTCAACCACCCCTTCTCTTCTCTTTTAATGGTTCTCTTACTCACATGCTCTTTTTACACAAAGAAGACTCCGAGGTTGCCTCCCCAACACTCGAAAACTTGAAGGAGTTGTACAACGTGCCAGTACACCTCAGAATTGATATCTTTAATTTACACCCCACAAAAATGAGCTAAGCTAAATAGCAACAAGACCAAGGCCAATCGCAGGTAAGCACATCATCCATGCTTTTCAACCTAAAGCTTCATTCCCTAGATAGCCTAACATTTACTTCCACACAAATGAGCAGAAAAATGCCTGCTAGGACTTCTTGTCATCGGCCGTTGATATGGTTCCATTGCCTCAAAAGAAGTGCCACTGTGAAGGCATGTTGGACCTTTGTGAGGAATGGCTTTCTTCACAAGAGCCTGCTTCTCACAGCAAGGTAATATTAGGTCAATGTGGCAAGGTGAGGACAGTTTGATGTGCCCGTGGCACTTGGCATGACCATGATTCCTAGTTGTGGAGGTAGGAAACTCTACAACCGATCTTCCGGGCACTACTTGCAGCTATGACGAAACGGTGGTCCGGAACAAGCATGGGAGGGCATCAGGTGCTCCAACTGAAGGCGATGCGTCGTGTCCGACAAGCTTGCGTTTATGAGGGATACACACTCTCGAAGCTCTTTCGGGTCAGCCCTATGCTCAAAGGTGGGCTCCTAAGAATCAGACATGGAGAAGCTCACATCACAGAGATAAGCTTGCAGAGATGAAGAAAAAAGAGGTCCAAATTGCTGGCTATGGCAAGCTCATGGCGTGGAGGGAGGGCCAGGTGCGTGGGCGGGGTAGGATCATGCGAACATGGGGGCATGTGGGCAATTGTGATTTATTATTAGTGTTATTATTACTAGTATTCAACCTACACGTTGCTGTGGTATATAAAATAAAAGACATAAGTGAAACGCACAAATGGAGTTGATGTGGTATATAAAATAAAAGACATAAGTGAAACGCACAAATGGAAGCCAGAATACAAAGGGTCAAAAACGGTAATAGTACATGCTAATAGATAATAGCAATTGAAGGGATTTTTTCTTCTTATTTTTGAGAAATCCAGGATTTCTCTTTTCTCTCCTGTCCTTGTGCCTTGTTGTCCATGGTTAATATGTAATAGATAGATATTACTAGACCTTGTGACGAAACTTTTGCAAAAAGTTATGATCCTTGTTTTTTCCTGGAGATGCCTACAACAATGGCGGGGCTGATGTTCGTCGACAGTGGCTTAAAGCCATGCTAGGAGGATGCTTCATTGAGGGCTGCTACTTTGTTGCTCGTGGCTTCTATGAGGTTCTACTTACTGATCTGCAGCGTAAACAAACTATTTTGGAAAAGGCACCTCTTTTTTTGCGTAGTAGATGGTGCATGTGTATCCATGGTCACATACAAAGGATTATCAAAACTTCATCAAACACAAATGCCCTGTGTGGGTGGAAGTTACAGAGCTTAGGTGTCTTCATGCATTTGGCTCTTGTTTTTCCTTTTCTTTACCTTTTACAACAAGAGAGCTTGCCATGCCGATTTTTGTTATTCCCTTCTCTAGGGTGACATTTGGGGCATGCACCACATTTTTTCCTTTTTGCTACTACACGGGTACAATCGGAACCACCTCTTGAGGTGGCATTGCTGCAAGTGGCGGCTGCAAGAGTACCAATGGACATTTTGATTCCGTGTTTCCAAACTTTTTGCTGCATGTGAAACAAGAGCAAGTCCCCCATTTGAGCTTGAAAAAAGCTTTCTATGTTGGAAGTCCTGGCAGTTCAACATCCATGACCACTGGTCGCGAAGGATGCAAAACAAGAGCAAAATGCATGAAATAACTTGTCCCTCTTAAATAGAGACCCGTCGTGTCTCGTAATTGGATAGAAGGAACCTCTACAATGGGGCAAGCTTTTGGGGTGCCTGATATCTCGGGTAATGTTACAAGTGTGGGCTGTAATTGTGAGGGGTGACCCCTTGTTTGCAAACATTGTGACTAATCCTGATGTATCTACTGGCACCGCCACTCTTTTACATGCGAGTAATATTCATGATGATAATCCATAATATACATTGCATAGTGATACAGGGAGCCAGATAGCCATGCAAGTTAAAGGGTAGCATATTTTGCTTACACATGTTGTAAATATGTATATACCAATCAAATGCTTTACATATAATATGCAGAGGCTCTACGATGCAAATAAATGGAGGCTCCTTTGGTCTTATGTAAATACTATGCAGCCACATATAGTTTGTTTGCAAGGGCATAACAGGTTTTCTCAGGTTATCACATCTTCTATACGGGAAAGTAAGTTTTTTCTAGTACTCTTATCATGGTTAGACATGAACTTCAACCTCAATTGGCATACAATGATCCCAATGGCAGATGGATTGTTGTGCAATGTATGATTATTGGTGAGCTGTATGCATTTGCGTGTCTATGCCCTGCAAACTTCAGCGAGAAGGGCTGCAACAATGTGACAGTCTTTTCAAACATATCCATGGCTATCAAATGCTTTTATTATAGGGGATTTCAACAATTCACCTGATTATGTTGACAATTCGTCTCATCATTCTCATATGATGCGCATTGAAAAATAAGTGTGGGATCAAACCATAACTCTTTTGGATGCATAAGATTTGTGGCCACATCTCATGCCTCAGCAATCGGGTTTTACTTTCCATCATAATGCACTTACATACTAGTGGGAACATTTGGACATATGGTATCTTCTACATGCTTATACCTACAAAATGTGGATTGATCATATATTGATGCTTTAGGATCATGTGACTATATGGCTTGGGCTATATTTTGGTATGACAACCATGCTTTGCATGACACAAGGTTGCTGATGGTAAATAACAATTATCTATCGCATGCTCACTTTATATAGATGGTACACGCCACTTCCCATCCTCTTTTGCTTCATGTGAGAGAGGATTTGGATATTGCTTGGAATGGTTATGTGATGCACATATAGGCTGTCTTTCACAATTATGGTAGATGGTATATGGGGAAAACTAGGATGCGGGTGGCAATATAGCCAAGGCTTATATAGGCATTGAATATGCCAAATACACATACTAGGATGTCCTCATTATGCCGGTAGACATAGCTAAAGCCTTTGATACTATTTAGCGGGATCTCATAGCACTAGTAATGGATAGAATGGGATTTAGGTGCAAAATGAAAAATCTCTCTGGAGAGACGAAAAACTCTCTCACTTGTAGCAAGAGTAGTATGATCCACGTGTAGCTCAATCCAATGGGATTTGCATCCCTTTCGGAGCTAGGGATTCAACCCGTACCGGTGCACAAAAGCTTATCCACAAATGGAGAGAATGCTAAGAATACTACTACCATTGACATAGACTTAACACACACACAAGCTCAATCTTGCCCTAACTCATTCACTCATCATCCCACTCATTCATGCATCCAATACAAAAAAAAACCTAAGCTATTGCATACACAAGCTCGAAGCATCCTTCATTCTCAAGCTCTTACTTCCCTAGCATGCACACAAACCTTGAAGCTATCAACAAGAAAACATGCATACTAGAGAATAGACATGAGAAGAGAGACAAACATCATCATCTCATTGCATTGAATTAACAAAAAAAGAACTTACAATAATGTAGATGGGGAGAGAGAAGAGCTTGCACCTCTATGGAAAAAGAGGGAGAGCTAGTCTCAAGAGAGCTCAAACATGAGTTTAGCCCAATGTGTGTATAAGCTCTCAAATGAGCCACTTTTTATACAAAAACTCTAAAACTCCCAAAAGTTCCCATGTGGGATTATTCTTAAGCCCACTCCCACACTCATCTACAACTTGGAACTCTTTACAAGAGCCCTAAATAAGAATGTCACTTGTTTTCTTGCTTGCATCTTTTTGTTGCATCCTTGCATTGATCTTCACTCGTCACGCAACACTCCCCCCTTCCTTTTTGGCGCACGTCCTCGAGCGCGGTAGAAGCAAAAGCTGCAAAAACAATGGATACAAGTAAAGCCTTTTATTGAAAAAAAAACCAGCAATGATAATTTCACACGTGAGCATACAAGTGAAAGGCTGGTTAGAGTTTTAAAGAGTACTAAAAGAGGTGAGTAAAGACTAGTCAAAGTGAGACTAAGTGGTAGATAGTGCTATGCAAAGGCAAGTGTGCTTGTACACCACAGGTTATGACCGCAGTCTCAATGTCCTACAAGTATTTAAGTTATTCCTAAGTGGCAAACCTACTCCTAAATATGAGCAAAGGTGATTGGACCTCTCTCTTTTTTCTTTTTTTTTTTGGGTGTGTGTGTAAAAGATGATAAAGAGGAAGGTTCTATCCCAATGAGACCCAAGCAATGGCCAAGAGACCTCCGCCAAGAGACCTCCGCCAAGAGAATCTAAAGGCCGCTAAGTATCTCAAGGGTGACAGAGCCTTTTCTTTCTGTTTGACATAAGGAGTACCCCATGAAGATGAGGGCATCGGTCTCGAGGGCCCATAATGTATCCCAGAGTCCTACCAACATCTATCAAAGCGATAGAGTCCTTGAAGGTCTTTCTTAACCTTTTAGACGTCAGTGTTCACCCCATGGAAACCAAGGCATCGGCCCCAAGGTACTAAGACAACCCCAGGTCCTACCAAGCATTCCACATGGCTGTAGACACGTCATGTCTCGATTCACTTGTATATATTTTTTAGGGCATGATTTTGGTAAATTTTTTTATTAATCCTAGCACCTAGCCCATACCTAAGAGGTAGCTACCACTAGGGATAACTAATATACTTCGAGAGCATAAGAACTTGGCATACTCCATTGGTATATATCCTACACTGTCTTCAAATAGAAATACCTTCTACTAAGTCCTCTAAGAATCTAGAAATCACTCACCACATTTTAACAACTAATCTAAAACTTAAACCAGCCAACTATGTGTGAACATGCAAACAATGTATCCAAAAGTTAAAATTACATAAAGAACAAAAGATTATGATTTGAATACACCTATTGTAGTGATCGTTGATGTTGTGCGTTTGCATTGATGCATTGCTGATGTTGTGCAGATTCCTTCTCTTTGCTCTTTGTAGACATTGCATGTCTCCCCCCTTCTTCCTAATTTGTGTGCACGGTAGGTGGACTATTGGGGCGTGTTTGTATGCTCTTATTCAGCTGAGATCTTTGCAAAATATTTATTAACAAACAAGAGAAAAAAAGAAAGGAATAAAATTTGTTATTGGTGCCAATCACCGAATATAGCCGAGGGAAAAAACCCAGTGGGAGAAAAGTGCCCTGGCTTGTTGATCTTATTGTGAAGTCGATGAGCTTACCCTTGCACTGGTGGTGGATCCGTGTCCACTTCTGTTGGAAAGATGGTATCAATCACTTCAGGATGCAAGGACAACCCTGTACAAAAACCGGCCTCTGGAGAAGGTGGTAGAGGAAGGAGTGCTTCCTCGCTAAAATATGGCATTGGTTCTATGGGAAGGTTAAGCAGACAATTTTGATTTTGGAACTACTCAATGTAGGTACTCATAGTGATCCAAAATTGACATGTTGAGGCTTGGGGAAGGAGGGCTTGCAAGATAAGTGGTTGCAAGTCATTTATGCATGTATCCCTCCATTGTTGTGCTTGAACCTCCTCAGGTAATCTACGTTGATTTGGTCCTCTCTGGTATTCTCACATTAAGAAGGTTATGGCGTTGGGGTGTAATTCCCACAATTTGTTTCATTAAGCCCGTGCCATATCGTCGAAAGTAAGAGCGCCATATCCAACAAATGTGTGAAGCTTCTCCTAATACGAGTCGTGCACACTCTTGACAATGTGAAAATGGGTGATGCTGTTGATAGAATAACGTGACAAAGTGATGCCCACAGTAATTTTTACCTAAGGGAGCATAAAAGTACCTAGAATGAGTTTGAAAAGGAGGAGTACTATAACCCCCACGATGTTCAGGTCGAGTACTATCAGGGTCAATGCATGGTGGACATGTATCTCGCCAAGTATCATCAGGAGGTATCTGGTCGTAGAACAATGAAATTTAGAAACACTCATATCCATCATAACAATCCCAATCAAAAACATTATAGATAAGATCATCTCAAAAAGAACACAATCCTCTAAAGGCATAAGGAACCACATTAGTAAATGTGAGACTATTCAAACACTGATCTACCAAAGAGCTTCAATTGTAGTGTTAATGCCTTATCTTTGGTTTTGGGTATGTCCTTCTTAAGAGATCGGAATTTTAG
Organism: Cibotium barometz; assembly: GCF_041138505.1. Taxonomy (NCBI): domain Eukaryota; kingdom Viridiplantae; phylum Streptophyta; class Polypodiopsida; order Cyatheales; family Cibotiaceae; genus Cibotium; species Cibotium barometz. The sequence goes on along the minus strand of NC_141053.1, from coordinate 39,465,994 downwards.
CAATTATCGAGGAATTTGAGCAAGATAAGAGGATTTAGGCATTGAAGTGCTAGAATCTATGCTCAAAGGAGACTCATGTAAAGTTGGACTTGTCTTAGGTACACAAGTTGATGGTGGAATTGTGTAACAAGGAGAAATTGGGACAACTGGTGGTTCAATACATGTTTTGGGAAGGTCAACACAAGGAGATTTGTAGGTGCTATCACAACCACCTATCCTATCTTGAAGAGGTTGTGTTGATTTCCTTTGCACCCACTGATATGGAAAACCAAGGGTGGCTTTTGGAATCTTACTGATACACTCTTTTACCTCTAGCAAACCATGGCATTTGGGAAGCCAAATTGCTGTTGTACCCTCATAATAGCCTTGTGCTTTAAGAACATGCTTTGGGACCCAACGAGTAACAATCTGAGGTTTAGGCTTGGAAAAGATGTGCTTTTTAAGAGGCTTAGCAACTAGGCTAGATGGTACAAGTTTGTACGCATCTTTGGGTAGCCAAATTGATAATTCCTTCTTGCTTGGCCTTATTTGAGCAGTGACTAAAGTAGTTGGAACATGCCAGCCATGGCCCTCACTTGAGGACTCATCGATTATCCACATCATTTGTGTTGGAGCTTCCAGAGCAGATTTTGAAAGTGGGTTGTGTAAGGTAGAAACACCACCCTTTTGACATGATAAAGCTCGTGGAGTGGCAGATCCCAAGATGCAATCAGAAACAATTTGCAATTTGAATTGTCTATTCTTCCAATCTAATGAATAATTGGTAGCACTTAACCATGATCGACCGAGAACAGCCTCTACCACTGCCTTGGACTTACTTGCCACGTAAAAGGGAACTGACATCTGCTGGTGGTCCTGAATGGACATCATAATGACACATTTTCCCTCTATAGGGTTATCTTCACCTGAGAAGCTTCGTAAGTCAACAGGAATGTGCACAAGTGTTGGTTGTCTCCCAAGGCTATCCATGTGTCAAACGAGAGAACATTATAATCTGCACCAGAGTCAATTTAGGCAGAGACAAAGTAGGTAGTCTCATGAAGATGAAGACACACTTGAATATTGAAAGGATCGACATATTGTTCATCAGTAGCCAATTGTAAGGCCAACATAGAAGCCTTGCGACACTCCTTGGCTTTTGCAACTCTAGCTTTAGCCTCTTCTTGAGCCTGACGTTTAAGTAGGTCATGTGCTTCTTGAGCCTGACGTTTAAGTAGGTCATGTGCTTCTTTCCGTGTGTGTGCAGCATGCATTTGTTGAAGCATGGCTTCAGTTAATGGTTCATTGTATTTCTTGAGACGACTTCCATTAATGAAGTTAGGCATTTGCTCACCTTCTAGTATCTCTAAATGCACTGCACCACTTGGAGTAAGCTCATTAATCACAAACGGTCCTAGGCCACGTTTCTTGAGCTTTCTCTTATGCTTCTTAAGTGTGTACAAGAGCACAAGGTCCCCTTTTTTGAATCGGCCAGTTGTTACATTTCTATCATACCATTACTTTTGTCTCCTCTTCTCGGCATACATCCCCATTACCGCCAATAAGCGGGTCTCATCAAGCTTTTCCAATTCATCAATGCGTTGTGAAAGCTCATGACCAGTCCAGTCCAATTGTTTAGCAACTCATAGGGTAGGTACAAGAAATTCAATGGGAAGAATTGCATCTAGCCCAAAAGCAAGCTCAAATGCGGTTGTGCCCATAGATGTTTTATAGGCTGTCCTATATGCCCAAAGAACTGAGTGCAACTCAGTCCTATGTCCCTCAACAATCTTTGTGAGTGCTGTGCAGAGAATCTTGTTAGTACTCTCAGCTTGTCCATTGGTCTGGGGATGATAGGGTGCAGAACGCTTGTGAATTACCATAAATTCTTGAAGCAAAAACTCTATGACCTCATTCACAAAGTGCACACCTTGATCACTAACGATTTCAATAGGTAAGCCATAGCGTGTAAACACGTACTCATACAAGAACTTGGCTGTGGTTCTGGCATCATTTTTAACTGTAGCCTTTGCCTCTACCCATTTGGTCAAATAGTCAGTTGGCGACTATAATATATTTGGCATGCGTGTGACGAGCTGGAGGTTTAATGAGACCGACAAAATCAATACCCCATTTTGTAAAAGCACGTGTGCTTAACATAGGCCGCAATGGCATATTGTCCTTAGTGATGGGAGGTTTGGTCCTTTGACAATCGTCACAACGTTTCACATATTCTTTGGCATCCATTTGTAAGGTTGGCCACCAAAGCCCAGACCACCTAATCAACTTAGCTGTGGTATTGCCCGAAAAGTGTCCACCCCCAACACCTGCATGTGCATGAGTCAAGATTTTCAAGTAGTCAGCTTCACATACACACATGCGTAAGTTGCCATCCTTGCCCCTCTTGTAGAGTTGGCCCTCTATCAGCATATAGTTTGCCGCTTCAACTTCAATAGCATGCTTTCGATATTTAGGAATTTTTTGATCAGTATGACCATGTTGAAGATAGTCCACAATATACTTACTCCAACTTGGTGTAGTTGAAATTTGGAATAATGTGACATTATGAATTGGCTGTTGAATTTGACATGAAGCACAGTTACGAACGAATTTTTCAGCATCCGCATCATGGTAGGCCACCATTGCCCATCCTGAGATATACGTCGCACACAAGTAGTAGCTGATGCATGGATTCCACCGATACCCGTATGTGCCCATTCCAAGATCTCCTCATATTGGTCAGGGTTAGTTGGTCAGGGTTAGGTATAAGCCGCAACACTCCATCATTACCCTGACGATATAATCTCCCTGAGATTAACTTGAATGGTCGCCATAGGTCCACATTAGGACCCGCTAGTTGTATCTGCCCACTTGTCAAAATTTCTAAGATGGATTCAAACCATTTAGGAGCTGTCTCTACAAGGAAAAGTGTTGAATCTAACATATCATCATCCACACCCACAGGAGCTTCGTCAGAGGTGATTCGAGACAAATGATCTGCCCTAAGATGAGTTGTTCCTTTTCGGACTGCCACTTCAAAATCAAACTCAAGAAGGATGATAAACCACCTCACAATCCTTCCAGTTGCACAAGGCTTATTCACCAAATATAGCAATGCTTGATGGTCCACAAAAAATATGAATTTGTTTGCCAAAAGGTAATGGCGAAACTTTTTCACTGCATATATCATAGACAAACCTTCTCTTTCTGTTGTGGTATAATTCTTCTCAGCATTGTTCAACTGTCGACTAGCATATGAGATTGGGAAATCCTTATTATGTTCTCCTGATTGAGCCAAAATACATCCAATTGCAAAGTTTGAAGCATCAATATGGACATGAAAGATTTGGTTCCAATCTGGTGCCCGTAAGATGGGTGCAGTCACTAATGCTTGCTTCAACTTTTCAAAGGATTCCTCACACTCATCAGTCCAATTAAACTTTACAAGAAGAGCATATAATGGTCTGGCTAGGACAGCGTACATGTAGATGAATCGACAATAATAGCCACAATGTCCCATGAATGTTTGTACCCCTTTAGGGTTGATAGGCCGAGGTAATGAGACAATGACATCAGTTTTATCCATATTTGTTGAAATCCCATTGCGAGAAACAATATGGCCCAAAATTTTCCTTGTCTTACCATGAATTTGCACTTGTCAGGATTCAAGCATATGCGATAAACTTGACACTTTTGAAACACAAGTCTGAGGTGTTCTATATGATCATCACGCTCTTGTGAGTGAACACATAAATCATCTATGAAGATCTCAAGAAATTGCCTAAGGTACTCCTTGAATACATGACTCATTAACCGCTGAAAGGTTGTTGGTGCATTTGTTAGACCAAATGGCATAACACGATACGCAAAGATGCCATCTTCAGTAGCAAAGGTTGTCTTGTGTTGATCCTTTGGATCAATTGACACTTGATTGTAACCGGAGAATCCATCCAAGAAACTATATGCCTTTTTCCCTGCAACTCGTTCCAGAACATGATCCGTGATTGGAAGTGGGTAATGATCACGTACAGTAGCTGCATTTACCTTCTTGAGGTTTACACATACTCGAAGTTTTTCATTTTTCTTGGGCACCACTACAATAGGGGAGACCCATTCAGTGTGTTCAATCTCATAGATAAATTCTGCCTCTAAGAGCTTGTCTATTTCTTCTTTTATCTTTCGTGCAAAGTTCTCATTGTAAGTATAAGGACGTTGCTTGGAAGGCTTTGCATCCTCTCGCAATGGAATTGTATGCTGACATATGCTTGGATCAACTCCTTTGAGGTCTTTATAACTCCAAGCAAAAACATCACGATACTCCTTTATTGTTTGAATTAATAACTTCTCCTCATCTAAGGACAAGTCCGTGGCAATCCACACATAGCGAGGCTCTTCTCCTGGCTTAGCGATATCAATCTTTTTTGCATCTTCTGGACCATCATATGAAACCCCTGGCACGCTTGGTTTTTGTCGCATGGGCTGTTGAAGAACAATCTTCCGATCTTGAAGAGTGTACTGTGTGAAGTTGGGGGGAACATTGAGACCTTGTTCTTGTCCACTTGAGTCGTCACTCATTGAAGACCATGTGGTTTTGAGCTCTCTGTTGCAATCTTGCATCAGATTTTTTTGTTCAACCGTTATCTTTGCACTTTCGACATTTTCTTTTGAATTGGTTTAAGCCTTGAGTTTTGGTTTTTGTTTCTTCGTTTTTTTGCGATTTTTGCTAACAGTTTTTAGCTTTTCTCCTGGTTGGAATCCATCTGATCGTTTTACTTGGTCTTTGATACTATCTTGTGCTTGGACATAGTATAGATATCCATTCTTTCCTGAGAAGTGAGGTGGTGGTCGAGAGTGTTCATTCTTAGACTCCTCATTTTCTTTTTGTAGTCTCTCACGTCGTTCCCTCTCATCTTGTTTACGGATTCTCTTATGACTCTTACAGCATTTACGTTTAGGTTGGCTTCGAGGGATCTCTACTTGAACCTCCCTTCCTCTCAAGAGTAGGCGTGCCTTTCCTAACTCTTTCTCAGGGATTATCACATCATTATCAAAATCAGAGTCCCATCCATCTTCCTTATCAGCATCATTAGCAGATTCGAGTGTTAGATCCTCCACTGAGACTTCCTCTACATGCAGTGCTGTTGTGGATGCATCCCCATAGTACAAAACATCTAGAAGATCACGTGGTTGTACCATTCGTATAGGAATAATGTCATATCCATCTGAGTCACAAAATTGAATTGGCTTAGGTAAAGCACATGTCGATAATGTTGCAAGGACATGACTCCATTCTAGTGGATCAATTAAGTGCTCAGGGAATGGTTGTGGAATGTATGCCTCATCTGATACACTTCGATTACCCTTAAGTCTCTCAGTGTTGAAATCCCTACATGAGGCTCCACACATCCACAAATCTTCTCGCCCATCTGGCAATGTAACTCTTGAGCCCTCAAAACACCATATTGGGGAATATGGGAATTTCCCACAAGTTTGGGACACGTGGTCAAAAGTTTGGATTAACCATAACTTGAACACCACAAATCCAAAATGAGCGCTTTATAGCTCTTTAGATTCCATTTTTCAAGCGCTTTCCAATGATAGGTCATATGATAGGGTTTTGAGAAACTTACAAACATGTTATCCATGTCCCCCTTTTTTAAGTATTCAAAAATGGGAATTGGAAAATTCCCAAATTCACTAATATGGTGTTTCAAATGAAGCAGAATCAAACTCATCTATTGGAGACCTTGTTACATCACGATATGAGTGATTCTTTAGGTTGACCCTTGTGATGACAGAATCATGTCGGCGGAGGTATAAATAATTGTATCCCCAATCTTGAATCATTTGAAATTGTCGCATGAATGGTCTACCCAATATCACTTCATAGTTTGGATGTTTTCCAAAATCCACTACTGCAAAGGTGTGCTCATATTCAATCCCACATGTGATGACCAATATGTTCTCAAGCAGCCCAAGGGGATGTTCTAAGATTCCATCTACTAGCTGCAAGCGCATCCTGGTACTCCTAATAGCTGGTTTGCCCCACTTTTCCCAAATGGATCTTGTCACAATGCCCACTCCTGCACCACTATCAAGTATTGCAATTGAAGCTATTTTTTGCACTTCTAATGGGAGGGTAGCATTTCCCTGATCGTCCTCATAAAATTTTCCTACTTTGTTGATAGGAACTGGCAAAACATGCTTTGTCTCAGGGTGTATAGTACAATGATGGTGACCCTTTTATAGCAATACCTGCTCTGACAAACATGTGGCAATATCATTCCACAACTCAGGTTGAAGCTTTATCAAATCAAGCAAAGGTAAGGTACAAGCCACTAGTGCTGACAAAATAGCTTACACGATACCCATATCCATCTCCTTTGTCAACCTTTTATGCATGGAGGGTATCCTCAAGGTTTGAGAACAATTCTCATATTCTCCCAAATATGATGGTAAGGTTTTCATTGTATTCTTACTTCTAGGAGAAACAATTGTTTGAACTTCCTCCTGGGATGCTTGGGCATCTAAAGTTGTTTTCTGTGCCCCTGGTAAAATCCACCTCAGAGAATGGAGGTGAAATAATAGAGGACATATTCTCATTAACTTTCTCATGAACTGCTGCCCACATCTCATTTGCCATGTCCTCGTTAGCATCAATAACTTCATCATTGCATGGGAAGGCAAGGCTAGGTGGTGGCAGAATACCTTCTTTCAATGGGGTGGCAATTGGTGCAGACTTCTCGCTATGAGATTGTGAGATGAGCTCACTTTTCATTTCCCGACTTGATGACACTTCTGGTATGGTTTCTAATGTTGGCTTAAGAGAGGTTGGGCCCTGAGGGATAGGTGGAGGTGGGCCCTCAAGTATTGATTGAGCTTCCCTAATGAGTTGCTGATGTACAGCTAGATTGATCTTCTCCTCACGAGGGTTTGGGTATTCTTGAAGCTTCTTGGGTAGCTCAGATAAAGCTGCAATGCAACTTCTATGAGCATCAATGATGGCATCTAGAGTCTCGTTCACCTTATCCACAAAAACAGAACCCTTAGAACTATCCTTGGTCGTACTAGCCTCATCTTGTTTAGCACTAGGGCCCAGGTTGAGGTTGATGCTCCTCATGCACTTCTTGGGATGTAAAAGCTTGATCCTTCATGTTTTGTTTAGAGACTTCTTGAGAGCTAGTGGATGTACTCTTGGTTTGCTTGTTGCGGTTCTTTTTCCTCCTAGTGGTTCTTTTTCTATTGGAATGTAGGGTCTTGTCCACTAGATTTGCCTTTGCATCCCTAGCTCGAGGTGTCTCATCAGTTTGCATTTCGGCATTTCGTGTCTGTGATCTAGTCATGACTCTAAGTGGCACGACATCCTCATTCTCTGATGAAGGTGGTGATGGAACTGCCCCTACAAGGTTGAGTGAGACCTTTGGTTGAGAGGTGCCTTCCTCATGTGGTTTCAGCAAACAATCCTTTGGGAAGTGTTCTACACAACACCCTAGACAATATCTTTCAATTGGTGGAAACTATGGTGCTGTTGTATTGGATCGAGCTGCTTGCCTTGAGCGATGTGGACAATCACGGGCCCAATGGGGTTCTCCACACTCATAACAGGGGCCCATTAGTTTGGCTTCTACTTTCCTTTGCTACCATTGACCTAAGGGGCCTGGAGTCCTAGGTTGGTAGCCGCCTAGCAACATCAAAGAGTTTTGTTCCCCTGGTTGAGCCTGCAATGCTTGGCTTGGATATGCGGGACTTTCAAAGAGATTTTCCTTGGATGAATATGATGCATATTCCTCCTCCACATAGCCTGGGTTTACCAAGTCTCTACACATATTTGAATTGTCGTAGTCAACAACCCTCATAGAAGTAGTCCCAGGAGCAGGAGGTTGAGCTCCAAGAACAGGTCGTGCTTGCTCTTGTGCATCGGTGGCTTACATTCAAAATTAGTATACTGTTGATGTATTTGTGGAGCCACTCCACCCCTTTGTGCTCACGCTCCTGTCTCATTCTTGCAATGCGAGTACATTCCTGTGTGGTGGGTATATATGGGGGTGTGGTGCACACACGGGTGTAAAGGTGTCTGTGTGTGCCAGTGTGTGAATGTGTGCACACATATGCGTGTATGAGTGTGGAGTAAACATGTGGGTGTAAACACGTGAATGCATACGCATGTGTGTGGTGCATACACATGTGGATGCAAATGTGTGTACACATGCAAAGGTGAGTGCACGTGCAGGTGCACTCACCTGCACGAGCATATATGTCATGTGCACGCACATGGAAATGTACACGCACATATATGTCATGTGCACGCACATGGAAATGGGCAAGAATGTGCACGTATGTGTGGATATGGGTGTACGTGCATGGTTTTTGTTGTTTTATTTTTGGGCAGGTTTGTAGTTATTTGTGTCTTTTATCATTCTCGATGAAGGTAGTAACTATACACTTGAGTGGGAGGGCTACACTTGAGTGGGAGGGCTACATTACATATGTACATATGAGCTTAGGGTTCGGGCTTCCTTGTGCACGCTTAGTGGGGGCGGCGAGCAAGGGCAAAGAATTGTTTACCCATTGACGAAAGCTTGGATGTCACTGCAGTCCTGGATTTTTTGGCACACTTGATTGAGCTTTGTCTTTCTAGTTCTAGCTTGCAAGTTAGTGTTACAGCATGGCGTACACACGTGTTATGGGGTCATGGTGATATTTTTGAGCCCTCTAGTATCTCCATGATGCCATAAAAGTGTGTGCACGACACTTTTTAGGGTTTGGCACCATGGATGACTCTTCATTGACGGGAATAGATGTGGGTAAGGCCACTACACAAGGGCAAGGTATTACACCTTGTTGCTTAGTGTCCACATGCTCTTCCAACTTCTCTAAAGGTGGTATTGGAACATAAGTTTAGGTGAAACTCGCTGCTCTCAATTCCTTCTTAAGCTTGGGGTTGCATTGGAGGCATGCCCTAGAAGCCTTATGCTTCTCATTAGGAACTCAATGGAGTCTTCTTGGGCCCTTTAATTTGGACGTTTAGTGAAATGCTTAAAATGCTAATCCATCTTTGACCAAGCCTAGAGGCCTAGTCCTAAAAGCATATATTTGATTTTTCACAAAAATAAAAAAAAATAAAAAAAAGGAGATATTCTTAGATCTGGCCACCTAGGTGACTTTAAAGCTTTGTAATGGGCTGTCAGTCAGTTATCATAGCCTTCTCTACCTTTTCGAACTCCAAACATTCCAAAAAGTCGTCACTTTCTTCCCTCCTTTTTTGTGTGTGCGCCTTCAGGCAATTGCACTAAATCCCAAGTTTCATTTCCATATAGTGCATCCATCTCCTCATCCATGGCTTTCTCCCAATACACATTTCCAAGAGCCTCATCAATGCATGTGGGCTCAACAACCTGCACAACCTTTGCCATATATGCATAGTGATGTGCCACATAACCATCATAGGTAAATCTCTGCACAGGATTTCTCACTCTCCCAGATCTTCGCAGCTTCTCATTGGCTTCCATAGCCTTCTTTACACCAGGTGTTCTCATAGTAGCTGGGATCCCAAGCTCCTCATCAAGGCTCATATCTGGGACTAGACTCTCCATCAACATGAGAATGCCCTGCAGAAATGTCAGGCATACCAAGGGGCTCAACCACTTTCTCTTTTCCTTTACGTGATGTAGTAATCACATTTGCAGGGCTGGTATTATGACGCAACCTGCCATTCCATGGTCTATCAATAGACCCACTAGATGAGGACTCTCCTGGTCCACTCAAAGACTGTGATTGCTGACCTGCATTCTGTGCAACCACACTTCCACTCACATCAGCTCCAACAGCTTCTTTTCCAGCAACATACCAGCTGCTCATCTCATCAAAAACAACATCCCTGCTTACCCTCAACTCACGTGTAGCAGGGTTATAACACCTGTATCCCTTTTTCTCAAGGGAATATCCAATAAACACACATTTTTCAGCTTTCGGATCCAGCTTAGTTCTCAGCTCATCTGGCACATGCCACATATGCAATGCATCCAAAGACTTTCAGATGAGACAAATCTGGTTTTCTACCAGTAAACCTCTCCTCTGGAGTTACATCATGTATGGCTGCAGTTGGAGTCCTGTTCATGATGTATACTGCTATAGAAACAGCCTCAGCCCAATAGCTATGCGGCATATTTTTCTCTTCCATCAATGCTCGCGCAATCTCAGCAATGTGCCTGTTTTTTCGCTCAGCAACTCCATTTTGCTGCGGAGTGTATCTGCATGTAAACTGTCTCCGAATACCATTCTTCTTCAAAAATTCAGAGAACTCATTGGAGAAGTACTCTCCCCCTCCATTTGACCTTAGGCACTTTACATATTTCCCTGTTTGCTTTTCAACCAAAACTCTGAAATTCTGAAAGTGAGTAAACACCTCACTCTTCTCTTTCATGAAATATACCCACACTTTCCTTGTGTGGTCATCAATGAAAGTCACATAATACCTGCAGCCTCCCATAGATATGGTCTTTGTAGGACCCCATACATCTGAATGCATAACATCTAGTGCATTTCTGCTCACATATCTGTTGCGTGGAAACACATGCTTTGTTTGCTTCCCAAATTGGCATGCTTCACATATTTTCTGCATACCTTCCACTTTAAATTTTGGTAGCCCTGTCACAATTCCTTTTGTCTGCATAGACTTCAATCTCTGCACATTTACATGTCCAATTCTTTTATGCCATATGTCTGTGTCTGCAACAACTCCTGAACCATTTGCAAACATCGCAGCACTCATTTCAGGCATGTCTACATTTAATGTAAACATTCTGCCCACTCTGTTGCCTTTTGCAACCAACCTGCACTTGTCTTTGAAATCTTCAACATAACACCCATCAGGGTTAAACCGAACCTGCAAACCCTGCTCAATCATCTGGCCAACTGAAACCAGATTCTTTGTTATGTTCGGTACATGAAGTACATCTGCAAGGTACTTCACTTTGCCATCCTGCATAGACAATGGCACATCTCCAACGTGGGCAATTGGATGAGCAGTGTCATCCCCTGTTTCCACAAAACCTGGTCTTTTCGGGTTTTTCATCTCCTTGAACCACTCCCTATGACTCGTCATGTGGTGGTTCGAAGCGCCTGAATCCACATACCATACATTATCTTTTTGTGCTGCATCAACATTTTCAGACATGGCATTCACGACATGCTACATAACAAACAACCTTTCATTATCCTCATTATTTCTGCTTGAGGATGCATAGTTGTTTTGCTGCACTTTCCCATTTTGCATGTCAGCCTGCTTCTTATAACATTCTGCCTGCACATGTCCAGGCTTACCACAATAATAGCATTCACGTGCATCATTATATTGCCTTTGCCACACACACACACACACACACACACACACACACACAACTCTCATATACACTTGCTTTCTCTCGTATACACAAATCTCTCCTATACACACATATATACTAAACCACACACACACACACACACACACACACACACACACAACTCTCAACATACACAAACAATTTGACACCACTCCCCTTGAATTTTGACTCATTTTCAATGTTGTATATTGTAGAATGGCTTCATCAACCCATTCTTAAAAAGCTTGTTTAGCAAACCAGAGGTCATTAATATTTCTCAACCGACAATATCCAAAAGCATTGAAAATGAAAGGCCAAGTGAGATTGTGTCAAATGTGGTCCAAGAAACTATTCTTGCAGGCTCCTCTACCCCACATAGCTCTGAAAAAAGGGTTCTTAGCCAATCGGTGGAAGAAGAGGATGATAACTTTCCTGCACTACCTGAAAAATTTGAGAGGTTAGTGCAAACTGAGATGTTATAGGACTGGTTGTCTTCACACTTTGTTGATGATGTGAGACTTCCACCTGTACTTTTGAATAGGCTTTGTGTGAATCCATCCATTTGAACTACAAACAACCATATTTTGGAACTTGAAGAGAGCTTCAATAGAGGCACGGTTATGTGCCATCAATGGGAGAGTTTGCTGTTTTTGAGAGTTTTCTCGGGGAAGCCCCTGCTGCAGACCATAACCCTAAAGACCCAAGATGGAAAAATGGATTTTGGGTGTGGCAAACAATAGTCGACCATGTTTGATGAAAAGCTCAAAGAAACAGAGAAGTGGGCACACCTTGTGAGTGAGGAAGAATTTAGTTGTTTGTGACAGAAACCACAGACTTGTGTCATGGCTATAATGTATGCAAAAAAGTAAGTTACATTCACACTACTTTTTTTGAAATGTTTTCTAATTCACTTAAGAGCACCAATATATGACACTTTATTTTTTTGGATATGTAGAATGGTTACATTCAAATGATATGTATCCTCAAGTTCGGTGTCGCATCATTTCCTTCACAAAGGAAGAAGAGGCAGAGTTATTAATAAACCTTGCAAACCTCAATAGGTATACAAATATTTCACAAGTTTGACACGAGGTTCAATGTCTGATATGCAAGTATTTGGTGGTGAATGGATTAATTGCTTTTTTTTTTTTCAACAGGGTGACTCGTGTGCATGTACCACACACACCAGGACATGATAATTTTCTTATGCAATGTTTCGGTCTTGCAAATCCAAATACTCTACTATAGAAGCTAACAGAGGAGGAACAAAAGTGGGCGCCAATAATAGTTACTTGCAATAATAAAAAAGTGGAAAAACCAAGTTGGTTCAATGTCACAATGACATTGTTTCCCCAAATTTTTTTCCAAAGTAATGTTTGTATGCAACTCTCATATTTGCATCAAAGACATAGCTTGTTTAGCTCCAGTTTTCTTAAAATTTTCAACCTTGATTTGTAATTGCAGGATGACTTCAAGAAGATGATTCAAATAAAAACAAGAGGATTGTCTAAGGAAGGGGAACACACTGCAGATGAGGAGGAGGTGTACCAGAATTACTTAAAGGAAACAGAGCTGATTTTCACAAAAAGGGCTACACATTTGCAGTCCCATCGCACAAATCTTTCAAATGGAAAGGATTTCTTTGATTTTGTATTTAAGTATCAGGATTGGCATGAGAAACAACAACAATTCACAATAGAGAAGCTGTAACTCATAGCTCGTTCAAGCTTGCCTCCAAATGAGAGTCTAGTCTATCGTGTAAAAATCCAAAGCTGGTTCAAATAATGTGTGACTGCTCTATTTGTGTAGAAAGTGCAAGTTGGTTCAAATAATTGCTATAGGAGAGAATGCCATGAAGATTGCACATGTACAATGTGGAGAACTTGCATTCGGTGTGTTCTTCTAAGCATGTTTATTGGCATCACTTAATAAGTACATCACTTGATATGAAGTGCAAAATTGAAGAAGAGAAGACAATCTTGCGAGAGGTTCATGAGGACAGAGAAACAAAGGGAATAATGCCCTTGAAAGATTATTTGACTGATTGCAAAGAAAAATACTTCGAGACCACATTTGTGTCTTGGCACAAAGCAATAATGTAGTCCTTGGTCACAGCATCGGCTTAGCCACACCTCATGTGTATGGCAAGATGCACCATGTATAGGTATGATTAGAAAAGAATACTTCATTCCACAAGCTTGTGCACCAAGTATATGTTGATAAGACTACTTTTGAATTGTCCTATTTATTACTAGGTGGTGGGTATTGATGAAGGACATAGTTTCATTCCCCGAGCTTTGCCATCCCCCACAGATGAGTGGGTGTTGAGTCAGGTTGAGGATATTGGAATATATCCAGAAGGCTGGATAGAAGAACTTACCAAAAAAGAGGTTTGGAGTTTGTGCCCATGGTGGTTAGATTATACCAATGGGACATACTCCCTTGACGAGGAGGCCTTGTGGAAAGGTATAGTCCCACACCATGTTCCATGTGATATTATGCATGATTTGCATAGTTATCCATTTGTTTAACATAATTTTATGATGTAGATTTAAATCAACCTAAGCGATATGGAGCTAAGGGATTAAAGTAACCTACTGGCCATAGCAAAAAAGGTGTAACAAGGGAAGCACTGGGCAAGCATTGCCTACAAATGTTGAAGGATAGACAAAGAGTACCACCACAATTATGAGATCTAACAAAGCAAGTGGGTAATTCAAAGGTGCAACAAAACTTGGCAAGAAAAAGAAAGGCGGCAAGTCAACTGTGGAGAGAATTTCTCCCCATAAAATGAATAAAGTGACCAAAAAAGGAAAGGGTATAAGCAAAGATGAGGAGTAGGATGATTAGGAAGAGGAGGAAGATGACGGGGAAGATGAGGAGGTGGAGGAGGATGAAGACGAGATGCTTTATCGAAGCATGGCACATTGAATGCAACCTACAACACAACTAGTTTAGATAGTCCTCAAACTAGTAATGGTTACTGACATTCTTTTATACCTGTTATACTCATTTCCTTTAAAGTATGTGTTTAATTGTGTAACCATGTTTTCTTTTTGTATATTAGTGTTTCAAAACATATCATCAAAACACATGGATATTTTGGGAACCATCACTGATATAGATGACATCTGAACCTTAACTTGTATTTTGAATATAACTATTTTTAATTCCAACAAATTTCTAATATTAACTTGGCTCCCAGGCATTACACTATGTTGGCAAAGTTTATTGTAGGCTTGAACAAGTCCGGAAATATAGGAAGCCAGCCTTCATCTTTGGGAGGATGTTCAATGGTGTGGGTAGATTTTCCAAGATGGTTTCTTAGAGAAGGCCAATCTCTAGTCCCTCGCTCGAACGTTTTGAAAGAAAGATCTTGTAAAAATTTCATGTGTGCTTGCCAATGAGTTTTCAAGAGAAGACAAAACCTTTGTAACCTCTTACATCGGTGATCATTTTAGTGACATAGTGGAGACAACGAGAGCATAGGATCTAGCTATACAATGCACTTTATATCTTGAATTATAAGAGAGTTACCATTGCTTTGATGAGATAGATTTTGAAGAGGTATGAATCACCACTTTCTTTTCTTTTAGTATTGGGGTATTAACAAAAAAATACAAATCACTTTTCAAACAAACGAGAAGTATGTCATGAGTATACAAGTAATAATGTTGATTGTTGGGGTGTTTGTTTGGCACCCACCAAGCGTTTGACCTGCAAAATATATGAGAATGAATGGTAATGAGACATCAACTACTATGGGTTTACATACTTCATTGACCTTTTGAGTGATTCACTCCACCTAAAAGGAAAGCATGCCACTCATATTAGGGGGATAGATAATCATCCTTTGTGCGGTGCAACTAAGCGACCCATTAAGACTGGAAGGTTAAGAAGAAACACTAGTAGCTTTTCGTTGGTGATGATTCAATACAATCATGGACATTGATCTTAAGTTTTTCTTCATTTTGACAGGCATCTCCTTGGTAATTTCACAATGTAGGGGGAACTGGTCCTTGATTACTTTGCAGGAACTGGTGTCATGGCTAAGGCATGCAAGGAGCTTTGTCCACCTTGTATAAGCATAGAAAATGATTGGTTATGCTATAATCAAGAGCTAGCTCATTTGCAAGTCGTGCCCATAGAACTAGGTTCCAATTTGTTTGAAGGAAAAGAATAAAAAAAGATTATTCAAGAGCAAGCACGCAACCTCAAATTTTGTTGGAGGCACCTTGGCATAGATAACACCAATGGTTGTTGCCAGGGCATGGTGCATATGTACCACTTGGTGCTACTTCTACAGCATGACAACTTTCTTATTATCCACCACCACATGGAGCTACCAATACAGCATGGCAACTTGCTTATTATCTACCACCACTTGGAGTAGAAATGACACAGGAAATGATGCCATACCCTTATTGTGTACCATAGCTTGAAATGATCAACCCATATCAGTATCTGAATTGGAGGGGACCTCCACGACCCAACACAAACCAGAAAGATTATGCAAATTCAAGTAATGGTGGTGCCCCACATGGAATATGAGCCATGGAAATGGCCATGCCATTGGTTGCCAAGAATACTTATTGATATTTTCCATGGATTTGTATTCAATGTCTCATGTATGGAAGTGACTTTTATCAATATCTCATGTGCATCTGCAATGTGTTGATGTGTACATGTGTCAATAATGAGAGAGAGAGAGAGAGAGAGAGAGAGAGAGAGAGAGAGAGAGAGAGAGAGAGAGTAATGTTAGAGGTACCAATGTGTTACAATTTCAACCGCTCGCATGTAATTTCTTATCGAAAAAATGCACCTAAGAGAATATAGTAGTAGAAAATTGGCTCCCTAAAGAACGTCGTGGCATGTACCATGCCATACCTCTCACCAAACCTCCTTCTGAGTCTCCCAAGGGGGGTATCAAACTTCCCAGTGAGAATGTACTTATTACGTATATCCACATCACTTATCATGCTCAAATAATCTCCATTCCATAATGCATCACCTTGCCATGTACTTCAATGTGTGCCACATCACTAGGCCATCAAGAGCTCATCTCAACCAAACAAGACTAGACCAAATACCCTAAACTATTATGCATGTGTCATCATCAACCAAGCACATTATAAGTATTCTGAAATCTAGCATGGCTTCCACTTGATCTTTCTTTCTCAAGACTCCCCCTCAAGCTTAAGTCTAATTGGATTTTGCACATGGGCTAGGTCTACATCATCAATAAGCACATCATAAGTGTTCTCAACACTCCCCCTTAAGCTCAAGTCCCATTGGTTTTTTCACATGGGCTAGGTTTACATCATCAACCAAGCACATCATAAGTGTTTCCCCCTTAAGCTTAAGTCCCATTGGTTTTTGCACAAGGACTAGGTCTACATCATCAACCAAGCACATCATAAGTGTTCACAAATCTAGCATGATTTCCACTTAATCATTAGGACATTTTGGAGGTCATTTGTAGGGCCTTGTAAGAAATTCACGAATTTCTAATTTCTCTCTCTAGAAAATGTGTATAAAATAAATAAAAACTAAATTTCAAGATGTAAAAGTTCTGTTCTTTCATTTAAGAACATTTGGAAGCTTGTCATAAAGTCCTTGTACCTCATGTCTATACCCCACATTGAATTTATGATGTGAGATGTGGAATTGACGGCGCGGAACATGGGCACACATCATTAGAAGAATGCAGGTATTTGATATTGGCAGCATTGAGCTCGGGCACGCTTAGTAAACTCCAGCTGAGGGAATGGGGCCAAGTTAAAAAATATAATAAACATGGCCACCAGATGCATCAATAAATCCCTCACATGCACATGGATAGGTCATCAGCTCCTTAAGCTAGGGGAGCTGGGCCAAGAGCCGTAGGGTAGCCCAAGTTTCATATATATTTTTCCATTTCAACACACACACACACACACACACACACACACACACACATGTATACATGCATGCATCCAAACAAATGTGAACTTTGAATGAAATAAATCACTTTCAAAACTTAAGTTTTGGAATGTAAGGGAAGAGTAAAAAGGAAGAATGTTACAAATAAAACACTTTTCTCTTGATAGCCATTTGGTGCACATAGGGGTGCATGAGTTGCTTTAGAATATTCTTATAGCTTTGAATGGCTATCTTTTACACACACACACACACACACACCCACCCAGACACACAAACTTATAGTGATGTAGGGGTGTGTGTGTGTGTGTGAAAGATAGCCATGTCTGCTAAAAAGGCTAAGTGGATGGAGAAGAAGAATGATGTAGATGATGAGAGGGAAAGTTTATTTTGTGTGCTAAATGTTCTAGCAAAGAAGAAAACTTGAAAGAAAGTATGATGAATTTGTATCACACACACACACACACACACACATATACACACATACACGCACACACACACACACATGCATGTGTATGTGTGTGTGTGTGTATATATATATATATATATGTATGTATGTATGTATGTATATGTTTGTGCACACACACACACACACACAGTGAGTTCTAGTGCCGTTTGGTGTGATATTTAGACCTTAACAATGTTGGAAGGTTGTATGCGTGCTAAATGGCTATGGACCATTGCTTTGTATCTTCTGATCCTGTAGAGTTGCTTTAGAATATTCTTATAGCTCCAAATGGCTATCTTATACACACATACACACACACACACACACACACACACCAACTTATAGTGATGTAGGTGTGTCTATGTGTGTGATTGTGTGTGTGTGTGTGAAAGATAACCATGTGTGTGTGTGTGTGAAAGATTACCATGTGTGTAAAATGGCTAAGAGGATAGAGAAGAATACTTTATGCGCTCCATAGGGGTGCATGAGTTGCTTTAGAATACTTTATGCACTCCAAATGGCACTCTTTCACATAAACATAAAAACACACACATTTTTATATACTGTAAAAGGTTTTATGTGTGGGTATGTGTGTGTGTGTGTGTGTGTGTGTGAGAGAGAGAGAGAGAGAGAGAGAGAGAGTAGAGCCTTTTGGTGCGCATAGGAGATCACAAATTCTACATAACCTCCTTATCGCGCCAAATGGCCATCTAAGTCTTGCCTTCTATATATGTGCATATATGTATCTGTGAGATGGTGCATGTGTGTGTGTGTGTGTGTGTGATATATATATATATATATATATACACACACACACACACACACATAGACTGAAGTTCTCTCTCTCTCTCTCTCTCTCTCTCTCTCTCTCTCTCTCTCTCTCTCCACTAACACTAGAAACTAGATTTGAAAAAAAAATAGTAGTTTCTATTTTTGGCTGAACATTAAACCTCAACTGTACGTTTGGCATATCACCTCACACATGTACGGTCTCAAAAGACGTGCCCAACTGTAACGTCCCTCCCAAGCCATGTATGTATGTGTCTCTTTTAATATAGATTTCAATAAGAAAAGAGAGTGTAATTAGAAAGAGTGAGACAATAAGGCTAAAAACATTAGAAAAGTGTTAGAATAAAAATATTAGCTCCAAAAATCCTAAAAGAAATAAGAATATAAGAATAGTTCTATTAAGAGATAAGTATCTCCAAAAATAGAATTTCGATTTTAGGTGATAAGAGGTCATATTTAGAGTACTTTTACACATTTAGAGTCCATGCATACTAAAAATGTGGAAAAATAATGCGTTTCTAAAGATAGTGCGTTTGCGGCTATATACAGACGTTTTTGCCTATTCTGCCCGCGATGGCTTGTAGACCAGATGCCTTCCCGTTCTTTTGACTGGTTATATGACTATATTCTGAGTTTTTATCAGAGAGTTATGGTCGAAACAGTTTGCTGTTTCTGTCAGGGTCTCTACATAGAGAAAACTGTGAGAAGACAGCAAGTAGCCTCAAGGTAATCCTAGAGTTTGAGATGCATATATCCCTTCATTCTTATCTAATATCTCAGAAAATAAGCTTAGATTTCTATGGTCTTTCGGAGGAAGAGACCGAAACTCCATAGCTTTTCTTTTAGAGAAAGAATAGTATGCCGTAGTCCTGTAGGAGAAGACTATTTTGCCATAGATCTTAGAAAGAGAGAAGAATCACAGTATGAGTAAGAGGAGATAAAGCTTGGAGATTATTGGATGATTTCAATCAAAGGACAAGGTATTAGAAGACTCTATTCTCATATGTCAAGTTCTAAAGCTCTTGTTAACAAGCAAGGACAACGAGATAAACGACAAATTTCTATAAGGTATATATATATATTGTTTTTTATTTACATATCATTCTTAGGGGTTGAGGTATGGCCCCGGCTTCTCTATTGATTGTTACAGTAATCTATTTGATTGATTTACCATTTAAAGTTTGTATTCTTTTAAGTAATAGCATATGCCTTAATTAAAGAATGTCTTATCGCAATCTCAAGTTGAAATGCTAAAATCTGTGTGAGAAAAGAATTGTTTTCTTAAGAAAGTAACATGGATTGTAGTCCTATGGTTTAGTGAGTAAATGGATTGTTATCTTGGTTAAATTAAGATACAGGTACAACTCTCCCTGCCTTGACGCTGTCCCGTTCCTGTGCTTGTATAGCCGGGCGGCGGAGACGTTAGTAAGGCTCAGAGTTGGCCCATGGTATCCCTCATACCATTGGGAGAATGAGGTTTGCCGATTGAGGCAAGTGATTGTGATGATGCTGCCTAGTTCTGAGGGCCCAGGCTAGTGCGGTGAATTAGCCCACCCTAGTGCGCAGACATCCCTCTGAGGGGCGGGAGGATCGAGCGATGGAGCCTGAGAGGGCGACAGGCCGGCTTGAGTCCTCGCCAGCGGCCGACGATGAGGTGTATGGTCCCGTAGGGTTTTGCCCAGCATGTGGAGGCTGGAAGGCCGAATTCTAGATCATCGGCGGTATAAAGGAAAAGAATAAGAGAGCCAGTTTGGCTTGTATGAAATTGATTCATGTTTAAACTTTGTTTTTATAAATCTTATCTTTGGCATTATTGTATTGTGGAAAAAGGCAAAGGCTGTTTTAATAAACCTTGTGAAAGGGCCTTAATTAAGGAACATGTTTGTTTATGTCAAACAGTGTGGTAGGATTAATTAGAAAACAAATTGACGCGTGAGTAGGGTGGAAAGTGGGAGGATGGAATGCCCCGACGGCACCATCCTACGGACGGGTGGACCCGATTAGTCGGGTAGCTTTCCAACATATTAAGTGAAAGCCCTACGTTAGATAAATAGGTTCTCGAGTAATTCTATTTTAAAGAGACAGGAGGATTTACTTAGATACTACCCTGGCTCGCGAGATGAGGACATCTCGAATCTTTTAAGTGGGGGAGATTGTAACGTCCCTCCCAAGCCATGTATGTATGTGTCTCTTTTAATATAGATTTCAATAAGAAAAGAGAGTGTAATTAGAAAGAGTGAGACAATAAGGCTAAAAACATTAGAAAAGTGTTAGAATAAAAATATTAGCTCCAAAAATCCTAAAAGAAATAAGAATATAAGAATAGTTCTATTAAGAGATAAGTATCTCCAAAAATAGAATTTCGATTTTAGGTGATAAGAGGTCATATTTAGAGTACTTTTACACATTTAGAGTCCATGCATACTAAAAATGTGGAAAAATAATGCGTTTCTAAAGATAGTGCGTTTGCGGCTATATACAGACGTTTTTGCCTATTCTGCCCGCGATGGCTTGTAGACCAGATGCCTTCCCGTTCTTTTGACTGGTTATATGACCATATTCTGAGTTTTTATCAGAGAGTTATGGTCGAAACAGTTTGCTGTTTCTGTCAGGGTCTCTACATAGAGAAAACTGTGAGAAGACAGCAAGTAGCCTCAAGGTAATCCTAGAGTTTGAGATGCATATATCCCTTCATTCTTATCTAATATCTCAGAAAATAAGCTTAGATTTCTATGGTCTTTCGGAGGAAGAGACCGAAACTCCATAGCTTTTCTTTTAGAGAAAGAATAGTATGCCGTAGTCCTGTAGGAGAAGACTATTTTGCCATAGATCTTAGAAAGAGAGAAGAATCACAGTATGAGTAAGAGGAGATAAAGCTTGGAGATTATTGGATGATTTCAATCAAAGGACAAGGTATTAGAAGACTCTATTCTCATATGTCAAGTTCTAAAGCTCTTGTTAACAAGCAAGGACAACGAGATAAACGACAAATTTCTATAAGGTATATATATATTTTGTTTTTTATTTACATATCATTCTTAGGGGTTGAGGTATGGCCCCGGCTTCTCTATTGATTGTTACAGTAATCTATTTGATTGATTTACCATTTAAAGTTTGTATTCTTTTAAGTAATAACATATGCCTTAATTAAAGAATGTCTTATCGCAATCTCAAGTTGAAATGCTAAAATCTGTGTGAGAAAAGAATTGTTTTCTTAAGAAAGTAACATGGATTGTAGTCCTATGGTTTAGTGAGTAAATGGATTGTTATCTTGGTTAAATTAAGATACAGGTACAACTCTCCCTGCCTTGACGCTGTCCCGTTCCTGTGCTTGTATAGCCGGGCGGCGGAGACGTTAGTAAGGCTCAGAGTTGGCCCATGGTATCCCTCATACCATTGGGAGAATGAGGTTTGCCGATTGAGGCAAGTGATTGTGATGATGCTGCCTAGTTCTGAGGGCCCAGGCTAGTGCGGTGAATTAGCCCACCCTAGTGCGCAGACATCCCTCTGAGGGGCGGGAGGATCGAGCGATGGAGCCTGAGAGGGCGACAGGCCGGCTTGAGTCCTCGCCAGCGGCCGACGATGAGGTGTATGGTCCCGTAGGGTTTTGCCCAGCATGTGGAGGCTGGAAGGCCGAATTCTAGATCATCGGCGGTATAAAGGAAAAGAATAAGAGAGCCAGTTTGGCTTGTATGAAATTGATTCATGTTTAAACTTTGTTTTTATAAATCTTATCTTTGGCATTATTGTATTGTGGAAAAAGGCAAAGGCTGTTTTAATAAACCTTGTGAAAGGGCCTTAATTAAGGAACATGTTTGTTTATGTCAAACAGTGTGGTAGGATTAATTAGAAAACAAATTGACGCGTGAGTAGGGTGGAAAGTGGGAGGATGGAATGCCCCGACGGCACCATCCTACGGACGGGTGGACCCGATTAGTCGGGTAGCTTTCCAACATATTAAGTGAAAGCCCTACGTTAGATAAATAGGTTCTCGAGTAATTCTATTCTAGAAGACTAGGCCAACGGCTGTGCCTTGCATGGATGAGGAAAAAAGCGTTGTCTCTAGGAATCAAGACTAGTAGTTACCCAATTTATGTGATCAATTACCCTATGGGTGATTCGATTTTAGAAGACCACGCTCCCCCTGTGGGATAGAACTAGGTCTTACCTATGAATCGTATCCTTGAATCTCTGCATGGTCAAGGTGTCGATGAGTAGGAAATTTTCTCCAAGTTTAGACTTAGTGGACTATCTTAAGTGTTTCCCCTATTTGTGGAAGGGGGGAATCTTACACCAACAAATCAATTTTCGAGGTTCAATTTTTGAAAGACGTGCCTAACATAATTTTGGCTTGATTGTTTTTGCTCTTTCTTTTATAGCTCAAACTAGTTTTGTGAACGAAAACTAGCCCATTTGTCGGTATTTATAACTAAAATTAGCAAATTTCAGCATTTTTCTTAAGGGGACAAGTTGGCACCAAGAGGGGATGTTGGAAAGGGGTGCCTATTTGTAAGATAACCTTAAATTAGATAGATTGGAGGCCTTTAACACTTTAAGATTCTAGGGCTTGGATGGCTAAATCAATTTGTGGAACCTTGTAGTTAAGTGCACTCGTTTGGTGACAATACTCGGATGGGTGACCTCCCGGGAAGTTTTTCCCCCATTACATTTTAACATCATAGCCATTTAGCGTGCATATGTGTTTTCATTCTCCTTTCTCTTCCTTATATCGCTTCAAATGGCTATCATAGTAGCCATTTCAAGTGCATTGGTGCTTTGATTCTCCTAGCTCTCCCTTGTATGGTTCCAAATGGCTATCATAGCCATTTTTAGCACACTGGTGCTTTGATTCTCCTTGCTCTCCCTTGTATGGCTCCAAATGGCTATCATAGCCATTTGGCACATATTAGTGCTTTGATTTTTCTCTCTCCCTTGTATAGATTTAAATGGCTATTTGATGTAATCACATAGCTGATTGCCAGATAATTTTGGCTTGATTGTTTTGGCTCTCTGTTTTATAGCTCAAAATGGCTATCTAATGTATTGGTGTGTTGGGAAACAACTTTTGTCGAGCATTGGTGTGTTGTAGCTATTTTTGGAAAAAAGGAACAGAAAGAGAAGAAGAAGACACGACGATGAGAAGAGCAAGACAAGAAGAAGAAGATCGAGAAATGAAGAGAACATTCAAAGTTCTCCCTCTCTTGCATCAAAAGAAAATATATGCTTTGTACTTGGTCAAGCCTCTTTATTACTATTGTCAGTCACATTCTCCAAGAAAGCGCTACTTTTTAGATGAAAAGGCATGTTTATTGCTATTGTTAGTCATGTTCTCCAAAAGAATGTTACTTTTTAGATGAATACAATAGTTTTTTTTTATAAGTTAAAGTTTTTAAAATTTTTTATTTGAATATAGCTATTTTTCAACGTTACGTTGTCCGCTTGCTCATTGGTCTACTTCTATTTTCTCTCTCTTCTAAAAGGCCCTCCAAAATATTCTAATGCGTGCTTTCTCAACGCTCCCCCTCAAAGCTCAAATCTCATTAGTTTTTGCACATGGGCTAGGTCTACATCACCTACCATCATCCAATAATGAAGAAATGATAATAAACCTTTGTACACTTAGTTCAAATACTTGAACTAGTATGCATGTCTCATCATCAACCAAGAACATCATAAGCGTTCTCAAGCTCAGGTTTTTGCACATGGGCTAGGTCTACATCACCTACCATCTTTTGCTTTTGTAAAGATGTATGTGGATTCGAATCTACCCTAACCCACCCTAGGCATGTGAGCATGAGAGCATGGGAACATGCTCTAGTGGGGCAAGGGTTAGACCTAACCTTCGGTTGAGGTTAGGGGGGCAGGCAACCAAGGGTCACACATGGAAATGGAAGGCCAAGAGTCACCCTGGAAATGGAATGTCAAGAGTCACTCTAGAAATGGAAGGTCAAGAGTCACTTTGGAAATGGAAGGTCAAGAGTCAATTGAGAGAAGGAAACCTGCTGAATGTTCTCAACTCACTCCCAAGTCGAATCCTCGATTTTCCTAGACCACAATATCTAGGAGATAATTTTGAGTACTTTCCTGTTGACAAAGTTTGAGAATCTTTAGGAACTTTTAAATAAACCAACGCTCCTGGCTCAAAAGACCAAGGTGAGTGTCCCCTATCAGTATAAAACCGTGCTCTATCATATGAGCACTCCTGATAGAATCCTGAGCTTGGGTCATCATTTCTTGCATATCACACAAAAATCCCTCAATGCATCAAGCTCAATGTCCTTAAAACTGACATCAAGAGGTGCCCTAGGCTGATACCCAAAAATTAATATGAACGGACTATAACCAGTAAGCCGTATCCTTAGAACTGTTATAGGCAAATTCCATCATTGTTGGAAGATACTTTTCCTAACTCGATGGTTTTCTTGAGATATACGCACGAATCATATCCTCTATAATCTGATTCACACGCTCTATTTTCCCATCATACTGCGGGTGATTAGAGGAACTCATACTCAAAGTAGTTTCCAATTTCTTGAAAACTTGTTGTAAACCATTCGGAATAAAGTAGGAAGACATGGCATTATAACAGCAGGAAACCAGGGATCCATGGGTGGCCCAACGTACCCACATCTGCACAGGGAGTTATCGGCGTTCTGATTTACCCATATCAACATGATGAGTCACATATGTACATCTGTAAATCATCAAGTGGACTGTATGAATCACCTAAAGGACGAAACTAGAGAAAGAAATGCCAACAAAGGAAGAATCCAAAATTCCTTAATCCAAACACAACAAGATAAACTTGTTAAATTCTAAAGAAAAAGATTTCAACAAGTGAAAATGTTGACGAGATTACACCCATCAAAACATGCAGGCTATAGATAAAAGAAGTTTATCTAGAGAACGCCTACACTAAAACTTTAAGTGAAGTCAGAAAATGAGATGAGAGAAGTAGTTGAAATGGGTGATGAGATGGAGAAGTGGAGGGGAAATAAGAAGCTTTTGCTTCTCCTCCCTTCCTCATGCAATCGTGCATAAAATAGCCGCCAGGGGGGGAGGGGGGATTTTTTTTCTGGCCGGCGGGGGCAGCAGCCTATGCCCCCTCCCCCTCCCCCCACGTTTCTTCAAATTTTTTTTAAAAAAAAACTTTGTTAAGCTTTTGATTCAAAGTTGTTTTTTTTAAAGAAAATCTTCAATTTTCATTAAAAAAATAAAAAATCTTGAACCCTTCGGCCTTTGGGGTTCTTTTTTTTAAAAAAACCTTTCAAATTTCGAGAGTTACTTGTCTTTTTGGTTTTCTCGGCCCTTGGCTGTCCGCATTCCGAGGTGTTTGTTTGGGTTCCGAAATGTGAGTCCGTTCGTATTTTCATGCGTTCGGGTACAATTAAATTTCAAAAAAATTTCTAAAACTTTATGGAAAATTAGACAAAGGTTTTTTCCAATTTTTGGAATATCCGGGTTTGTCATCTAGCATGTGGTGTGTCCATTTGGGTGCCCTTGACCATTCGATTTTTGTAAAAATCTATTTTTTACCCAAAAATTTAGAAATTCCATTAAAATTATAGATTTTAATTGGATTTGAGGATTGTTGGTTGGAATTGAATTTTTTTTTATCGATGGGATTCTCAAGGTAAATGTTTTTAATAATTACCAAACTTAGAAAAATTTCAAAAAAATATTTTAGAAATCCTAGAAATTGGTATTTTTTGTATACCAATTATATTTTGGTAAATTTTATCGTTAAATTTTTTGGAAAATGTAGATTTGGCGTGCCATAAGATAGGATTTGGTGGAGTTAAAAATTAGTAAATTTTGAAACCCTAGAAAAAAAGAAAAATTAAGAAAAAATCATGATAACTATGTACCTGAGACCACATCAAAGAATAACTCTTTCGAGTACATCATAAGAAAACAATTTGAAGTATTGGCGCCTTTCTATTGATAACTACCCAATAAACACAATAAAGCTAGGGTAGAAAAATAACAATTCACCTAGATATATAAGTAACTAGGTATCTAAGTTGGAATATGTACAAGAGTACAAGGAACATACTCCAAAATTACGTGCAAAATTGGAAACTACTTTGAGTATGAGTTCCTCTGATCACTTGTAGTCTGATGAATCTGCCTATAACAGTTCTAAGCATATGGATATTGGCTATAGTCCGTTCATGCTTATGTATGGGTTTCATGCTTATGTATGGGTTTCAACCCAGGGCACCTATTAATGTCAGTCTCTTAAGGACATCGAGCTTCATGCATCGAGGGATTTCTTGCGTGATATGCAAGAAATGCTCACCCAATCTCAGGATTCTATCAAGAGTACTCAGGATAGAGCACGGTTTTATGCTGATAGGGGATGTTCACCTCGGTCTTTTGAGCCAGGAGTGTTGGTTTATTTGAAAGTTCTTAAAGATTCTCATACTTTGTCAATAGGAAGGTGCCTAAAATTATCTCCTAGGTATTATGGTCCATTCCGAGCTATACGTCGGATTGGCATGGTTGCGTATGAGCAAAAACTACCTCCATATGTCAGAGTTCATCCAATTTTTCATGTCAGTAGACTGAAAGAGAAGCTGGGAGGTGAGGATAACACAGCTACTCCTCAAGAACTCGTTGAAGTCGAAGATTTATCCTATGTTCCACATGAACCTAAAAAGGTGCTTGAATTCAGGGAAAGGAAACTTCGTAGTCGCTTAATCTCCCTGAGGTTAACAACATGTTCTTCAATATTCTCTCCTTCAATGCAAATCTTGCAATGGAACATTAGATTGTTAATCATTGTACATTGCTTATGTTGTCAACAAAATACGATCAATGGCTTATTTATTATATGTTGTCTCAAATTATCTATCAACTCGCATGCTACAATGGAAGCCTTTTAATTCAACTTATGTTGTAGAGTATAGGAAACTATAGGTTTCTTTCTTGATGACCAATTAACTATTCCATATCTAAGTTTGAATCAAGCCTTGAAGTTGATTTCCTATCTACCACCCTGCCTACATAATCAACATCCACTCAAAAATAGCTCACAACAATCAGCCCAATAATTCAGGCCACATTCAACTATTGACTTCAATATCTTAAGATACTTTTGACAGAATTCAAATGTGGTTTCCTAACAATGCCCACTGCATAATTCAAAATCAGGCCTAGAGATGGTGTGATAGATAGGTCAACCTACCTATTATCATCAATCTATACATACTTAGATTGTCCAATTCTTGTTCATGTCCCACATCTTATCTAAGTGTTATATGCACATTATGTGTGCATATACTAGGAGGCTAACCCACATTAGGCTTGTGAGCATGGGAGCATGGGTTAGGACTAACCTTAAGGGTTAAGGTTAGGGTCAGGCATCCAAGGTTCACACATGGGAAATGGAGAGTCAAGAGTCACTTGTGGGCCCTCCTATATAGTAGGGACATAGGGCACACTCAAGGGAGGCTTGGAGGCTTGTGAGGCCAAGGCTATGTTATCTTGAGGCTTAGACTATGGTCTCTTGAGGAGGCTAGGTTATGTTATGCTCTCTTGTGTAGAGGATCATATTTACTCACCTACCATTTCACACTATAGCTACGTGCTATTAGATTGGAGTTATACCTCTTGATGGTATGGGACATCAAGGTAAAGGTATGATGTACTTCTTTATAATTCATTTGTGCATTCCTGGGGCTTGGGGGTGGTTGGGTGGATGAGTTTATGCCTAATTTATGCATGTTTATGTATAACAATTATCTAGAGAGATCTTAGGGTTTTAACAGTGGTATCAGAGCAATCTCTAGTTAATTGTTGTTGAATTTTCTTTTTTATTACAATTTTTGGTATTTATTTTGAAGTTAATTTTAATATTTACTAATAAAAATATTATTTTATTGATTTGTTTTTGATTTACACGTGGATCGTCAACATGACGGTTGGAATGCGTGTTACCACTATTCAATGGACGAATCGACGTTGCGGAAAAATTTTGTGAGTTTAATGCTATTTTTCTCTAATTTTATGGTTTAAAATAAGCATTAATGGAAATTTTAGATTCCCTAAATTTCTAGAAAATTTAGGATATTTTCCTAATTTTTGAGCATTTTTATGGTTAAAAATATATTTTTTGCGAGTTTTTCCACGGACGATGGGAATACATATGGATAGATGTGGATAGATGTGGATAGATATGGATAGATATGGATAGATGTGATGAGATGTAATATGATGTGATTGGATGAGAATGGATGACGATGATGGGAATACATATGACTGGATTTGGAATAAGCAATGTGAATTGATGTAGAAGAATGTGGAATAACGAGAAATGATGTGGAACAATGTGGAAAGATGAGAGTTCGTTAGAAACTATATTTATGACTTGTTTTTTAAATGACTGTTTTATGTCAAGAATGCTGGGGAAGCATTTTGACCATCTTGTGAATGAGATCGTGGGGGAGACCTAAGTGATAAAGTTGCAATAGCTGACGGAGAGTCAACCGAGGATGTCTCGCGTAGCACAGTCGGGTCGGGCAAAAATCCCCCCCCCCCCTTGAAAATGTTTTTTAAAGCTTTATAAAGCTTTGTTTTTTTATTTTTTTTAAATGAGTTTTTTTAAATTAAAAACAAGCTTTTGAATTTTTTTCAAAAAATCTTGGAAAAAAGCCTAAAAATAGAGGAAATTTGACATTTGAGAGAAAAAAATCTCTGGAAATTTTTGAAATTTTTTCTCTTGAAACCTTTTGGCTTTCCATCTTCCGTGAAACCTTTTGGCTTTCCGCTTTCCCGAAACCTTTTGGCTTTCCGCTTTCCCGAAACCTTTTGGCTTTCCGAATCCGAAAAATCTTTTGTCCTTTTGGATTTCGAAAACTTTTGACCTTTCATATTCTGATTTTTTTTTGTCTTTTCATTTTTCTGAAACTGTTGGCTTTCCGTATTCTAGGAAAACCGTTGGGATTCTGAAATTTTTTGACCGCTCGTATTCTACATGCGTTTGAGGTAAATTAAAAAATTTTAAAAAATTCTTAAAATTTAGTGAAAAATTAGAGAAAGGTTATTTAAAATTTTGAGAAAATGTGGGGTTGGTGTTTGGCATGTGGTGTGTCCATTCGGGCGCCCGTGACCATTCAAATTCCTTTTAAAATATATTTTTTGATCCAAAAAATTAAAAAATCCATTAAAATTATAAATTTTCATT
Source organism: Cibotium barometz (assembly GCF_041138505.1). Taxonomy (NCBI): domain Eukaryota; kingdom Viridiplantae; phylum Streptophyta; class Polypodiopsida; order Cyatheales; family Cibotiaceae; genus Cibotium; species Cibotium barometz. Next base: position 39,436,311 of record NC_141053.1, on the reverse strand, counting down.
GGATTTGAGAATTGTTGGATGGAATCGAAAATTTCGTGAATGATGGGATTCTCAGGAAAAATTAGAAAATTTCTAGAAATTATTTTTAGAAATCTTAAAAAATTGGTATTTATAAAATATCAATGGTATTTTACAAATTAAATTGCTATTTTTTTTGGAAAAATATAGGTTTGGAATGCCATAAGATAGGTTTGGTGGAATTCAAAATTATCGTATTTTGAGGCCCAAATTAGAAAAAATTAGAAAAAAATCCATGATAATTCTTTTCCTCGAGAATTTAATATTTTCGAGGGTTATTTAATGTTGAAGTACATTTTCTCGTACTGACATTAGATAGATGCGGGTTATTCGCATATTATTAATATGATTTTACCTTGTATTAGTAGATATTTTTATTTGGATTAATTCTAAACGATGTTTGCATGATTTTTTACCATTGTTTAGCCATTCTTTTTGGACATGTTCCTTAATTTCTTTTGATGGCTATAATTTACGTTCAAAGTGTGTTTCACCTTTGACACTTTTCCATGATAATTTATTTTTCACTTATTTAAGTGTGGTTTGTGCTTAATTTCTTAAGCCTAAGATAAATTTTATCATGGATTCGTTGATTTTTTTGTTTTGGTGGATTTTATTAGATGTTTTCCAAAGATTTATATGGACTCATCAGGTTCTGCCTAGATCACTTGTGTCTAGGGGTTTTTTATTGAGTACTACACACGTGTTTCACTTGCTTATTTGGAGTTTTGCTTGAATGACACCACGTTCATATACTCCAGATTGATGAGTTGGCCACCAATTTTAATGCTTTTTTTGGCATGATTAATGTCCATTAGATGGTATGCATTGATTTTTACGATCAACTATGGTTTTTATTGATTCGAGGAGCTTTTATGCTTTTATCCATGGTTTTATAAAGATCTTTTGATCTTTTGGATAATTTTATTTGCTTTGAAAGTAGCATTTGCCTTAATTTTTTGCACGTAATTTTGGAGTATATTTCTTGTACTCTTGTACATATTCCAACTTGGATACCTAGTTGCTTATGTATCTAGGTGAGTTATTTTTCTACCCTAGCTTTAGTGTGTTTATTGGGTAGTTATCATTAGAAAGGTGCCAATAATTCAAAATTCTTTTCTAATGATGTACTCGGAAAGAGTTATTCCTTGATGTGGTCTCAGGAATATAGAGACAGGTTCTAGTATGTGAAAGTCTAGGATAAGGCCATCTTATTCCTTTTATATAGGATTTTATTCATATTTCCTAGACGGCATACTAGGGAGTTTCAAATTGGTAAGGTATGTATGGGTGGTATCATGGTGGTATGGGACGTTAGAGATCCCTCACATATATTATCTTATGGGATAATTTGGGCTCAAGATTGTTGCTTTGCTTACATCACTTAGCATGTTGACCTCAACATTCAAAGACAATCTCATTTTCTGAATTCATTTAAAGTTGTTGTGTGGGAATTCTCTAGATAAACTTCTTTTATCTATAGCTTGCATGTATTGATGAGTGCAATCTCATCGACATTTTCACTTGTTGAAATCTGTTTCTTCAAAGTTCAACGAGTTTATCTTGTTGTGTTCGGAATAAGAAAATTTGGATTTTTCCTTTGTTGGCATTTCTTTCTCTGGTTCCGTACTTTAAGTGATTCATACAATCAATCTGATGGTTTACGGATGGACATATATGACTCATCGAGATGTTGATGACTCTCTATGTTGATATGGGTAACTCGGGACATCGATAATTCCATGTGCAGATGTGGGCATGTCGGGGCGCCGATGAATCCTTGGTTCCTGCTCTGCTGCTGTTATAATGCCATGTTTTCCTACTTTATTTCGAATGGTTTATAATGAGGAAACTACTTTGAGTATGAATTGCTTTGATCATCCGCAGTAGTCTGATGGGCAAACAGAGCATATGAATCAGATTGTAGAGGATATGCTTTGTGCATATGTCTCTGAAAAAGCATCAAATTGGGAAAAATATCTTCCAATGATGGAATTTGCCTATAACAATTTTAAATATACGGCTATTGGTTTTAGTCCGTTCATGCTTATGTATGGGTATCAACCCAGGGTACCTATTGATGTCGATCTTAAAGACATCGAGCTTGATGCATCGAGGGATTTCTTGCGTGATATGCAAGAAATGCTGACCGAAGCTCGGGATTCTATCAGGAGTGCTCAAGATAGGGCACGATTCTATGCTGATAGAGGACGCTAAATTTGGTCTTTTGAACCAGGAGCATTGGTTTATTTAAAAGTTCATAAAGATTTTCAGACTTTGTCAAAAGGAAAATGCTCGATTTTATCTCCTAGATATTGTGGTCCATTTTGATTTATACATCGGATTGGCACGGTTGCATATGAACTTAAACTACCTCCACATGTTAGAGTTCATCCAGTCTTTCATATCAATAGATTGAAAGGGAATCTGGGAGGTGAGGATAACATAGTTACTCCTCAAGAACTCGACGTCAAAGAATTATCCTATGTTCCACATGAACCTGATAAGGTACTTGAATTCAGGGAAAGAAAACTTTGTATAGCTGACTAATCCTGAGGTTAAAATTAGGTGGAAAGATAGGAAAATAGAGGATTCGACTTGGGAGTTGGTTGAGATTGTTCGACACAGTTCTTCTTTTCATATTGCAAGAGTGCAATGTTTTGAGAGAGGGAAAGTATGTTATATGCACATTATGTGTGCATATACTAAAAGGCTAACCCACATTAGGCTTGTGAGCATGGGAGCATGGGAACAAGCTTTAATATAGCATGGGTTAGGACTAACCTTAAGGGTTAAGGTTAGGGTCAGGCATCCAAGGGTCACACATGGAAAATGGAGAGTCAAGAGTCACTTGAGGGCCCTCCTATATAATAGGGGCACAGGGCACACTCAAGGGAGTCTTGGAGGCTTGTGAGGCCAAGGCTATGTTATCTTGAGGCTTAGACTATGGTCTCTTGATATTAGCTTGAGGCTAGGTTATGTTATGCTCTCTTGTGTAGAGGATCATATCTACTCACCTACCATTTCACACTATAGCTACATATTATTGGATTGGAGTTATACCTCTTGATGATATGGCACATCAAGGTAAAGTTATGATGTACTTCTTTATAATTCATGTGTGCATCCCTTGGGCTCGGGGGTGGTTGGGTGGATGAGTTTATGCTTGATTTATGCATGTTTATGCATAACAATTATCTAGAGAGATCTTAGGGTTTTAACACTAAGCTTTAAATTTATGATCTAATGGAGTACACAAGCATGTCTACAACATAATAATTTAATGACCTCCAAATGCTATTGCCAACCTCAAAGTCTCAATGTTGCCCAAAAAGTATTTAAGCCCCTATGAGATCCATCGTCTCATATTGAGCTTGTACAATTTGTTTTACCACTTGGATCCCTTTTTCATTTCTCCTTATCAATATGAGATCGTCCACATAGATTATCAATATTATGATATCTTGTTGCCTTCATAATTTCATGAAGTCATAACATACATTGAACTATTTGAATTTCACGTTTAGAAGCAAGTGCACTCCAATACTACTTTTTTATTATACCATACCATACCCTAGGTTCTTGTTGAAGTTTATGAAAATATTTTTGAGCTTTCCTAAACTTTCAGACCCTACTTGGAAACTCAAGTGTATATATCCTAGTGGCTACAACATGCACCATAATAGATCTTCATTATATTATCGTAATAAATAAATTTGTCCCTAATGTAGCTGGTGTATGTTGCAAAACAAGGATGAATTTGAGGGTGACTTTAAGGGTATTATCCCCTTTGTTGTAGCCTCTATACCATAATGATGGGTATTGGTATCTCTAAGACTCATCACATAAGCATGCACCATACTAGTGGTGCATGCTCATGAGATGAGTCTTAGAGATACCTCTAGTGGTGATCACTCTGATCTTCATTATATCATAAGTAATAAATTTATCCCTAGTGTAGCTGGTGCATGTCCCATGGATGAAGATCTTCAAAGTTTTGCTTGGTATATGGGGACTCGTGTGGTAGTTGTGATGTCTCTTCTTATATAACACTTGAATTTATAAGAGTGTGTATCTTGTACAAGAGGGAGGACCTTATGAAGAAGGCTTTTAAAGCATTTCTCATGGTCTTAGGCTCGTTGAGGGCTATTATAATTAGAAATGACAGTGGGGAAGAGAAGAAGACTAAGTTAATTTCAAAATATTGTCAACAATAGGAAAGTCAAGCAATAAACGAACGAGGTTAGGTGGAGTGTTATGGCTCACCCTAACCCTCGAGGCCCTTGAAACACATCCAAAAAGAGATTACTTGGTGAACCGCAACTTTCGTGAGAGGATCTTTCCAATGGCCGAGCTCGTAACCTTTGAGGTATCCAAACTCTACAACTCCTTGAGAAGCGATTCCACCATGCCTCCCATGAGCGTTGTCACACCGCTGCATTGCACTACGGATACTCGTCCCTCCTCTCACCTCACTTCACTCACACACACTCACTAGCATGCATTAGGGAGAGAGATTAGTCAGAGGATTAGCAAGAGCCAGACTCAATTGCACAATGGAAGACTATGTTGTATTATGAGATAAATTCACTTATATACATGGCCATAAGTGTTCACACTCACTTAAATTGTGGCTGGCTGGGCACTTTAGGCTCATACAAGGCCTAATGTTATTACAATGACTACTCTCATAATATATCCATGAAGTACATCACTTAGGACTTCATCCTCACTTGCTACCACCACACACTCTTGAAACAGGAATTTCCATAAATACTCCGTCACACCATCACGGGGTGCCCATCCAAGTTGTAGTTTTGGACACTATTGCTTCATATCTTGAATGTATGACCCTTTGGTGTATCTATCGTGACTCCTTGATGTAAGATAATGGCGGTATCTCTTGTTAATCCTAGAATTGGGTTAACATCCCCCCCCCTTCTTGATGGTGATCGTGTCCTCGTGGATCGCGTTGAAGACCTTTGTGTGGGGAGAATGAACAAGCTTTGTCGATGGCTTTGATGTTGAGTGATGTTCAATGGTCTTTGTTCCTCCAGAAGGAATAAGAAAAGTTAGTGAATGAAGAGGTTAGTGGTTTATTGGGAATTTCTAAGAGGGTGGGGGGTGGGGTTTTTTTGTGAATGATTGCATTTTTTATTTGTGTGAGCATGTTTTTTTTTGGGGCTGTGTGCTCACTTTGTTTTTGGCAATCATAAGCAATGTTACATGTTATTTGTGTTAGTGGGGATGCTAAGAGATATTGATAATGGAAAGAAGAGAGGGAAGGATCCGGAGGAATGTAGACTCAATCATCAGAATGAGATAGTGATTCTTAGTTCCTCATTTGATTCATTGAAGCGACATTCATTATTTGAAGAAATTGACCTTCGATGATGTCCCTTTTTGTGGTAGGATTCTTGTCAAATATTGTCAAGTAGGACTTGTTCCTGCTTTCTTCTACCCATGTGCTTTTTATGTTTTTATGTATATTTAAGTGCTCTTATGAAGCAAATATACATGAAGTACAAGAATTGAGTCATATAGACTCTTATTGAATTGCTTTGTGTTAAAGTAGCCACTTGTTTGTAAGGATTAAAAGAATAACGTCAACTTGCAAGGCAAATATAGATATCTTTACTAGATTGAAGATCATTAATTTGTGAAGATGGTGGTGTCATTTGGAGAGGCTTGTAATTTGAAGAAAAATTCCAAGCGATGGGTTGTATGATAGATTGATCAGGCTTTTGCCCACCATGGGCTCCCCATCCAAAGATGTACCGGGAAGTTATCGATGGTGAGGCTTTGGTGCAAATGTTCTCCAGTGCATGAGTATGGATATGTACTCATGGAGTGGCTGCCACAATAATTTAGCCAAAGAATAGTAAGCAATATATAATGGCTATTGAAGACCACTGGGAAGGTGTTAATGCGTGAGATGGCTTAATCCACGATATGGCTTAGATCATGAAAGTGTAGGTTCTTAAGCCGTGAGTCTATTAATTCGTGCAAAACCCGAACTCATGAGTTTGTAGGTTTTTTGGCCGTGAAGGGATATTTCATGAAATGGCCTAATCCCGTGAAATGGTGTTTCCATGAAAGTGTAGGCCATGAACTAGAATTCCGTGAAAGTGTAGTTCCGTGAGATGGAATTCCATGAACTGTAGTTCCGTGAGGAGATGGAATTCTGTGAAAGTGCAGGCCGTGAACGGGAATTCCGTGAAGTGTAATTCCATGAGATGGAATTTTGTGAAAGTGCAATTCAGTGAGATTACAGGTTTTTGGCCATGAAGCGATATTCTATGAAAGTTAATCCCGTGAAATGGTGTTTTCGTGAACGTGCAGGCCATGAACTGGAATTCCGTGGAATGGAATTCTATGAAAAGGAATTTTGTGAGATGGAATTCCATCTCACGGAATTCCGTGGGATGGAATTCCGTGAATATGCAAGTTGTGAGATGGAATTTTGTGAAGTGTAATTCTGTGAGATGGTGTTTCCATGAAAGTGCAGGCCGTGAACTGGAATTCTGTGAAGGGTAATTGTGTGAGATGGTGTTTCCATGAAAGTGCAGGCCGTGAACTAGAATTCTGTGAAGGGTAATTGCATGAGATGGTGTTTCCATGAAAGTGCAGGCCGTGAACTAGAATTCTGTGAAGGGTAATTACGTGAGATGGAATTCCGTGAAGTGTAATTCCATGAGATGGAATTCCGTGAAAGTGCAGGCTGTAAACTGGAATTTCGTGAAGTGTAATTGCGTGAGATTGAATTCCGTAAAGTTGCAGGTTTTAACCCCGTGAAGTTACAGGTTTTGATCTCGATGGTTTTTTTATTTTAATTGATTTTATGGGACAGCCTAGGTCATGACTTGCAAGCAGCAACAGGTTCTTGTGCACTTATTTCTCACATCCAGAGGGGTGACAAGAGCATTGTTATTTTGTACTTGTTGATGTGCTCATAAGTCTTTGTTTGCAGACATGGGTATTGATTCTTGAATTTGTGCGCAAATGTTGTCGAGGAAGTAGGTAAGACTGCTGATTGTTTGCTTGAACATACAAGCTCTTGTGTTGGTGTTGAATGCACGAGAGTGGTTGAGTAATTTGCTTGTTGTTGCTTGTGCCTCCATTCTAATTGAACTTTAGGTGAAGCTTTGGGGTTGAGGTTGGTGGTGAGACTTTCTTCACATTGCTCGATTTTGGCAAACATATGATGGAATTACCATCATAGTATCCTTGTTGTTGAAGCACATGCATAGGCACCCATCTTTGATGAACATTATAAATTGGTGTGGCCGATGTGCTTTATGTACTGAGGCTTCCTTCTTTGTGCAAGATTAGGGGACTTTGTGATACGCTTGGGGACCCAAGCTTTGGCATTTCTTTGGTAGTACCCTTATGCATGCATTAGTGTTTTTGGTACCCACACTTGTTGACTTGGTGGAGTTCTTTGAGGAACTTGCATAGGCTTTTGTGGACGGTGTTGTGGATTACTTTTCTTTTTCCTTGGCCTCTGAGTGCTACATTTAGGAAAAGGCTTTGACTGTCGAGGCACCCAAATTTAATTGGCACCTTCATAGTAGCCTTGAGCTACAAGTAGCTGCTTCTCCACCCACATCTTGATACTGTGGAGTGGAGTGTAAAGTTTATTCTTTCTAGATGGGCTATGGAGTGTTGGTTAACCTATCAAATCCCATAGCTCAAGGGTCATGAGATTGTGTTCTTGTGTTGGATAAATCTGTGCTTGAGCTATGGTGATTTTATGGAAAATTTTCAATCCAACCAGAATCCTAGGGATCTTTTCAGTAAGATATGTTGGAAGTTCCAGCTCCTCCAAGGTCTCTTCCTCTCGTTAATAGCAATTGTACATTGTCTATAGGAGTGTTCAAGGTGACTGTTTGCATGGATTTATCTATTGAATACAATGATTTACATATCTAAGTTCCACCAAGGACAACATCATACTCAAGGGAATCTAGGGTAACATGGAATGTGAATTCCATATCGCCACCATCGATTGTTTCAGTAGTGTACCTAAAGTAACCTGGAACTTCAATGTTTTGTCCATTGGCTCCTCTTGCAAGACTATTGTCTGTAGGGATGAGTTTAGGTTGTCCCAATGACACCCAAGTGTCTATTGTCTCATGATGTTATGACTAGCTCGAGGAGGGCTTATCAATGCGTGCTTAACATAATTTCCTGTAGGGAAATCCAACCATACCATGATAGAATCTTCCAAAGGAACCATGGATGTTTTATTTTTTGTTTCGGCTTCAGATCCCATTTCTGTTTCATACTCCCATTTACTTTCATCCTCATTTTGACTCTCAGCTTTTTCAAGAGTACCCAATGTGTACACTGGCACACTTGGCCCTATGACAATTCTTAATGAGGTATGTTTGAAAACTTGCGAATCCTCACAGTCCTATTCTATGGAGTTCTTTATATCTTAGTATAACTCATGTTAAGCCCTTAAAGGTGAAAAGATGCAGGGGGGAAGAGAGCTTGAGCTCTTGCAAGCACACACACACACATACAAAACCCTAATAGAGAACACACAAGATGAGAGGCTGAAAATCTTCTTCTTCTCTACTCAACACTCAACACACCATATACAAGATAAGAGTACACACAATATGAAAGGTACTCAACCAAATACATACACGGGTTCTCTATAGTGTGAACCCAACTAAAATGAGCTGGCGCTATAACTATGCCAGAATGGCTGTCACACAGCCTGTCATCCCACTGGCCGCATATCACCCATGATCTTACCAACCATGCCAGTGGTGTAAGTGTGGGGCCTCAGTGTCCACCGCTTCACTGGATGAGCTCTATATCTCAACACTCCCCCTCGAGCTCAACTCCATCTCATGTACACCAAGCAAAGCCCTGAATCTGCGGAGCTTCTCTGTACCCAATGCTTTGGTGAAGATGTCAGCTACCTGATCCTCTGTGCTGACATAAACAAGGTCAAGGTCTCCTGCCAAGACCTTCTCTCTGACGAAATGGTAGTGGACCTCTATATGCTTCGTGTGAGCATGAAAGACTGGGTTCCTGGCCAACTGTATACTGCTAATGTTGTCACAGAAAATGACAACTTGTCTATCCAATCTGCAAGTAGCTTTCTCAACCAAGCTACCTCACATGATGCCATAGCAGCTCCTCTGTACTCGGCCTCTGTACTGGATAGAGCAACCGTAGGCTGCTTCTTGCTGCTCCAAGTCACAGCAGCACTCCCCAAAGAAAATATGAAGCCACTAGTAGATCTTCTATGTGAGATACTACCAGCCCAATCAGCATCTGTGTACCCATGTACACATATCTCTGTCCCAGTCTCATAGAATAGTCCACAATGCAAAGTAGACCTCACATACCTCAGTATGCGTCTCACTGCATCCAAATGCGGTTTCCGTGGAACCTGCATGAACTGACTCACCAACCCAACAGCATAGCTCAAATCTGGTCTGGTGATCGTCATGTAGATCAAACTTCCTACTATGTGCCTATACATAGTAGGATCCTCCAAGATCTCTCCTGAATCTGCACTCAACTTGCCATTCTGATCTAATGGCACGGAAATAGGCTTATAGCCTGTCATACCATACTTGGACAACGTGTCCAAGCCATACTATCTCTGCAGTAATCCAATACCATGTGTGGTGACCTAATCACCTCAATGCCCAAGAAATATCTGAGCTTCCCCAGATCCTTCATCTCGAACTTCTTTCTAAGCAAGATCTTTACATCAAAGATCTCTGCATCATGGTCCCCCGTAATGATCAAGTCATCTACATAGATGACAACAAGCACAACCCCTCTATCACCATGTCTCACATACAGCGAGAAATCTGCATTGGCTACATGAAAACCAATAGTGACAAGATATTCAGAAATTATGTCAGACCATGCCGTTGGTGCTTGTTTTAAGCCATACAAGGCTTTCTTCAACTTGCAAACATGCTCGGGGTGACTCACATCCTCATAACCAGGTGGCTGCAACATATACACTTCTTGCAAATCCCCATGCAAGAATGCATTCTTTACATCCATATGATGTAAAGACCATTGCTTTGACGCAGCCACTCCTATCACAACTCTCACTGTTGCCATCTTGGCAACTAGGCTAAAAGTTTCCTCATAATCAATGCCATATGTCTGTGCATATCCTTTGGCTACCAATCTAGCCTTGTACCTGTTTATGCTTCCATCACTGTTATGTTTTACTTTGTACACCCACTTGCATCCAATGGCTTTCTTGCCTTCAAGCAATTGCACTAAATCCCAAGTCTCATTTCCATATAGTGCACCCATCTCCTCATCCATAGCTTTCTCCCAACACACATTTCCAACAGCCTCATCAATGCATGTGGGCTCAACAACCTGCACAACCTTTGCCATATATGCATAGTGATGTGGCACATAACCATCAGGTAAATCTCTGCACAGGATTTTTCACTCTCCTAGATCTTTGCAGCTTTTCATTCATCGCTTCCATAGCCTTCTTTACACCAGGTGTTCTCATAGCTGGGATCCCAAGCTCCTCATCAAGGCTCATATCTGAGCCACTAGACTCTCCATCAACATGAGAATGCCCTGCAAAAATGTCAGGCATACCAAGAGGCTCAACCACTTTCTCTTTTCCTTTACGTGATGTACTCATCACATTCGCAAGACTAGTATTATGACGCAGCCTGCCACTCCATGGTCTATCAACAACAGACCCACTAGATGAGGACTCTCCTGGTCCACTCAAAGACTGTGATTGCTGACCTGCATTCTGTGCAACCACACTTCCACTCACATCAGCCCCAACAGCTTCTTTTTCAGCAGCATACCAGCTGCTCATCTCATCAAAGACAACATCCCTGCTTACCCTCAACTCACGTGTAGCAGGGTTATAACACCTATATCCCTTTTGCTCAAGGGAATATCCAATAAACACACATTTTTCAGTTTTCGGATCCAGCTTAGTTCTCAGCTTATCTGGGCACATGCACATATGCAATGCATCCAAAGACTTTCAGATGAGACAAATCTGTTTCTGCCAGTAAACCTCTCCTCTGGAGTTACATCATGTATGGTTGTAGTTGGAGTCATGTTCATGATGTATACTGCTGTAGAAACAGCCTCAGCCCAATAGTTATGCGGCATATTTTTCTCTTCCATCAATGCTCGTGCAATCTCAGCAATGTGCCTGTTTTTCCACTCAGCAACTCCATTTTGCTGCAGAGTGTATCTGCATGTAAACTGTCTCCGAATACCATTCTTCTTCAAAAATTCAGAGAATTCATTGGAGAAGTACTCTCCCCCTCCATCTGACCTTAGGCACTTTACATATTTCCCTGTTTGCTTTTCAACCAAAACTCTGAAATTCTGAAAGTGAGTGAACACCTCACTCTTCTCCTTCATGAAATATACCCACACTTTCTTTGTGTGGTCATCAATGAATGTCACATAATACCTGCAGCCTCCCATAGACATGGTCTTTGTAGGACCCCATACATCTGAATGCACAACATCTAGTGCATTTCTGCTCACATATCTGTTACGTGAAAATACATGCTTTGTTTGTTTTCCAAATTGGCATGCTTCACATATTCTCTGCATACCTTCCACTTTAAATTTTGGCAGCCCTGTCACAATTCCTTTTGTCTGCATAGACTTCATTCTCTGCACATTCACATGTCCAATTCTTTTATGCCATATGTCTGTGTCTGCAACAATTCCTGAACCATTTGCAAACATCGCAACACTCATTTCAGGCATGTCTACATTCAACGTAAACATTCTGTCCACTCTGTTGCCTTTTGCAACCAACCTGCACTTGTCTTTAAAGTCTTCTTTAAAGTCTTCAACATAACAACCATCAGGGTTAAACCGAACCTGCAAACCCTGCTCAATCATCTGGCCAACTGAAACCAGATTTTTTGTTATGTTCGGAATGTGAAGTACATCTGCAAGATACTTCACTTTGCCATCCTACATAGACAATGGCACATCTCCAATATGGGCAATTGGATGAGCAGTGTTATCCCCTGTTTCCACAAAACCTAGTCTTTCCGAGTTTTTCATCTCCTTGAACCACTCCCCATGACTTGTTATGTGGTTCGAAGCACCTGAATCCACATACCATACATCATCTTTTTGTGCTGCATCAACATTTTCAGACATGGCATTCACGACATGCTGCATAACAAACAATCTTTCATTATCCTCATTATTTCTGCTTGAGGATGCATAGTTGTTTTGCTGCACTTTTCCATTTTGCATGTCAGCCTGCTTCTTATAACATTCTGCCTGCACATGTCCAGGGGCTTACCACAATAATAGCATTCACGTGCATCATTATACTGCCTTTGCCAATTTCCACGGCCTCTTTGACTCCCCCTGCCTCTGAATTTGCCTCTTCCACCTGCGTGTTGTTGTTGTTGTTGTGAATTCTGGGACTGTTGTTGTTGCTACTGCTGGCCATAATTCTGATTACCTGTTCGGCCACCTCCTTGACCGTGTCCACGGCCTCCTCTACCTCGTCCTCTTCTTGAACTTGTGTAGAAGGCCTATTGCTCTGAACTATTTTTGTTTTGTGAAGACTGTTGGTCTTCACCCAAGCTCTTCTCTTCTATAATCAGCATAGACACCAAATCTGTTGAGATATCGAGCTCACCTAGTGAGGCGGTGGACACTGATGACCCGCCTGGGGGATAGGCCCCACACTTACACCACTGGCATGGTTGATGAGATCATGGGAGATATGCGGCCAGTGGGATGACAGGCTGTGTGACAGCCATTCTAGAGACTGGCATAGTTATAGCGCCAACTCATTTAGTCGGGTTCACACTATAGAGAACCCGTGTATGTATTGGTTGAGTACCTTTCATATTGTGTGTACTCTTATCTTGTATATGGTGTGTTGAGTGTTGAGTAGAGAAGAAGAAGATTTTCAGCCTCTCACCTTGTGTGTTCTCTATTAGGGTTTTGTGAGTGTGTGTGTGTGCTTGCAAGAGCTCAAGCTCTCTTCCCCCCTGCATCTTTTCATGGTATCAAAGCCTGGTTTGTGCTAAGGGCTGAGCTGCAAGCAAGAGAACCACAGGAAGCGGTACGAGGGTAAGAGCTGCAACCACTCTTCCCTATTTGTGTTAGTGACTACACCCTTGTCGGGAGCTCTACGGGAGGCACTGGCAAATGGTCTCTGATTGAGGAGCTTTCTTCACGGGAGTAAAGCTATAGGGCAACTATACTGTCCTCTTGGACCAAATTTTCTAGGCTGAAAACACATTTCGGGCGCGTCTGGACCTCCATTTTTCAGAAAGCAGGTGATTTCGAGCACTGCGGGTAAGTCATCGATTCTCTGCAGAACTCTGTTTTTAGAACTGCAGGAAGACAGATTGACTGTGCAGACACTGTGGGTGCTGCAAAGAGGTCTACAGTTGCCATTGGGTGTATGTATGCACATTGAAGTCACTGGTTGTGACATTTGAGAGTACTACAGTACCGCTGTGCAGAAAATACAGCATTTGTGCAGAAAAAACCAGAGTGCAGTTTCTGGTAAAATTGTGTGTTTGGTAAGATGTCTAATGATGGCATAACACAGATTGTGGCTGAGAAGCTGGATAAGAATAACTTCCATGCTTGGAGGTTCAGGTTGACGAATTTCCTGATGGGAAAAGGCTATTGGGACTACATAGAAGGTGAGCATGAAGAGGCACCGGAGATACCGGATATAAATCCACTGCAGATGTGAAAGAGTTTAAAGACTGGAACCAAGGAGCCAGGAAGGTTATGTATTGGCTCTCCATTAGTATACAGGACACCATGATTGGGCACATTCAGGATGCCAAGTCCCCCAAGGAGGCATGGGACACCTTGGTAAAGCTTTATGAAACAAATACCAAGGCATGCAAGATACAGTTGAGGAATGAACTTCATACTGTGGAGAAAAAGAGCATGTCTGTGAATGACTATTGTGGAATCCCTTGCATCTATTGGTGTGTCAGTAGATGATGATGATAAGGTGGAGGTCTGTCTACGTGGTCTCGGGCCACAATACAAGGCGCGTGCGCGTGAGTGTGGTTTAGTATATATGTGTGTATAGGAGAGATTTGTGTATACGAGAGAAAACATTGCTCAGATTGCGCGAGCATTGATGGGAGAGAAGAATATGCCGCATAGCTATTGGGCTGAGGCTGTTTCTACAGCAGTTTACATTATGAACAGGACTCTATTTGCAGCCATACATGATCTAACTCCAGAGGAGAGGTTTACTGGCAAAAAACCTGATTTGTCTCATCTGAAAGTCTTTGGATGCACTGCATATGTGCATGTGCCAGTTGAGCTGAGAATTAAGGTGGATCCAAAAGCTGAAAAATGTGTGTTTATTGGGTATTCCCTTGAGCAAAAGGGATACAGGTGTTATAAACCTGCTACACGTGAGTTGAGGGTAAGCAGGGATGTTGTTTTTTATGAGATGATCAGCTGGTATGCTGCTGAAAAAGAAGCTGTTGGGGTTGATGTGAGTGAAAATTCAGCAATCATAGTCTTTGAGTGGACTAGGAGAGTCCTCATCTAGTGGTTGAGTTGTTGATAGACCATGGAGTGGCAGGTTGCGTCATAATACCAGTCCTGCAAATGTGATTAGTATATCACATAAAGGCAAAGAGAAAGTGGTTGATCCCCTTAGTATGCCTGACATTTCTGCAGGGCATTCTCATGTTAATGGAGAGTCTAGTGGCTCAGAGATGAGCCTTGATGAGGATCTTGTGATACCAGCTATGAGAACACCTGGTGTAAAGAAGGCTATATGGAAGCCATGAATGCAAAGCTGCAAAGATCTGGGAGAGTGAAGAATCCTGTGCAGAGGTTTACCTATGATGGTGGTTATGTTGCACATCACTATGTATACATGCAGGTTGTAGAGCCCACATGCATTGATGAGGCTGTTAAAAATGTGTGTTGGGAGAAAGCTATGGATGAGGAGATGGATGCACTATATGGAAATAAGACTTGGGATTTAGTGCAATTGCCTGAAGGCAAGAAAGCCATTGGATGTAAGTGGGTGTACAAAGTAAAACATAACAGTGATGGAAGCATAAGCAGGTACAAGGCTAGATTGGTATCCAAAGGATATGCGCAGACATATGGCATTGATTATGAGGAAACTTTCAGCCCAGTTGCCAAGATGGCAACAGTGAGAGTTGTGATAGCAGTGGCTGCGTCAAAGCAATGGTCTTTACATTAGATGGATGTAAAGAATGCATTCTTGCATGGGGATTTGCACGAAGAGATGTATATGTTGCAACCACCTGGTTATGAGGATGTGAGTCACCTCGAGCATATTTGCAGGTTGAAGAAAGCCTTGTATGGCTTAAAACAAGCACCAAGAGCATGGTCTGACAAGATTTGTGAATATCTTGTTACTATGGGCTTTCATGTAGCCAATGCAGATTTCTCACTGTATGTGAGACACAGTGATAGAGAGGTTGTGCTTGTTGTCATCTATGTAGATGACCTGATCATTACGGGGGACCATGATGCAGAGATCTTTGATGTAAAGATCTTGCTTAGACAGAAGTTTGAGATGAAGGATCTGGGGGAGCTCAAATATTTCTTGGGCATTGAGGTGATTAGGTCACCACATGTCTATGTGGACATGAAAAGTTACATCCCATTTTAGTGCTCTGAGTATTAGAACAGAGACTAGTGTCCTCTTGAGTTTCTCATAGGATTCTTGGCACTCGCGGTCCAAACCATAGTTGCATTCCGTACTGGTACGAATTGGTTCAGTCCGTACAGTATGTTCTGTACAATGTACATACCACTTGATGTGGACTTTTTTTTAAATCCCCAATGGGTCGCTTCTGCATCGTATAGGATTTCGTACCTTTTTTTATATTTTTCTTAGTATTTTAGGCCGCCATCGTGTATCACATACCTGAACCGTACTGTGCACTTTCAAAACCTGTACCAACGCCGATCTGTTGTCGTACCTTGCTAAGGTGTGGTGTCTCTCTCTCTCTCTCTCTCTCTCTCTCTCTCTCTCTCTCTCTCTCTCTCTCTCTCTCTCTCTCTCTCTCTCTCTCTCTCTCTCTCTCTCTCTCTCTCTCTCTCTCTATCTACTTAGTACTCTCTCTCATGAATGATCATTAACGGCACACACAGACTCTCTCTCTCTCTCTCTCTCTCTCTCTCTCTCTCTCTCTCTCTCTCTCTCTCTCTCTCTCTCTCTCAACCCTTAATTAAACTAATCCTACCCTTAATTTTAACACATTAATCATTACTCCCAATTCAAAAAAAAAATCAATTTTTAAAAATTTCCTTCAAGAATTTCCTCTATTTTCAATCATTCCCTAAGCCCTCTATTTTCAAAAATTACCTCTATTAATTATACATTTTTAATTTTTTTCCAATCATTTCCTCTAATTTTAGAAATTCAATCCCTTGAACAATCCCTAATTTTTTAATGTATTTTTCCCAACCTTCATTCTCGAATCCCTCTATTTTCAAAAATTCAACTGTGCTAATGTGGCTTCTAATATTGATTTTTGTAAATTGTAGCTTGTCCAAGATGCCAAAGGTACCAAATCCTTACTGGGCTGCACACACCATCATCCTTAACATCACATCATCAATTGGTTCAGGCACTTATCATTGAAAGTGTCGTTATTGTAACTTGCAGCAATCTAGCTCGATCATGCGAGTCATCTGCCAAATGTCAAAAATGGGAGGCAAGGGAATTGGTGGGTGCCCAAGTATTCCACGGGAGATGACTGATGCTATTATAAGGGAGAACCCCAAGGAGTTTCCACATGATGGCAAAGAGATTCGTAGCACTATCGTTGATGACGATGTGTTGTTGGATCCTTTGCCTACACATGCAGCACCTATCAGGAAGACAGTTAGGATTTTTGACGATGAGGAAGTGCCTGCTTCTACACCTATTGGGCAACCTTCTAGGCAACGCAACATTGGTTCCTCCTTACACTCCATGTCATGGATCAAGGAGAGACAATGTAGGACAAAGATTAAGATAGAGCACACTATCATCAAGTGTAATCTTTTTCAATGTGCTACGCACAGACCAATGGAAGAGGATGATTGTCGTTGCAATTGTAGGCAATGTGGATGGGTAGACAGGTTTAGAGTATAATAAGATGAGGACCACCATGTTGGAGGAGGAGAAGGAGAGGATTGAGACTTCTCTCCAACCTATCAAAGAATCTTGGAAGAAGTTTAGTTGTACCATCATTTCATATGGTTGGTGTGACACGGGACAGCGCCACATAATAAATATCTTGGTCTCTTCATGTCTTGGCACTTATTTTTTACGTGCAACTGATGCATGCAAGACTAGGGAGTGGATCACAGTTGACTTTATCTACCACCACATTCGTCAAGTTATTGTGGAGGTGGGGGTAGATAATGTGGTGCAAGTGGTAACAGAAAATGCCTCTAAGTACAAGAGGATGGGTGAGCTAATTGAAGAACAGTTTCCAAGCATTGTGTGGACTCCTGCTACTGCACAGTCCTTGGATCTTCTTATGGAGGATATTCGGAGCTTAAGTTGGGTGAAGCCCATCATCGACGATGCTACATGCATAACTACTTTCTTTAGAAAGAAGCACCAAGCATTGGCTATTTTTCGCTCTCATAGTGCGAAAGATATCATACGACCCTCCAAGATCAAATTCGCTTATATGTATTTGGTCTTGGAGCATTTATATGATGTTCGAGATGCTCTTCGCCAATCAGTGGGTTAATGCACCTTGGAGACAAATGCATAATGCAA
The DNA here is from genome assembly GCF_041138505.1 of Cibotium barometz. Taxonomy (NCBI): domain Eukaryota; kingdom Viridiplantae; phylum Streptophyta; class Polypodiopsida; order Cyatheales; family Cibotiaceae; genus Cibotium; species Cibotium barometz. The sequence continues at coordinate 39,418,517 of NC_141053.1, read as the reverse complement.
ATCATGAAGCCACGTATGTACCTATGGTTGTTGACATTCACAAGGTATATTAGATTGTGCGCCTTGTAGAGAGGAGATGGGATTGGATGCGGCATCCAATTCATGGTATGGCAACACTATTGTATCCTCTCTACAAGGGTGCAGATCTTTTCATGGACATGACGCTTCTATCCATGAGAGATCAGTACATGAGTAATGTACTGATCGATGAGCAACAGGTATACATTGATCGAGAGATGATAGGGCACACCAATTACCTTGGAGAATTCTATAGTCGCGCTGTTTATATGCTGCTAGAGGTGTGTAAGACGCCTCTTGATTGGTGGGAGACACATGGATACCATCAGCCTCAACTAAAAGCCCTTGCACTTCAGCTATTATTCTAAGCAATAATACAAAATAAATATTGATAAAAAATTTGACTTTGGAGTCACGAGTGTAGAGTGCAAGCTTTAAGATTTGTTATAACTAAGACTTGAATCTTCGTGGATTTAAGGATTGTTCCTCTAGAGCCTGTGAGAGGAACTGAAGTTCCTACTCTCTTATCCACACGAAGATTTGAAACCGCTTGAGCACAGCACAACTAGAGAGGTTGGTGTTTTACAGAGCCAATCTTCTACTAATTTGAAATCTTTGAAAGATAGACCAAAACCAACTTCCTCACTTCTTCAGCTCAACAGAGTTGTCCTTCCACCTCTAAAGGCACCAAGGTATATATTCCTGGTGCACAGTCTAGAGGGAGAGCCGCCAGAGCGATCAGTAAACGTGGTCCAGAGCACCGGATGCAAACTCTTCCAGAGGAGATACCTAAGACCTCTACCATTGTTGAGAGGAGATACCAGGTGATGTGGAAAAACGAGAGCCACTATATGATTCTGATAGGAATCTTCTCACAGATGAAGACTACTCATCATCCTCATCTTCAAGCTTGGATGATGATGAGTGAGAGCAAGCCATATGGCTATTAACATTTATGCTTTGTAGTATATACTAGGATTTCAGCTTCAACATGACTTCATGTTGTATGCAGTGCAGCTCATTTAACATTTATATAACATACATGTTTGCATTTCAATTGTTTTTTGTGCATCTTTGTGTACCAATATTGCTAAATTATGAATGATTTATAATGTGTTTTTTTATACACATTTTTATTAAAAAAAAGTGAACATACTTAAAGTACTTATCTCGATATGTACTTGTACGTATACCATACCGTACCACACCATACCTAAAGTACTCAACAACTGGTCCAAACAAAATAATCAACAGTCAACATAACGGACAGGCAATGTCAACGTACATAAAAATAAATCTTTTATAGTACCCAACACGAATCTCTCTACTCCTTTTGCATTTTTTGGAGGTAGTAATTCCACTTACTTTGATTTTACCGTCATCTGTAGAAATACCATTCCATTATATAATGTTCTTAGAATCACACCATGCTTTATCATCAATTGACATTTTTCAAGATTCAAATAGATTCAATAAAGTCTGCATCTCAAAAACACTTTTCTAAGACACCTCAAGTGCTCCTTCCAAAGAGTAGCCACAACCAAGTCATTCATGAAGATCTCAAGAAATTCTCTAAGATAGTCTTTGGAAGGTTGTTGGAGCATTGGCTAGGCCAAAAGACATAACTTGTATGTAAAGGTACCCCACTCCATAATGAAAGCAATTTTGTACTAGTCAACAAGGTCAACTTGAACTTGAATATAGCCAAGGAAGCCATCTAAGAAGCTATAAGCTTCTTTTCTTGCTACCCTTTCAAGAACATGTTCAGTAAAGACTAAAGGATAATGGTCTTTTATTGTCATGCATTTATTTTTTTTAGATTTACACACTTGGAGATTTCCATTGTTTTTGGGTACTATCACAATTGCAGCACCCATTTCATGTGTTTAATCTAATAAATACATTTAGCTTTGATTAGTTTATCAATTTCATCTCGAATGAGTTTTCCATAATTTGGATCCATAGGACGATCTCTTTGTTGCACTGGCCATGCATCATCCAAGATGTGAATAGTGTGTTTGCATCCTTCAAGAGGAAATCCTTTCATGTCTGTGTATGGATTCCATGCAAACACATCCTTGAATGCTTGTTGTGAAGCTTAACGAGATCTTTCTCATCATTTGGAATTAAGTTAGTGGCAATATAAACTAGCTTAGGATAGTCACCCAATTCGACGAGATCAACTTAATTAACCTCGACCAATCCTTCATATGATGGCCCAAAATTTTCATCCTTAGTCCTTTTAGCTCATTCACCAAAAAATATCACGTTTACCTATGTTGTAATTTCTGAAGTAGTTGGGCATCCTTGAAATGTCTTCCTCAAGTTGTTCCTCTTTGCAAGTCTTCTTTTTAGTATCTTTTTCAGCCTCCTTTAATTATTTAGATTCAATGGTTTGGACTAGTGTTATATCGTCCCAATCATTTTTAAGAGTTTTTGTAAGTTCTCCAAATGATTTGATTGTGCCCACATATTGCACGAAATGCTCCTCACTTTCTAATTTGGGGTGGGGAGTCGAAACTCTCGATTTTAATAGTGTATTTCTTATCTTTCCCATTTTATTGGAATGAAAGTCATTGTAACCACTTTCATCTTGACAATTCTGTTCATGGAAAATCTTCAAAAGCTTTTATTGGACTACATGCAAAGTTGCCAATAGTTGCACCCAATCTTCACAATATAATGGATCCAGAATAGAAGGAATTTCCTATTCTTCATCTTTGGTCAGAGTAGTGATCTTCTTGATATCCACATCAAGACCTTCATTTATATGTCCTTTCTCAACAAAGATTTGTTCAAGACCAACTATCTTATATTTTCACATCAAATACTTATTTCAATGGATTTTCTCGAATGAGTTTGTGTCTAATGTAAGATCTATTGGAAATCTTGTGACAAGGTAAACACTCTGATTAGTCGAATTGAGTTTAATCGTTTGCTCATTCTTTCTTAGATAATTGTTGCTTGTCCCCCAATCATGGATCATCAACAACTATCTCATGAAAGGCCTACCTAAAATAACATCATAGTTTGTAAGGCTATGAAAATCCATGAATACAAAGGTGTGTTCAAAGGTAATAGCACGTTTCCATGCGCATTTGGCTAACTTTTCCAAATGGCCTCTATACAACCATCAACCATCTTAAAAGAGACTACTAAGGACTCACGTGCGGGTTTTTCCCACTTCAACCAACAAGCTTTAATTGCTATACTTACTCATGCTCCACCATCAAGCATGGTTGAGATCTAATATCCTTAAGGAGATAGTAATGGTTAAATTCATATCTTCACCTTCATAATATTGATACTCTCAACTTGTTAAAACTTGTTAATCAAGAATGCTCTCTTCATTATCCCAAGTCTTCTCCATCGCCAATATTAGGCTCTACATACTTCGCTCTAAGCCAACCCCCTAACTAATCTCGTACATCATTCCACATTGTCAAATTGTCTTGCAAAAGTTTTCTCTGAAGGAATAGTAATTAGAGTAGACAAGATAGTTTGCAAACAACGTCCCAAGGATACTAATCCTTTTCTTGCATATGAACTTTCTTTGGAAATCGAATGGATCTTGCCATAAAAGGCCTGGGAAAAGACCTCCATTTGATTCTGTCTCACTTCCTAAACAATGAGGAAGAGCTTGTTAGGGGTCATTCCAACAAGCAACATAATAACTTACTAGTTGAAAACAAATGTATTAATATGCCTAAGCCCAATTGGTTCAAAACTCACAAGGTTATAGACTAGACAAAGAATAAACACAAAAACACAAAAGTTCACTCATTCACTCACACAGATAGTACACAATGAATGATTATTATTGTGCTTCTCAAACTAGTATACTGTTGCTATGTCAAAAAACTTCCATCTTCACCTGATCTCTCTATTTCTCTTTCTTGTACTCCTTACTACTTCCTACTATACTATCTTGGAAGGACCTTTCTTGTCCTACCGTTGGCCTCTCTGTTACAAAAATATTCTGTTACAAGACTCTTACAATAGCATGCATATGATTACAATGTGTGCTAAAGCATGTGCACTATAAAGTCTACATTGACCGCCCGACAAAATCCAGAGACTGGTGAGACCTTAAAAAACTACCAACAGTAGACAACATTGCACATATGGCAACACACATACGCACTCAATGTAGTCATATGTATGATGTTGTAACCGTCGTGTAACACAATACTCTTATAGAAGAAAGGCCAACAACGGGACAAGCTTCCACGATAGTAAAGTAGAAAGCAAGGAGGAGTACAAGCAAGATATAGAGAGAGAAGGAGAACAATCGAAGACATAAGTTTTTTGAAAGAGTAGCATTGTACTAGTTTGAGAAACGCAGTAATAGAGTGTGAACATCATTCATTGTGTACAATCTAAGTGAGCAAGTGAGTAAACTTTTGTGTTTCTGTGTGTATCCTCTAATCAATCATTGTGTACTATCTAAGTGAGCAAGTGAGTGAACTTTTGTTTCTTTGTATTCAATCTATGAGCTTGTGAGTTAAGTAACCATTGGGCTTAGACATTGACAAATTTGCTTTCAACCAATGACTCTCTTGCCCATCGGATTGACCCTCAACACTTTGCCGATCCTACTGGTTTCACTCTCACCATTTTTCTCACTAAGACAACATTCTAGCATAGCACTTCACAAGGGGAGGGGTGCAACTTCTTGCAGAAGCAACAGCAAGTTGCCCACTTAGTGCATAATCAACTGCAGCGGCAGCACGCCTCGCTAGCCTTGGCAAAAGGTCCCATTCTTCCCAAACATTAATCAGCACCTAATAGCTAACCAAGGAGGAAACAAGTTCCCCACCTACAAGGGAAAAAGAAGGCTGAAGACCCTAACACACATCATGAAATTCAAGACTGTCTGGAAGGTGAATCACCCTCGTGCCCATGTTCCAAATGAAAGAAAGCGGAACTAGTTCTAGGCCACGTTCGAAGATATACCAAATGAACGGGTATATCCCAAAATGACACGGACTACTTCTACACCTTCCATGCACTGAAAAAGACATTCCTCAAAAGATTCGGGACTGTCAAAACTAACCCTGAAAAACAAGACAAGCTAAGAAGTCAGAAACATAAGTTGTTAGTGGAAGATTATCCTCACTCTACATGCAAGGCTCTCCCCCTTGAAGACAGACCATCAAAAGCGGTTCTTGTGGACTACGATCTCAACAAGAAACTGAAGGCGACGGTCACAGCCACCAACATCGACCATGAAGGGGGTTTGATGGGCTCATGGAAGCAGCTAAACTAGCAGATCGAAATATAGGCTTGGAAAAGAATACCAAAAAAAAAGAAAACTCAAGAAGTATTACTCTTCAAACAACTCTGGAAGCGAGTTGGAATCAGAAGACTCAGAATCTGAGTCAGATGCTGAGGACACCAGGTGCAGCAAGAACAGCAAATGCAAGGACAAGAAGGACAAGGTGGACGTCTTAGCCAAGAAGGTTGCGGAGAAGCTCGCTGTGAGGTCTCAAAAGACCTCCAGTTCATCTGACTACCAACTAAGCTAACCTAAGATTCTCCCCGGCTGATCCGAAGGAAGATTCTCACCAACACTAAGCTGTAAACTAACTGTGCAAAGCTTTTACATGCGGAGGTGATCACAAGCGAACACACAGCTTGATTTTGCTAAGTACCAGACCCTAGCTTCATGAGGGTGCAGGCCCTCAAATCTATGTCAAGATTCAGTCAGAATTGGCCTTGCGGAAAGGCGAACGTTCATTCATCCTTATGAGTGCCTTCTCTGCCCACAACACAAACATGCCTACTACCTACAAGGTAGCAAACTGAAGCCTCTTAAATACTCTCTATCTATATGACATTATTATTTAGATTCTTCCCATTGCATAGCTTTTTTTGTACTGTGAGATCCCAGAACTTAGCTCGATCACTCAGAGTGATCGAGCTTACTCTTCTTTGTTCTCCTTGCAATTCATCTTATCTAGTTGCGAAGAATTTTGAACCATACAACACTTGCCTGCATAACTGTGGTCCTTGTTTCTATGGTATATTATGTCCTACCAAAAGGGTACTCCCTCCTTTCTCACATACATGGAAGCAAAGCAAAGGCTTCTAATAGCCAATAATGCTATGCACTTCCCTGCATACACATTTGAAACCAAGAGATCATATCATCATGAGCAGCTTCTGCTTGCTTGGCAACTTGTTCATCAAGTGGATCATAGCGCACAGTCCACCCATGTTGGACTCCAGGATAAATCTTCACAAAATGCTCAACCTGTGGAGTGCATAAACTGTAAGAGAAAAAGAATGCCACAAAATGGAACAAGATCACTTCTAGCTTTAACTTTGACAGTCAATGTTAAGAAACAAAGAGACCTGGGCTAGTCCAACACATTACCCCTGCTTCATTTTTCAGAATTGTTCGAAACTCTTCAATAACATGAACAGGTGTTGACGTATCTATTTCAGCTGCTAAAATTGCAGTGGGAACCTGGACAGCTGCAAAGAATACCCAATGAGGGGTTTAACTCAAAATAAACATACATAAGAGAAAACCAATGAGGGCTTAAACTTACTTACATGCAAGCGTACATACGATGCATGCACAAACATAGACATACAACACAAGCATGCAAGCTGAAACTCAAATACATACATATACATACAACATGCATAAATGAACGCCCGCATGCAAGCATAAACTCAAATACATACATATACTTATACATACAGCATGCAAAGCTTAAACCCAAATACTACATATCGTAAACGTGCATTCATAGTACATACATACACCCATACATGCATACGTACATCCATCGATACATGCAACACATACATAGGCACCCATGCATATACACGTAAATCCACCCAAATACACATGCATCATAATCATTCCAGACATCCCCTCTCTCGTTCTCTCTTTGTAAAACATATGTATGAGCTCACCCTTAACATCTTCTGTGGTGACTCGAGAAGGATGGAGAAGCACAACTGCTTTAATGCTACTCCCTCTTGAGCTGATAGCAATCTTGGCTACATGTGTCATCCATTAAAATGTCAGGCAACTCAGCAAGAAAATCCTTGAACGAAAAGCTACAAATCTCTTAACAAGTTTACTTGACAGTAGCGCCTCAAGGCTCATACCTCCCCAACAAAATCCTGCAACTCCAATTGCCATAATTCCCTTCATTTGTAGCATGTTTACAATCTTCTTGAAATCATCCATTGGTTTCTGCATAATTACCACAGTCAGACTATTGTCAGTAATAGATAATACTTTGTGCTGTTCACGAAACCCATGTAAATTGTGAAGTTGGATTTTACTCCCTCCGGATGATGCTTGGCCAACCATTCCTGACGATTCTCTGTGCGCACAGGGTCATAGGGGTCATCATATAGAAGGTCTGGCACTACAACCAGAAAGCCTGCTGCTGCAACCTTATCTGCAAGCTTCCTGTGTTACACAAAGAGGCACCAATTTTGGAACAGTTAACATAAGGATAATAAGAAACAGAACTTAAGAATGACGAGAAGGAATGAGGCTGAGGTTGGCTTTTCAGACCAGTGGACACCTGTGCAACTGCACGAGTGGGCACATGCCGATGTTTTTTGGGTGCACGAGTACGCTCGCAACAGGCACTGAAGATAACAGGGCGGCCCACCACATGTAAACATCTAGTGTGCACATGCCGCTAAAAGGGGAACATCTAATACAAAGCCACAGTGGTGAGAATATAACCATAGACCTCCACATTCTTGTCAAAGCACTTTACGCTATGCCACTCCGATTTGTGATCAGAGAAAACATACTATACAAGGTTTGGGATTTGAACCAGTAGATGAACAGCCACACTCTGATACCAATGTAATACACCCCTCAAGGTGTAAGCTCGTATTGGGCACCGTATTGTGATTTAGCAACACATAAGATCCTTATGACAGCTCAATACAATAGACGAAACTGAAAATAGAAAGATGCTCTGTAACACCAAACTCAGGCCGACCCCCCCCCCCAATACCAAGTATACTATTGGAGTATTTTATTGGTACAATGTTCCACAAGCTTTTAAGCCAGATTTTCCATAAATGCACCAGGCATGAATACAGATACCAAACAAGGGGTCAGAGAAGAGCCCTTCTTAATTGATGTCCCTAGAGAAAATCTTCCCGCCCTTCACTGAAGTAAACAGTCACGATACTAGTTTTCCGGGTTCACACATGATACTAGTGTGCCCATACTGGACACTCTCCGTGGGAGAAAACTCGTAGATAGATGTCAATGTTGTCCAACCTATAGCATAATGACTAGCTCGGCTGCAGCAAACTGACAGCTTGTAAAGAAGCAATCAATAGCACGTGTGGCACCGAGAAGAAGGGGAGGAGCGATCAGCAGCTAAAGCCATCTCACCACCTCCACCCAGTTCTTCTCATCATCACTCAAGTTTGCAAGCAAGGATGTCTCGTCTACACCCCCCCTCACCCCCCCGCGGAGCCATGCCATTACCCCCACTCCCCCATATTATTTATGGCACTAATAAGCACTATATAAGTGAGTCTTGGATTATTATTGATTCATTGTGGTTTGGATCTGGACCAAGAGGCTTCCTCTTGCCATGGACATGACAGATCACAAGTAGTCTTGCTGAGGGCCCCTATGGGCAAGCATTGGTGGTATGGGGCACTAGGGCTAACTGGCATGGACTCGTTGGAGTGGAATCTTAGCCCCTGGCTCGAGGGAGCTTTGCCAACATGAAACTACAATTGGATGGTGAGCTTGCATGCACCCTTCTTTGTTTGTACTGATCTTGATAATGCCTATATATTAGGTGATCCTTGGAAGGAGTCCCTTACAGCTGAATACGCTATTCGCAACAAACCTCCACTACCTTGGCTCCCCGCTCCAAAGACATGCAGAAAATGTATACAATGGGGCAAGAGAAGACCAATTCATTAAAAAAAGTAGGCCAACTACGTTATCTAACTTGCCTTATTTTGATTCACAATTTGGTGGGCACCCTATTCTTGCCCATTCTAAGCACCTCACACTTAAAAGCTTCTTTTAACCCTTTATAGTTCAGGATCACAACATGGGCTCGTTCTTTTGCGAAACCCTAAGCCTAACCCTAACCAATAGCATGACACATCAATGTAAGTGATGGAGCTCATGCATTTGACATGTCCCTACCATAACTTTTAATGGCACTTTCTAGATTGTATTCCAATAGCAGTTCAAGAACCACATCTAAACCCGATTTAAATCCACATCCACATGTAGCATCCAGAATGATCGCTCTTTCCACTGTTCCGAGATAAGAGGGAGGAAATGTCACATGCATGAGCTCCAACACTTAGATGTATGTGTCATGTAGGTTTAGGGTTTTGTTCAAGAATCAGCCCATGTTGTGAGCCCTAAAATATGATAAAACCAATCCAAAAAGTAACAGATCCAGCTTTCAGATACAGCCGGAAAAGCAGCAGATCAGTCAAGCATTTCCAATTGCATCTGATTCCTTGTGAGCACCTTCCACAGGTCAAGTAGCTAGAAGCCCATTGGTATACCAACGGAAAGTTCAGGTTATTTCCCAAAACTAATAAAAACCAAAGTGCAATTTAACTCTATCAGAGACTATTCACAAAGCTTCAAATCATTAACTTCATCAAGCATAGCATAGACTACATGCTATCACATCCCCACTCACGTCATTAGCATCAGTTCACACATATAGATATGCCCACTTAGGTAGACAAAATAAACCATCATACTGAGTTTCTCACTTCTCTGAAGGTAAAGGGCAGACTCAACCAAGATGAAGACTAGTGCTACAGAAAACACACACGGAGTAGGTGATCGGGCAAATGCACAGTTAAGATAGAAAGAATTTGCATAAACCAACTCACAATCAGAGCAGACCGGCCTGGTTTGCCAATAAGTGGTTGCAAAGAGAGCGCCCCCCATCCAAAAAAAACAAAACAAAACAAAAACTCACTCTCAACATCACTGTAAGTGCCTTACAGGGGCTGTACCTGTTGTCTCACTAGGTTAGGGGTCCTACTTTGGTGGCATGGAGAGAGAGACAGAGGATGCTTGACCAGCCTTATGCTGGCCAATGATCATTCTCACAAGTAGCTTCTATCTGAAAAGATAAGAAGTTGAAAAAACTTCCCTAACAACCAACCTGCTAAAAAAAAAACCCATAGTGCTGGCATGGAATCGCCACCTCCCGCAGGATGGGACAGGCAGATTCCAACCTCCTGACTTAGCCGCCTCCCAGCACCCATGACGTCAGCAAATCTGCCCATTCCAGCAAACGTCCTCCAGCTATGCCTCAAAGGCCGCACAGGCAGGCATGTGCAACCCTTCCTCTTACACACAAACAATTACAAATTGCCATAGGGACCTTAACATCAACAGCAAACGCTAAGATGGACATACTAATGCCCTTCTAAATATTAAAGACAGAACAAAAAGCGCATACCTAAACAAAGGGGCCTTCCAACCTGCAAAAACACCATGTTCCAATTGTCACACAGTGCACCCTCTGAATCTTCAAGCTTCGAAATATCTATTTATACCTTCATATATCCAACTGTAGTGAAAAGGCTAAAACACCAGTGCAAAGACCCACTTTCAACTAATCAATACAAGGAGAGTGTGTGCACGGAAGTAGATAAGGAATAGCTTTTGTTATAGTTACTAACACTTGGTGAGTGCACAAACAAAGTCATAAGCAAAGAGTAGATAGATGTCTCAATTTTTAAAAAATAGCAAGGAAATTACATCATTATAGCATACTCCTCACTCGTGTGCACACCCTAGGTCTCTAGTCATACATTTGTCAATCATGGTTTCACCCACTATCCTCGATGCTGGATTCAAAAGGTTTGCCTCTTTCTTTTGGACTACTTTGTAACAAGATGTTTCTGTGTTTATATCCCACTATGCATGCTGTATATGGGATCTTCAAGGACTCATAGCCCCTTGTGGTCCTCTCTCTCTCTCTCTCTCTCTCTCTCTCTCTCTCTCTCTCTCTCTCTCGTGCTGGCTTAGCGGTTTACGGATCGCCTCATACACTCTGTCCTCTCTCTCTCTCTCTCTCTCGTTATCCGCAGTAGTTAAGGAGCCCAAGTCCCATTCCATACACATGTTGCTTGGCCAGAATGTTAAAAATCATCTCTTTGCCGCTCTCAAAAACAGCGGTGGGGATTATTCCCCAGATATTAAAAGCTTCTTCTTCTTCTTTCTTCTCTACAAAAAAACAGAGAGAGGGAACTTGCCAAAGATATCAGACACGAGGACAACCGCTGATGAAGCAGTCGAGGAAGGAGAGGACGTAACGTACACCTGGAGTTCGTCCCATCGCTCAACGCCGCCCAAGGAGTCGAGCTGGGCAGCTGGAAGGGGAGGCTGGAAGCAGTGGTCCGAAGAAGCCATTGAGAAAACCTAGCAATTTGGGAACGGCAATTTATGGTCACTGCTGCGATGTCCGGCCAGCCAGCACATTCGGCCTGCCCAGTTTGGAAGTATATTAATACCATTGTATCACGTAGACCTTAGAACACCTTTCCATTGTATATTAACTCATTGCTGCAAAGGTTCCAGAAAAGAACTATTCCCTCTCTACAACCATCTCCCTCTCTCTCTCTTTCACACACACACATGCACATGCACATACACATGACCCTCTCCCTCTTTGTGTCACGTACACACACTCTCAAATGTTGGAACTCTCTCCCTCTCACACATGCACACACATATACACACTTGCTCTCTCTCTCTCTCTCTCTCTCTTTCTCTCACACAAACACATGCACACACTTCCTCTCTTCTTACACTCTCCCACACATAGAAGCGCTCTCTCTCTCTCTCTCTCTCTCTCTCTCTCTCACGCACACATACACATATGTAAATATATAGTATATACAATATTATGTTTTAGATACATATACCTATACATAGACACATATACTTATACATATATACATGTATTTAAAAATGTAAATACAAACATCGACATAATTTAATTAATTTTGAATAAATTTTAATGTGCCGAGATGGGTGATAAGCTATGGTCACTTTTAAATATATAGATAGATATATCACACACATCGAAACACACACACACACACACACACATATATATGTATATACATATGCTTACATACATACATATGTATGTATAAATGTATAAATGTAAATAAAAACACACATATACATATATGTTTTCTATTTAAATTGATTGTGTATATGTGTTAGTGCGTATTTGTTGTGTGTGTGTGTACATGGTGTGTATGTTTTTATTTATATGTATCAATAGCGAGTGTCTACATGTACGTGTGTATGTTTTTATTTATATGTATCAATAGCGAGTGTCTACATGTACGTGTGTGTGAGCATGTGAATATACTCGTGTGTACATCTATGTGTGTGCACGTGCAGGTGCATGTGTGTGTGTGCATGTGTGTGCATGTCCATGTGTGTGCACATGTACTTGTGTATGTGAGTGTATTTATGTGCTATGTGCATGTATACACATGTGTGTATGTGCAAGCTTGAGTATGTGTGCAAGTGTGCATATCTCTATGTGTTGCACATGTGTCCATGCGTGCAAGTGTGTGTATGTGTGTTTGTATGCGTGTGCACGTATCATGTGCTTGTGTGTGTGTGAACATACATGTGCGTGCGTCGACATACATATAAATCTATTTATATATACATGCTTACATACCTATAGATACACATACATACATAATATATATGCGTGTGTGTGTGTATGTATATTCTCTCTCTTACACATGCACATAATATATGTGTGTGTGTGTGTGTGTGTGTGTGGAGGAGGGGGGAGGGGTGGACAAATTGCTTTCTAATGTATATTATATATATATATACATATATATATATATACATATATACATATATATATACATATATATATATACATATATATATATATACATATATATATATATACATATATATATATACATATATATATATATACATATATATATATATACATATATATATATATATATATATACATATATAAAAGAAACTCAGTCAATGAGTAAATGGTTTGATGGTGACAACTAATTGTGAGCCCCAATGCATCTAGGCATGTGGGAAAGAAACCCCCAAACACTTGTCTTCTCTTCTCCTTTCTCCTTTTCAAAATTTATCCATCTCCTTTCTCCACGTTAAGTGTGGGCACTTTCTCCTTTTCAAAATTTCTCCCTCTCCATTCTCCACGTAAAGGGGTGGGCACTCTTGCTTTATCTTGTATAGATACCATTGTATCAAGTACCTTTAAATTAGAAGATAGGGAAATTTTTATTCGCTTTAGAGGTCTAAGAAAACTTTCATTCACCACCACTGCCTTGCATGGTGGTGATGTAGGGTGGTGATAACTACTCAATATAGGCTTCCAAAGAGCATGTTTCATACAGTCAGCACATACCCATATTCACGCCATCGAATTTCAAGCAATGAAAAATAAACTAACTCTGCCATATTTGAAAGATGTGCACAAATTGAACTCAGGCTGGAAGAGTCCAAAGAATGAGATCCATCATCAAAAATGGGAATGCAGTGATAAAATACTCAATCTCTAGCCATACATCCTTCGAGTGGACACTATATGCAACAGTTCCACTTTCCACCTAAGATGAATGTGCAAGAAAGAGATCTAGTGAGAGAATAGAACTCATTGGTTGGAGTCCTCACAACTAGACTCAATGGGACTGGAGTCCTCACAACTAGACTCAATGGGACTGGAGTCGACATAAATTGCTCCTCAATGCCTAGAGTATCCATAAATTCATAAAGGAGGCCATGAAAGGTTGCGCAAGAAGATAATAGCTCCAAGAAAGATAAAGGATATAATAGATCCAAAAGTCATAAAGTAATGAGGTACAATGATCCTAGGGCTAGTGCCTTTTATAATCCCAAGGCCCATGTGTCCATATATGTAAATGACTCTAAGCCCCCATGTGCCTAGGCCCATCCCCCCATGCGCATGTGTACCTAAAATCACTTCATTACAAACCATCCCCTCCTACGATGATTTCATTCTTGAAATCGAAGAGTTGTCATACACAAACAACATGTATAGAAGGCTATATACAAAAACCAAAAATCAACCCACAACTAGGTATTGATGCTAGGGCCAAATAGAAGACCAAAGTGCCAAAACATTAATCAAGCCAAAGTCACATGACCCTTGGGATCAAATGGAAAGGATGGTGAAGTACCATCTTGAAGATAAGGCAAACCATGCAACCACCTAGATCAAAGGAAAATCCAAGCCATTCAAACTCAAAGACAATGGCTCCATGATGACCTAGATCAATTGGAAATGTAGAGAACCAAATAGCTATATTGTTGAAATGAGCGATGCTAGAGTGCCAAGTCACCTAGTCAAAGTGATCCTAAACAAGCTATCAAAGCCTTGTTGTACCTCCCTCGTATAAAAGAAGTCATTTTCAATCAATGGAATCAAGTAAGCTCTCAAGCCTTTTTATGAGTATAAGTCTTAATCTTGTAACCTAATTGTGCTCTCAGGGAGTCCACTATGAAGAAATCCTATGTATCACGTGTGTTCAATGAGTATTTAAAAAACCCCTTACACTTATATAAAATGACCCCTTTTTCTTCATAAACTTATCGGTATTTTTTTTCCAAAATTGGTTTTTTTTTCCAAAATTGATGTGCTTGAGTCTAAAGCTTAATTAGTTTAGTTTATTCATTATGATTATTCTTAGGCATCAGCCACCCTAGTTTAGCTTAGCATTAATCATATGTAATTAGTATAGGTTTAGTTCACTCTCACCATCACCATCTCTATGGGGGCTTGGATCCTTAATTTCTAGCATGGTATCAGAGCTAATCTCTTTCTCCCTATAGCTCAGCATTCATCTCCCTCTTTACAATCTCAACCTCTCTCTTGGGTAGAAGATAAGGTTGGATTAAGTGAGTGAAAATGGTTAATAAGCTAAGATTAATGCCCGCCAATCCTACTACAAAGTGGATGTGCCAACATGCTGATGCTGGGTTCACATTGCTCAAGAGAAGACTAGGAAAAGATAACCAGCTCATTCCACAACCCAAGGAGACTTGGAACAAGGATAAGGCGAAGAGGACAAAGGCTTTGAATCTTGCCTCCAAGATCCTAGGAGACAATAGAAGAGTTCCACACTTGAAGGGGCCTACAAATATTCCATATAACATTACCAACCCCTATGTAAGTGATAATGGACATACCCCAAGAGACATAACAAGATTCACCACCTTCCTTTCCTCCCAAGTCTAGATTTATGTTGGCTCTTGCAACAAGGAAGCCCAAGCCTATGGAAGGACCTAAAAGATTGGATGGATGGTAGATTAAGGGTGGGCATGGAAGAACAACCCCCTCAAGAATATGACGAGAATCCTTCTAGGGAAGAGGCAGTTCATCACCAAGCTTTTCCAAAAGTGTCAATGTGAATAAATTAGGCCACTACTTTGAAACTGATGACATGAATGCCATCCTCCCTATAAAATATAAGGACAATCAAGTTATAGCCATCCTACATGGAGGGGCTAGAGTTAGCAACATTACCAACAAGTAGTGCTAGGAGAAGTGGGGCAACCTTCACTTGACACTACCAGTGTAATAGTCAAGCTTGGTGAGATGGGGCCACATCAAAAACCCATGGGGATTTTGCGAAATCTAAGAATCAAGACCTTTAGCCTAGCTTCCACCACTCTTTTGTGGTAATGAACTTTTCTTAGTAGCCCAATTCTTATGAGACTGAATTCAAACCCTTCATGAGAGAAACTAGAATGGTTCATGACTGGGACACATACCAAATCTATAAATGGAAAAGGAATGAAACCCTCAAATTAACTTGATAACATGGAAAACTCATCCCATAAGTGGGATGAGTGGGACACAGACCACATCTACATATGGAAAAGGAATGAAACCCTCAAGGTAAACTTGAGAACAATCATCCCATGAGTGGTGGAGCTTTTGCCAAAGACTCAATAACCACAAATAACAGCACTGAACTCATCCCATGAGTGGTGGACCTTTTGTCAAAGACTCAATAACCATAAATAACACCACTAAACTCATCCCATGAGTGGTGGACCTTTTGTCAAAGACTCAATAACCATAAATAATACCACTAAACTAAACATGTGCCTCACGTATCATAAAAGGCTGAATGAGGAGTGTGAGAGCTCAAAGTTCGACTTCTAGAGTAGGAAACCTTTGAGTATTGGATGCACATTCTTGCAACCGTGGACATCCCAACTAGAAAACAATATCTGCGTGACTAGGAGGTGGTAGCTTGGGGCCCAAAACACTAAAAAACAAAGAGGGAGCAAAAATCATTAGCTTCAATACATCAAGGCCATAGACTCCCATGTACAACTTTTTCCATCATGATAAAAGGAGCTCAATATTTCTAAAGTGCCGGTTAGGTTAATGGCCACAAAGAGAGATGAAGCCTTAGAATCGAAAGAATTAAAAATACTCTCTTGCTCTGGAAGAACAAAGCCTTAGTAGAGGCTGAAAAAGAAGCTAAGTGTATCCTACTATAGAGGCTGAAAAAGAAGCTAAGCGTATCCTGCTATAGAGGCTGAAAAAGAAGCTAAGCATATCTTGCAAGAGAGCGCTGACATGAAAGATCTTAGGGAGGTGCTTGAGCACTTCAAAATGTATAACGTGGGCTATCGTTTTGTACATTTTGAGAAGGCAAAGAGGACTCCTAACAAAAAATCCTGGAGCATCTTGGACTAGCTAAAGTTAAGGAGATCAACCTAGCTGAAGATCCAAAACCAGTATACACATTGGCAAAGACCTAGCTCCTGTGAGGAAGAAAAAGACCTAATTGATCTTTTATAGTGTTGTAGGACTACTTCACTTGGAAATACATTACCATGAAGGGTGTACCTTAGGGGGTGGTCAAATACACTATTCTCATTGTTGAAGGAGCAAAGACATTAAGGCACATGGCCTATCAGATGAGTCCAAAATACTCCAGAATGGGCAAGGACAAGATTGACAAATTCATCAAAGTTAGATTCATTTATGAGATAGAGCATGCGGAATGGCTATCCCCAATAGTCATAGTGCCTAAAATAAATGGAAAGATCCGGGTTTATGTTAACCTCAAAAAGATTTAGATTTACATTAATCTCAAAATATTAATGTGGCCATGGTAAAAGACCATTACCCAATTGCTATTCACTGAGCATGTGTTGGGAACGAGTAGTAGGCAAGGAGGCCTACAGCTTCCTTGATGGGTTCTCGGGTTATAACCAAGTGGAGATAGACCCAAACAATCAATATAAGACTATATTTGTCACAGAATGGGGCACTTATGTATATAGAGTTATGCCATTTGGCCTATCCAATGTGTACAGTTATGCCATTACGATTTTCCAACATACACACATATACACATACATACATACATACATACATACATATATGTGTGTGTGTGTGTGTGTATCTTTTAGGTAACAAAGTCGTGTTTTTCATACACCATTAAGCATTTGTTTATTTGATCAGTAAGTCTTATGCTATGGGAAGGATAACCCAAGGGCTTTTAATCTTGCTAGGGTTTTATTTCGCTGTGACTATGCAAAAGGGCTCATAACACATGTGCATGCCTTGTCGCACATCCCTAATGGAGAACCACCGATTGGAGTGGAGGATGAGCTACCTGATGCTCCACTATTCAAACTCTATATTGTTCCAAAATGGGTTGAAGAGATCATTCCAACAGTTGGTTAATGGTCTTTGAAGGAAAATGGAAATAATGATGCATTTATGGTGGATCAAAGCATATGTATGCCATTACTAGTGGGTGATTAAGATGAGATTAAGCTAATCACACAAGCATGAAGAGGGTATGAATCAAACACATGAACTAATTTTTCATTCCCCAAAGGTGCCTTTTTGTAGGCCAAGAGTACATCCTTGAATATAGGAGAGGTGCCTTGATTTTAGGAGAGATGGAGAGGAATGTGAGGAATGTGGAGAGATGGAGAGGAATGTGGAGAGATGGAGAGGAATGTGAGGAATGTGGAGAGATGGAGTGATTGTAGGAGAGGTGGAGTGATGGAGAGGAATGTGGAGAGATGGAGTGATTGTAGGAGAGGTGGAGTGAATGTAGGTGGGCACTGCCCTCAATTTTCTCCTTGATTCTCTACAAAGGAGGGCGCCCTCTTTTCACCTTTTTGACTATATTCTTGTGCCTTTTACATGGATAATAACCTTTGAACCTTGGGCTTTAATCTTGGATTTATGTTTGGGTTATTTCCAACACCCCCTATAAGCCAAACATGAAATTGTTTGACTTATGTGACTTACTTTGCCTAACAACAAATCCTCCTTGATACATTGAGATAGAGCCCCCCCTTAATCACGACATAGGGTGTGTGTACTCTTCTCTTACAAACTTCAAGGTATGGATTAACAACAACAAGTGGGTATACACAACGAAGAGTTAAGCCAACAACACAACAAGGCTTACTCAATAACTAGTGTTCCCACAAACATAAGGCATAGCCAAATATGACAGATAAATTTTTAATAGGTATAAGAGTCCTCTACATCTTCACACACTTGAGCAAGGTTGGTTTCTTATGCAATAGTGTTGACTTTCTCCTTTCCTTTCTTCTTGTCCTTGAGGTAGCACCTTGGAGATGAGTGGTTTGTCTTTCCACAATGCACACATGAATTGTTGGTGAAGCAGTCTTTAGTAAGATGATTTGTTCTTCCACAACTTGCACACTTCTTCTTCATATTGTTGGAGGAGACAACATAGGCACCTCCAAAGTCATCTTTGACCCAGTTCTTCTCTTCTTCCTGCAAAGAGTTAATCACTTTCCAAAGAAGAAATGGGTTCCTTCTCTTTAAGCACAGCGACTATTTGATTGAAATTTGAAGGCATAGCCTTTAACAATATGGCAATAGCATCTTCTTCAGTGACTGGAGCCTTCACATACACAAGTTGAGTCATAAGACTCTTAAGTCTATTGATTAGTGAAGCCACACCACCTTCACTATCTTCCATTTTAAGCTCATACAATTGCATTTTAAGACTAATTTTGGAGTGTTTAACCTTAGCACCAAATATCTTTTCAAGTGTGTCCCATGCCTTTTTGCAACAGTGTCATCATCATCAATGTAATGAATGTAACCATCATCAATGTAATGAATGTAACCATCATCAAGTGCAGTGATTATGGTGCCTAATGCTTGCTCATCTTTAGCTTGCAATGCAGCAGTAGTTGCTCTAGTTGTAATAGCAGAAGTTTCATCTCCATCAAGTTGTGGTTTGACAAGACTCCATAGATTCTTCTTCATTAAGTACCCCTTAATTTTGGTTTATCTTGTATATGGAGACCTTGGCCATTAAACTTATCTGGCATTTTAGATGAAGCCATGAGAAGATCTTACCACCAAGATGAAACACATGAATTAAATATTTGCAACTTGAATGGCTCAAAAAAACCAAGTCTGCAAAGATTAATTGAGCAAATGGAAAAGTTTTTCTTACTGTGGTATTCTGTAGAAAACAAGCGACTGATGATCTCCCTTGTGTAGCCTGTGTGGATCTTTTTGAGAATCATTTTAGGGGTTTGAAGCTGGCTTATAGGGCTACAGAAGACCTAAAACAATTCCTTGAATGACTCACTCTTCAGTTTCTGAACTCTGCAAGCCGGTGGCGTGGTTTTTTAAAAAGCGCAAAAGTCTATAGTAGTGCATGACGATTGTGAGAAATTGAGGAGCCTCGATTGTGCACCCTGATGTGCTGGAGAAGCCCCAAGTTATAGATCACCAAAAGCTGAAGTGTGCATAGAGATCTAAGCCCACCAAGCAGTGTGTGTGCTGTGGGAAGAAGAGCTAGATTAAGCTTATGAGAAAATCTTAATGATCTATTAATAATATTATAAAATCTTAGTGTGTGTATGTTGTGGTGATTAGTGGAGTGTAATTAAGGTACCAAGGGATGGCCTACTAGCTCTGATACCATGAAGGAAAATGGAAATAATGACGCACTTAGTGGATCAAAGCATATGTATGCCATTATTAGTGGGTGATTAAGAATCCGATTAAGATGAGATTAAGCTAATCACACAAGCATGAAGAGGGTATGAATCAAACACATGAACTAATTTTTCATTCCCAAAGGTGCCTTTTTATAGGCCAAGAGTACATCCTTGAATATAGGAGAGGTTCCTTGATTTTAGGAGAGATGGAGAGATGGAGAGGAATGTGGAGAGGAATGTGGAGAGGTGGAGTGATTGTAGGAGAGGTTCCTTGATTTTAGGAGAGATGGAGAGGAATGTGGAGAGGTGGAGTGATTGTAGGAGAGGTGGAGTGAATGTAGGTGGGCACTGCCCTCAATTTTCTCCTTGATTCTCTACAGAGGAGGGTGCCCTCTTTTCACCTCTTTGACTATATTCTTGTGCCTTTTACAATGCTGTAGTTACATGGATAATAACCTTTGAACCTTGGGATTTAATCTTGGCTTAATGTTTGGGTTATTTCCAATAGTCTTCCCTAAGAGAGACCCCTTAATTGAGACAGAGCACGATGCCTTATTAAAGTGTAGTCCCCCCTACCAATTGATTGCGGGGAAATTATATAATCTTGGCCAGGATGGAATCATGAGGCGATGTCCTCAAGAATTCGAATACATCAATGTCCTTGAGCAAGCCCACTTTGGTGTGGCTAGACATTTCTCAACAATTATACTACCACAAAGAAAGTTTAATTAGTAGGCTTGTGGTGGCCTATCTTATTTGGAGATGCAACAAAATTTGTTAAGGGCTATGATGAATGTCACTTTTTTGCTAGGATTCATAACCATGATAGAATACCCATGTAGCTATTTGAGAAATGGGGTATTTAATTTGTAAGACCAATCAGTCCAACTGCTCAAGGTACTCAAGTCCAACAACTGCTCGAGGTACTCAAGCATGATTTATCATTGCCGCCTATGGATTCCTGTACCAAATTTGTAGAGGCCCATGCTACCACAAAGTTGATGTGACAGGGCAACAACCTATCAGGTCTAGCATAGATTCTTGAGGTCGATGCGGAAGGAATATCATGTTCATGGTGTGTTTGGCGATTTTCATGGGGCTTCATGAACTCTTCAACCTTTTCTACCCTTTGCTAGGGTTAAGCATCGGGTTCAAGAAGAGTTGGTAGCTTTGGGTTACCATAGCCACCTTGCCTTGGTCCCTTCCATGGTGTTTAAAGAAGTTGCGGTTAATGAGTGTGACTTTTGGTACCTAAATTCTTTTGTTACCTTCATAATACCCTTGGGCTACTAGAAGAGTGTCAAGTACCTACTATCTTTTCGTAGCTCTCCTTCATTGGGTTACCTTCTTAGATAGGTTGGTTTACACTATGATGCTTTAGGTAGCTAGAGTTGGGTGTAACATGTATACTATACTTAGGCTTTTAACAACTCCTTCTTGACGATCCATGTTTTTAGTTTAGGGTTGGGTTTCATTGCCTTGCATTGCGCTCCTTTTTTTTTGGCATGGTTGTTCATTGGCATAAGATGTTAGCATCTGTTGGACCTTTCTTTTGGATATCCTAAATTTCTTTTGCCTTTTATAGTAACCTTGTGCCCTAAGTATCCCCTTTGTTGGCACACCCACCGTTTGTCACCCCCATTATGGAAACTTTGGTAGTGCTGAGAACTAGTGGGCTTCGACACCTGTGGTTCTGATTTTGTAAGGTTAGAAATGTTAACGATAGCTAGGTGAGTTCTTAGAGAGGCTAGTTGTGTTGGGAGGGTATGAAGGGTTGATCTGGAATTGGTGAGGCTTTTGATGGAACTTTGTTACTTTCCCCTGCAGAGCCACTAGAAGAGTGTTAAGTACCCACCATCTTTTGGTAGCACTCCTTTGTCAGGTTGCCTTCTTGGGCAGGTTGCTTTAGGTAGCCAGAGTTGGGTGTAACCTGCATTATATCCTTGGGCTTTTAACAACTCCTTCCTGACGATCCATGTTTTTGGTTTAGGGTTAGGTTTCACTACCTTGAATTTTGGTTCTTTTTTGTGGCATGGATGTCACTAGTGTAGCTAGACCTTTCTTTTGGGTATATCCAGATTTTCTTTTACCCTTCATAGTAACCTTATGCCTTGAATATCCCTATTGGCACTCACCCTTTGTCACCCCAATGGAAACTTTGGTAGTGCTGAGAACTAGTAGGCTTGGGCACCTATGGTTCTGATTCTCCAAGGTTACAAATGTTAGCAGTATGGGTGTTAGTTGGGTTAGTTCTTGGAGAGTCTAGTTATGTTGGGAGGGTACTTTAATGGCAAGGGTTGCTCTAGCATGGGCAAGTATTTTGATGGAAGCAGTATGGGTGTTAGTTCTTGGAGAGTCTAGTTATGTCGGGAGGGTACTTTAATGGCGAGGGTTGATCTAGCATGGGCAAGAACTTTGATGGAACTTAGTTACTTTTCCCTATGGGACAAGTGAAGGATAGGCCTCTTTTTGAGTGGCATGATCAGAGAATGGACTCCATTTGGGGACCTGATTAGATATAGCACTTCTTTGCTAGGAGAATGGTTATTTGGTGTTGAAGTTTTGCAAGAAATGGAAGCCTCATCAACATAGTTATATGTTTTGAGGCTAGTTGCAAAAGGTAGCGAGTCCTAGTCTATTTGGCATCAATTTGCTCTAGCACTTCTTTGCTAGGAGAATGGTTATTTGGTGTTGAGGTTTTGCAAGAAATGGGCTCCTCATTAGGAGGACAATTACCTATCTTGAGGCTAGCTACAAAAGGTAGCGATTCCTAGTCTATTTGGCATTGATTGTGCCCCATCTATCCTCGTCCAAGAAGCATTTCTTCATGTATAGTACCTACAAGTATGCCATAGAACTTTCCTTCCAAGTGGTTATTCCCAATGTGAAACATGGTTGTGATGAGAACAAACCTATGCATGAGGTTTTTCACATGTTTACTCCTTCCACTTGTGCTTTTGTGGGAGTTAATGATGGTTGTTGTAGCGCACACCAAGTCTCATTGGACATTAGGTTATGGCTAGCACCCGTGTGTTAACAAGTGCTAGCTTTTGTTCTAGACCAATTTCTAGGGTCATGCCCAACTAGAGTCTAGTGGGATTTAACCTCCTAGTCTTCCTCTTCTAGGTCGATGACTTGTGCTATGTTAATGGAGATGTGGTGGTTGTGCAACCTATCTTGCCTAGCCTTAGCTTCACACTAGGCCTCTCGTTTCATTGTAGCCTCCTTTATTTTTTCATCTTTCTTTTAGGCTGAATGGTAGTTAAGGGGCCATAGTAGCATCTAAGTTTACTACCATTGAAGAATCCTTTTATCTCCACCCTGTTAAATATTTTGATGCATGTGGATTCTTGAGGTGCGAGTTTGCAAATTAGGAATGGTCCCATTCCTTCGTACTTTAGCTTGCACTTTTGGTTCTTTGTGCTATATATAAGGACCATGTCCCTGACTTTGATTTCTTTGCCTTTGAGCTTCTTATTGAACAATTCCTTGCACCTCAACACAATCATTCCGTAGCTTGCACACAATCTAGCTTCTCCTATATGTTCAAGCTTAAACAATCAATCGGTTGCGTTAGGATATTTCATGTCAACCTTTCCTAGATAGTAACTCTTAAGCTTGGTACTAAAAATTCCATGGACACGATGACATTTGTTCCATATGTCAAGTAAATAGTGTCATGTGGATGGCCACCTTGTAGGTAGTTCTATAAACCCAAAGAGCAGTACTTCTGCTCACAGTCATTACTCCCAATCATTGCATGAGGTTTCAATTGTGTTGGTCAAGATAGCATAGATAATAGGGTGAGGATTTGTAGTGTACTACCATCAACAAGAACTTGATCACATCATTGATAAAGTGAGTTCCTTTGTCGCTTTACTAGTTTGAGTGGGCACCTAAATCTAGTAATTATAATTTTGAGTACTAGCATTATTACAAATTTCATTGGAGCTATTAACCCTAGCCTTGACTTTGGATGATGTCGAAGATTCCTGTACCTGCCCAGAGCCACCGAACCCTATTAGAAACGTAGTGGTGTATAGGGGATGGTCATAGACATTATCATAGGACCTATCAACAAGGATGACATGAAGTGGGGAGATATCTCTCACCCTACCTGATTACCCCTGCTAGGGTTCTCACTATGCTTACTAACTAACCTCAGTGGACCGATAGGTGTAGCCTTTCCTTACCCGCCCATTTGAAGTAAGGACTACAAGAAACCTAAGAAGATCACTTCCACCACAAGCTCCACAACATTTGCACCAACCTTGCCCCAATAAGTTTAGAGTTACCATGATCCTCACAAAGGTCCTCTACTATGACACACGTTGGAAAGAGCTCCCCAATCCATACAACTACTAAGGCGGCCTGAGGAAGCCTCTTTTGTAGCACACCCCTATGGCGCTCTCCCCCACAAGATCCCCTCAACCCAAAAAGCCAAAGTTAGCTAAGGGGAACACCTGACCCACCATTTCCTTTGCCAAAATCTTGCAGTTGAACTCGATGGACACACCCACATAGGGCAGGTGGTGCTAGGCCCCTGACGAAGAGCATGCCTAGTTAGGAGGCCCCTTATTTAGATCATTTCCCATGGTGAAAGAAGTACCTGAAGGTGTTTGGGGTGCGTTTAACGTTTATGGCAACATATTCCCAAGTTTTTATGAAGCCACACAAAACATCATGGGGACACATAGGCAAATTCTCAAGTTCTTGTGAAGCCACATAGAACATTACAGGGACACACAGGTGGATTCAAGAAGGCCACCTCACCTCACCTCACCTGGCTGCTGCTGATAGCTTCTCAAGGGCCATCTTCAACTCTTAAGGCCACTTCCAGATTTTTCTTTGCTTTCACTTTCAATGATCCACAACCTTGCTAGACACATGATAGAGTTTATGGCCATATAGAAAGAGTAAACCAACATAGCCTAACAAGCACTTGCCCAATACAATTGTGCCTAGTTGGAAACATAGAGGAACGCGACAATTGTTCTAAATGACCAGCTACAGGTGTAGGCTCTTGGGGGTGACTCCAAGACTTTAGCGAGAGGTTGATGTTATGCACATGGAGGTGGAGGGAGCTCGAGGGAGCTCGAGCAGCAAGGGTACAAACTCAAGAGGAGCTCACATAGGTAACTATTGCACTATAAAGTGCTTGGTGAAATGATTTGTTCTCAAAGATCTCTTCCCCTACCCTACCTCGACATACCTCATCACCCAATACCACTAGTACATGCACACCCAGGCTAGCAAGTTGTATCTCACATTGTAAGGCAATAAAGTTTACAAGCCAATTGGCATCTTGGTGCTATATTATAGGATCTAGAAGTAGTTGTAACTCATGAAGAATAGACACAATGCCATCTATTCAACATTGTCCATGTGACTTACCCCCAAGAAGTTTTTGATGATGAATATAGGGAGGCCCATGAATTATATAGATCCATGAAGCTAGCACCCATTGTGAAGGAAGAGGAGGAGGATGCCAGTGACATTGCCAAAGGACAAGGATGATGACGATGCATCAGTAGGTAGCATAAGGATCAGTTAGGGGAGGACTACCTTAGTAGGATCAGATGTTGGTGCCCCCCCAATGAAGCTCCCTAGGGACCTTCCCTATCTAGCCCCTCTTTAGATACACCTATTCCACATGCTTCTATACCAAAGGCAAGGCCAAAGGACTTCATGAACAACCCTTAACATTGACCATGGCTCCTATCACTTCCACCTCAACTCTTATCACTTTGCCAAGGATTACACCCCCTAGATTTCCAATGTTGCCATCTCCCTTTTGCCTCCCAAACCCTCCTCACCACTTACATTTTTAGGGGATGTCCTAAATGGACTTACCAAAGCCTCAACTTTGTAAGATAACCACCCCTACCATTAACCCTAGATGTAATAGCCCTCGTTTAGGAGTCTTAGAAGAAGGTGAAATCCCAGCACCAACAATATAACAACAAATATTTCCCCCTAACCATGCCCATTCAACTGGCAAGATACATTTGACAGGATCATTGATATTGGCAGAGCCATGCCATGATCTTTCTTAGGGGATGTAATGCCGATGAAGTCTTTGAAGAATGGATAGCTTCATGGAAGAGTACTTTGGTGTCGCAAGCTACACTAAGGCCAATAAAGCTATGGTGGTGGCTCATCTTAAGCTAGATGGACCAACCAAAAATTGGTGGAAATTGGTAAGTTGAACCCACGGTTTGAATGAAGGCGACCTCTCTTGGAATCAGATTAAGGACATGCTAAAGAGTCGTCACCTACTCCCCACCCATAGCCATACAAAAAATGAATGAGTTCTTTTCTTATACATGGAGGAACTGCCCAATGGAAGCCTATCACATGAGGAATTCATTCGATTATCCAAGTATAGATGTGATATGCTGGGAAGAAAAAATTTTGAGAGTAGGTTTGTAACTGGCTTAGGACCCCCTTTTGCTCAACGAGCCCCTCATTCAATATTGAATAGAGAAGCAGTATCTTGACCTCACACTAGATATCCACAAAAGATGTTTCCCTCTGACCATGCCCATTCAACTGGCAAGATCCATTCAATGACATTGACATTGACAGAGCCATAAAGATCCTAGAACAAAGAGGCAATACCCTAACCCCACACTAGATCTCAATGAGATCATTGATCTATTGGACATTTGCCTGATCAAAGTTTATTTAGAAGAGAAGCTCAACCACAAGAGGGACCAAGGGGAATATAAGCAACCACAAGCTAGGGCTACCCCCGATCACACATGAACTCATAGGACAGTAACCTGTATGGCGGTGACCTTACCTTCTCTAGATAAAACATTAGAAAGATTAATGCTATGCTCCCAGGTACCTTAGAGTGAGCCCAATCTATTTTCTAAACGAATGCAGATGGGTTTGGGACCTCTTTGAGAAAGAGCTAGAGAAGAACTTGACGCTGCAATTTAAATTTTCTTGGATACCTCCACATTGACCACCCCTCCTTAAAATGAAGATTAGATGCTTTGTATAATGCGCAAGTTTATCCAAGATTATGATGAGGTTCCTGACCTTGACATAGTCATCACTATTTTCTTTTTTTTAAACCTCATCACTATTCTCTTGGTTGAGTTTCCAGATTGGCATGTTTTTGTTGATGTGAGGGTCTCTAGGGCATGACATTCAACATTAACAAAGGCCCTACTATATGCAAGATACTCGGCTATACAAGAAAATACAATAAATGTAAGGCTGGAGGATGCTCACATTTAAAGATTCGAGCTTGCCTTCTAGACATCCTACAAGGCATTCCACCACACTACCTACTAGTATACAAAGTCTCGTTTTGACTTCTATTGATGGAACTAAAAAAAATGGCTTCTACCATTGAATCCCATGGAGATTCACTACTGACTCCAAGGATGGAATCGTGATTAGGGAAGGGTTATATTAAACCACATTGGCTAACATTACTCCAAAATTGTGACAACATTTTTGAGCCATATTTTTTGTATTGCGTAGTGCACTTCATGTAGATGATTATGTGAAATCTTTGAGCTTACGACTTGTGTAATGCTGGAAGATAGTCAAAACCTAGCTTACAACTTTAATGCTAGTAGTGTATACATAGAATAGGAAAATTAGCCTAGGCTAGCTTTTATGCCTACAGACATGTCACAGACATCACTTGGGATGGGCATTATACATATGAGTCTTGTATATAAGACATTTTAACTAATGAGAAAAGGCATAATTTTATTTTGACAATTGAGTTTGAGTCTCTTGATCTTGTGATTGAAGCTTGATTGCATGCTTTCTTTCCTTTGTTGTATGCATGCTTGAGGATCATGTGAGTGAGTGATGGTGTGTTGATGCAAATTCTCTTCTACTTCTCTCCTTCTCTTTGTTTCTCCCCCATGCTCTCACTCACCTAAGGCATTGAAGTAGAGGTTGAGCTTTCCATCTCTCTCTCTCTTTTCTCCCCACCCATTTACAAAGCTTTCTTATAGTGACAATAAGGGAGGTAAGGTTGAGAACTCTAGCTCTCCATAAGAGAGGGTTGCTCTACTAAGAGTGGTAAAAGGTGTAATCCGGTGTAAGACCCTTGCATTCTTCCTCTTCTTCTCTCTATCTTGCAAGGCTCAAGTGTTATCAAATTAGTGAATACCAAAAGATAGTCAAAACCAAGCTTAATACTTAGCGTAGACTAGCTTTTGGGCCCCAAGGCATTACTTGGGTAGTCTAGGCTATTTTCCTATTCCTATACTTAGAATAGAAAATCAGCCTAGACTAGCTTTTGGGCCCCAAGACATTACTTGGGCAGCCGGGCATTGTAAATATGAGTCTTGTATATAAGACATTTTGACTAATGAGAAAAGACATTATCCTATTCTCACTATTAAGTTTGAGTCTTGTGATTGATGCCATGCTTTCTTCTCTTTGATGCATGCTTTCTTGAGGATTGTGTGTGTGTGTGTGTGTGTGAGTGATAGTGTGATGATGCTAGCTCCCCTTTCTCCTGTGCATGGGCATGGGGGCAATTAGTTGTTAGGGGGCCAATATGATATGTGTATGAGGGGTGAAGAATATCCAAGATTAAAAAGAAGCATAAAAGGAAGGTGATGATGGGCGTGTGCGTGGTAGGAGAAAGGTGGCGCAAAGCATTCGTTGGAGGGAAAATGCCAAATTGGGCCAGGTGGCGGGTTCTTCCAGAATAAAGAGTTTGCAGCAAAGCAAAGAAAGTGTGGTGCCGACGTGTGGAGAGAGCCGCCTCTGGTAGCGGTGATTGTTGGGGGGCCGCCTGGTACATTGCCGTAGCTGCAGTAGAGAAGAGGGCGAGGTCGTCAACTGCAGTGTGGGCAGTAGGAGTGAAGAGGTGCGCCGACTGCAATGTAGCAGAGGGAAGAGCCATCATTAGGTGGTGGCGAAGACTGCAGAGGGGCAGAGACGAAGAAGGTGGAGAGCATGTCGAGCGAGGGGAGGAAGGCATCCAATGCATCACTAGAGAAGGTAAGGTGCCAGTCCTGCAGAGAACCAGAAAAAACAAAGTGTTGAAGTGAAAAAAGAAAGTGAGCGCTAACCGCAAAAAGCAAAGGCTGGTGGGTTGGTAGCAGAGGGAGAGAGCAGAGTGAAGAAGAAGCTAAGTGTCGACTACAGGCCGAGACAGTAGAGAAGGGGAGGGGTAGGTGTCGACTGCAGCGAAGCCAAAAAGGTGGTGGCATCCACTGCAACAAAAGCGAAGAAGGAGAGGAGAAGGCGATGGTATCAATTGTCGAGAAGCAGGGAGAGTTTCTTTGGGTGCTGTCTTTGTATAACTGCCGTAGCTGTGGAGGAGATAGGCGTGTCTCTTGTTAATATGTTTGTCTTTGAGCACAGGGCTTGCTGTGTTGTTGAGTGTGAGCAGGGCTTTGAGCACAGGGCTTGCTGTGTTGTTGAGTGTGAGCAGAGAGAGGTGTACTATTTATATTTGCTGCTACTGCAAAGGAGAGAGGTGGTCGTTCTTGTTTGTATTATTGCCTCTGAGTGTAGAATGCCAGTGTGTGTGTGTTGTATTTGTTGCCCAGGAGAAGCCAGGAAGAGAAGTGGCCTGTTTCGTTGTGATTTGGAGCTGGAGTGGGTTGATTGTGAATGGGTGCTAGAATGAGGATGGTTCAGAGGGTATAATGGATATCCAACTTTGTACAGACAAAGACTGGTTCTAAAATACAGTCTTGTTCATGCTCCTGGGTCTGGTGTTCTGGGTGTGTTTGTACCCGTGTGTGGAAGTGTGACACTCTATAAAGGCGTAAACAGCTTTACCGCTTCCGTGTCATCGTCATGAGATACCTCTACTCTAGATGTGCTGACATTGACAAATTCTTTTATGAACAAAGTGAGATACCTCCATGCTCTAGATGTGATGACATTGATAAAATCCAGTGTGACACTCCTCTAGAGAAAGAATAAATTAGAGACTACATCAACAGAGTGAGATACCTCCACTCTAGATGTGGTGACATTGATAAATTCTCTCTAATGGAGTGGAAGGTTCCTAGCTAGAAGGAATCCTTGACTTAACCTTGGACAACACCTTGTATTCTAAAAAACATAAAAACTTTGAGCCATGTTATAGCAGTGACATTGATTTCGACGATAACTTCATGGGAACTACTTCAAGGAATCTTTCCTAACTTCATGGGAATTACTTTAAGGAATTTCCCCAAAGAGACCCCATCAGAAGGATTATTTGGCACAGTGCCTTTTCAAAGGTTGACAATAAAGGGAAAGAACCACAAGCTACCCAATAGTAGAAGACCTAGTAGACGCACTCATGCATCAAATGATGGAGCAATGGAAAGAAGTTGGGCTAAGAAAAGACAGCATAGGACAACCATGTCTAGTGTTCAATATGCCTTATTAAAAACACATAAGCACAGAATGCTCCCACTTAAGACCTAGACAAGGAGGAATCTGGTGTGTATTATACTACATGAGGGTAGGAAACCATGATACTCCCCATTGATACAAGAATCAACAAGGGGAAATTGCGTGTGATAGTTCAAGAGGATTCAAGTCAGGATACAAATTTGAATGTCTCTTCATCCTCTTTTGAGGATACAACTTTCAACGTTTCTTCATCCTTTTTCAAGGAATTTAATCCTTAGCCAGCCCCATAGACCAAGAAGAACTAGACATAGACCCTAGTAACCTGCCTAAAAAGTTAGCAGAATATCCTAACCCAATTGAGGAGAAAAGCAAGCTAGAAGTAGCTCAAAATTTAGTAAGAGTATACCGGTCTAATAGTTAAGTTTATTGATGGGGTCATAATAAAACCCATGGGGCTTTTGCACAATTTGAGAATCAAGAACTTTGGCCTAAGTTTTTGCCACTCTTTTGTGGTCATGAAATTTTCTCAACAGCCCAACTCTTATAAACTGCATCCTAGGCAGACCCTTTATGAGGGAGGCCATAATGCTTCATGACTTGGACACATACCATATCTACATATAGAAAAGGAATGAAACCTCAAGGTAAACCTAAGAACATGGAAAAATCATCCCCATGAGTGGTAGACCTTTTGGCCCACAAATAACACCACAAGACTAAACATGTGCCTCACATGTCATAGGATGTTGGATGAGGAGTGTGAGAGTTCTAGATTTTTCTTCACTCCTAGAGCAGGAAGACTTTGAGAATTGGATGCATATCCTTGTAACCATGGACATCCAACTAGAATATGCACAAGATATGCCATAGTTGACTACAAGGAAATTACTTCGGTCTATATGTTGAGCACTATAGCAATGCAACACATACGCCCAAATTTGAAGGCACGAGATAGGCCACAGTTGACTGCAAGGAAATTACTTTGGTCTATATGTTGAGCACTTTGTAGTAATGCAACATACACCCAAATTTGAAGGTGATATTTGTAACCAGGAGGTGGTAGCTTGGGGCCCAAAATGCTAAAAAATAGAAGATTTATATCTCTTCTAGAGAGGGAACGAAGACCATTGGCTTTGATACATCCACAGACTCTCATGTGGAATTTTGCTGCCAATGTCAAGTTAATGGCCAAATAGAGAGATGAACCCTAAGGTTTGGGAGAATCTAAAAAACTCTCTTGCTCTGCACAAGAAGAGCAAGAAACAAAGCCTTATTAGAGGCTGGAAAAGAAGCTAAGTTTAGGCAAGACAAGCTACACAACCGCCGTAACTATGTTAACATGGCCCAAGTTATTGACCTAGAAGATGAAGATTGGGAGGTGAAGCTTACCAAAAATTGGCTATACATGACCACAAAAATTGGTCTCGAAAAAAAGCTAGCACTCGTGATATGGGAGCTAGCCATAACCTAATATCTCATGAGACTTGGTGTGTGCTATAGCCACCATCATTGAACCCCACAAAAGTGCAGGTGGAAGGAGTGAGCTCCTTTTAAACCCCATCCATAAGAGCTTTCACTGCTATGTTTCACATTGGAAATAACCTCTTAGAAGGATAACAATAGTAACCTTAAGTAGTATGTCTTTAATCAGTACTCCTACTGCTCTTGGGAATCCTTTGCTATACCATTTTACCATAGCACTATTTGAGGAGAAAATACAGCCAAGGTACTTTCAAGTACATAATACTGCCACTAGTCCTAGGTCCACCTATCATAGTACTTTACCATCTTGGTTTCTCATGGTACTTTCAAGTACATAATACTACCACTAGTCCTAGGTCCACCTATCATAGTACTTTACCATCTTGGTTTCTCATGGTACTATTTTAGTACATAGTACTGTGTACACATTACATATACTGCTTTACCTGCCGTACTAGTACAGAGTTTTGTACACTTTACATACTACTTTACTTGCCATACTAGTATCCCCATAGTACTATTTTAGTACACACTACTTCATGGTATTATATCTTTACTTTTAGTACTCCCAGTACTCGTAAGAATACACATGTCAACTGCCTAAGTACATAGTGTTACCACTACTCTTGGGTCCATATATCATAGTACTTTTCCATTTTATTTCATATTACATTTACACATTGGATTGTCAGACTCTTTTTCCATGGTATTATTTAAGTAGGCAGTGTGAATAGTACACAGTACATAGTAGATTGTACATACTATGTACACAATACATAGTAGATTGTACATAGTACACATTTCTTAAGTGGTAACTTACTATGTACATAGTACACATTACTTTGCACAGTACATAGTACATAGTAGATTGTACATAGTACACATTTCTTTAAGTGCTAACTTCTATTATGTTCACATTTATGGGTTTACTTTTCAAACTATCTATGCCTCTTTTGTATAATCATTTGTATATGAATGGTTGTACGCAAAGTTCTTCTTGTGAAGCCATACTTCATCAAGAAGCTAAAGGAGATGAACACTTGTTACTGTGTGTACCATGTCTGATGGATTTATTTCGTAAACTCCATGAGGTCTGATTTGGTCTCCCTACATGGGGCCACATGTGACTTCGTATGCAAGGTATACCGACCTACAAAGTGAAGCAAGCTGTGTAGCAAACTATAGTACAATAGTTAGTGAGGGAGTTGTAGATATATGTAGTTTGTCCAAAGGAAATGAAGGCCGAGTGGCACAAGGTATAGTTCTTGTAGGTAAATGTGGGAGTTGTCCCAAGCCTTTGTTTTACCTGCGTGAAGTCAATGATGTTAGGGGTTTAGTTATAAGGTGGAAAGCATATGAGTGTTAGTGAATAAACTAGAAGAGGTGTAACAAAGAAGAGGATCCAATTTATTTACAAGGAAATGGCTCCATCCATTATCATTACATAATTCCAGCAATAGTAGCACCTTAAAACATTCATTATGCACAACTTTTGTAGTTATTGGTAGCACACACAATTCAAAGAGTGCATCAAAAACTTGCTTGATGATGTGGGCTTATTGGTTGTAGATTTTGTAGAAAACTACACCTTCAAGGTTCAAAATGAGATCTAATCCAATGCACTAGTACAATGACTAGTGCACCATTCTAGTCCACATATGCTACTGGAAGGAAAAGGGAGACATAAAAAAGCAGGCTATTTTCTACATTTTTGATGATAAAATACATGACATGTTATTTGTGCAACATTGTTTTTTACAGCACCACTAGTGGTTAGAGTCTAAAGGCTTAAAGTTCAAGTGACATTGGGTTTGGTTGGATGGTGCTCCATCTCAATTCAAGGGAGCTTGCTCTTTTTACTTCATTGGAAAGTAACACTTTAAGTTCAAGTGACATTGGGTTTGGTTGGATGGTGCTGCATCTCAATTCAAGGGAGCTTGCTCTTTTTACTTCATTGGAAAGTAACACTTTTTATTCACTATTCCACTTCTCTTAAGCATCTCTTTTGCTATTGTGTTTTACCTTTAGATTTTTTTAATGAGTACTTTCCTTTCAAAGTGCAACACATAGTATCATTTCAGTACGCAGTTCACAGTAGAGTCATTAAGACATTATTAGTTCTATTTCATAGTACACAATACATAATGCATACATACTACAAAGAGAACAATAGTCTGTATAGTACATAGTACAGAGTACAGAGGACAGTAGACTGCATAGCACATTGTTTACTGCTGCAAGTTGAAATTGGTACGCACTTCTTAACTAGTAACACTTTTTATACCTTGGCTTTGGAAGGTATTGCACTAGTCTTCATGTGGTCGAACATGATTGCGTAGGTGCTGTCATGAAGTGTGCACTCACCCCGCACAACAGCTTGATGTCGATGACACAAAGCTACAAAATGCACATGATTTTGTGGAGTGGTTGAATTGGAAGATGGGTGACAATGGGATGAAGTAATAAAGGTTTGTCAAGGTGAATGTGGGCAATGTGGATCGGATAAACGAGTGGTACTATTACAGGCGGGTTGATTTTCGACATTTTTTTGACGGATTTGAACATGTAAAAAATCCCCGAAAGCGTCGATATGTACGTCAAAAAAAATGTCAATATAGAACTATATACGCATCAAAATACATGTTGATACGTGCATTGAAATACACGACATTAAAGCCATCTCGAAAGTAACAATTATTTTTCAACCCTGATTTCGATGCTAGTTTCGACACATTGACAACGACAATTATTGCGCGACTGGTATTTTAACATTGACAATTTGCGACTACGGTTATATCGATGGATGCACGTTTTATTTTTTTTTAATAATGGTACACCCAGGTGCAGTCCTGTAGCTAGGTGTACTAGTATACTAGTTTTACAAATTACATCCCTGTTGGTCATGAAACTTAAATTTCTATTAACAAAAGTTACATAGCTCATAATAGAGCCGACAAAAAGTACACAAAAGAGGTATAGAACTGATAAAAAGAACACGAAAGAGGCCCAACTCCTGTACATAAAACCTAATCATCATCGTTGCCCTCAGGGTTTGGCATTGGTTCTTGCAAAAGAGTATTCAAGGGAAAAAAACTTAGAAATGACAAGCGAGGAAAAAACTAATTAATGGGCGGAAAATTAGAGGTTTACCATATTCACCACATCTGTAGTTCACGTTGTGGCCCTCTCGCTTAAGTTGCTTGAGGAGGGCATACGTCCCATGCATTAGGGCGTACCTTCCCTCTGCATCACTCGTAGCACGATCGACCACTCACAGCTGGAAGCATGAACACGAGTACTTATTAAAAAAAATGAAATGCCATTATGTCAAAAAAGTGAGTGATATGTGTATTAACACTTACAAAGAAGTAGGTGTGGAAAGCATCCTAGCCACCCTATGCTCTCCATTTGTTTTGCTGCGGCCTCCTCCTACTGCTTATAACTTTTGGGGATTTGCATGGTGCTTTCTACACTCCTCTTCCCAAATCTCTTGTGAGCAATTCCAAGGCTTTTGTCCCCCTGACTTTACCTTGCATGTGATGTCGCTTCTCCAGTGCTTCATCACGTTCAGCATGTGATCTTTTATCCATCTAGGATGGACCTCTTTCACTACTTGGTGCTGGCATAAACTCACCTTTGATTTAATTCACGACTTGTTCCTTCTTTGGTGCTATCAACTTTATGCCATGTAGTCATGTAGTCTCATGAGCAAAGGCTACATGGCATAACTCATGGATTCGAGACTTCATCTCATTGCCAATGCCATCCAAGACCACATTTCCATCCACTACTTGTTGATAGTGAGAACGAGTCGGAGGGATTTGTGTTGAAGCGGTGGGATGAGCGTGAGCACAATGTCCCCTCCCAATTAGCAATGGGTGGGCGTTTGCAGCTCTGAGGTTGCATGAATAAAAGAGTTTACCTCGACAACGTCAAACCAAAGGAGAGGACAACAACACAAGAATGCTCTAAAACAGATGAATGCTTAAAGCTTAAACAAATGAGGCAACATGTGATATTAGAACATTGTTGAGACCTTCTACAATGCTGTTTAGACAAGCAGGGTGGACAGTGCCCTTTTTGGATGATAGCTTCTAAGGACTTTCCACATGCTCCCCACTATTAAAGCCAAAGGAAACTTCTCTTTTACAAGAGAAGGGTAGTGAAAAGATTGAGGGCTCTCCCTCCATACTATAACCACCTACTCGTGGATAACCACTCCTAACTTGACTTAAATAGCATTCTAGATGGCCTAAAGTAATGCCTCATATCTCCATGCATAAGCCTAAACCCTAAACCCAGCATGAGGTTACATGAATAAGAGAGCTTAACTCGATAATGTCAGTGAAAGGAGAGGACAACAATGCAAGACCTACAAAATATAATATAAGAAAAAGTGATTACTTACACATTTAAACTTCATGCATGCATACACTATGCATAAGGGCTATTGCATAAGCCTATGCATAAGGCTATTGTATAAGCTTATGCATAAGGGCTTATGCATAAACCCTAAACCCTATGCCTATGCATAAACCCTAAACCCTAAGATTATGCATAAACCCTAAACCCTAAGCCTATTGCATAAGGGCTTATCCATAAGCCTATGCATAAGGTTTATGCATAAGCCTATTGCATAAGGGCTTATGCATAAGGTTTATGCATAAGCCTATTGCATAAGGGCTTATGTATAAGCCTATGCATAAAGCTTATGCATAAGCTTATATGCATAAAGGCTATGTATAAGGGCTTATGCATAAGCCTAGCATAAGGGTTTATGCATAAGGCTATTGAGCTAACCCTAATCCCCGGCACCCAAGGGTCCAAAAACACAAAGAGAAGAAGCATAAACAAAGAATAGAAAAAGAGGGCTTACCTCTTCTTTGAGAAGCCATAGGAGAGGATTGGGCTAAACCCTTGTTAATTGTTTACTTGAATAAACCTATAACAAAGGAACATCATAAATCAAAAAGTTAAGTTCATTTTAACATATTAGCAAATCAAAGAAAAGATGAAGAAAAAGAGGTGAGTACCTAAACCCTATTCCTAATGTATAAGTGATTGAAAGACATTGGTTTATGTTTCCCTAACCCTAGCTCTATGCATAGAATGCTTTTAATAGATAGCTTGATGGAGAGCTCTCTAACTCTAGCTCTTTGCATAAGCTTCAATCTCTTTACCTAAACTCAAGCGTTATGCATAGAACTTGAGCATAGGCCTTATCCATAAGTGTAAAGCATAGGCCTTATGCATAAAGCTTGCAGAGAGGTAAACCTAATCAAGAGGCTACACATGCTTCTTACAATGGCTATGCATAGGCTTCTTGCAAGCTTGAGCATAGGCCTTATCCATAAGATTTAAGCATAGCCTTATGCATAAGCCTTAAGCATAGGCTTATGCATAAAGCTTGCATAGAGCTAGATGCATTAAGCATGTATGCAAGAAGCATGCATAGAGCTAGATGCATTAAACATGTACGCATAGAGCTTGCATAGAGGTAAAAACCTAAGCAAGAGCTTGCAAGGCTATGCATAAAGTTTGCATAGAGGTTACCTAATCAAGAGCTTGCTTATGATGCAAGCTCTATGCATAAGCTCTATGCATGAGCTTCTTGCATAAACTCTATACAAGGAAAGAAGCCTATATAGCATGCTTTATCTACCCACCTCCCCATCTCGGGGCCTCTTGTATACAAGTAAATAAAGAAAAGAAAAAAACAAAAGCAACAAGGGTTTACGGTCCATACCTAGAAGTGAAGAGATTGTGTAAAGATAGGCAAACCTGCAAATACACACAATACAAGCAAACCAACAAGCAAATCATACCATTAATAGAGCTTAGGAAGGCAAAGGAAACAATTGCACTTGCATAAGCTTGAAGCTTCAATTGCTTTGCATAAGCTTGAAGCTCTATGCATAAGTTTCAATCTCTTTGCCTAAGCTTAAGCCTTATACATAGAGCTTGAGCATAATGCTTAAGCTTATGTATAGTCTTAAAGCTAGATGCATGCATGCTTAAACCTAAGCTAATCCTAAACCCCAGCACCCAAGGGTGCAATTATCAAAAGCAAAGCAAATAAACAAACAAAAATAAGAGAAAGGTGAAGGGCTACCTAGAATCTCAACAAAAATAAGAGAAAGGTGAAGGGCTACCTAGAATCTCAACAAATTAGAAGTTGTAAAACAAACACACAATTAGAAACTATATATTAGACACACACACATAAAAAAAAACTGAAACAAGAAAGGGATGGGGGAAGGGAGAGGAGAAAACTTGCTAATTTTTGGAGAGGACAAGCAAAACCAGGTTTCTAAAATGTCAATAGTAAGGCGCCGTGGTTCTATTAATAATTCCGAGCATCAAAATAGTTGTCGAAATAGGTGTTGATATTGGCAATGAAATAATCGCAAAAAAAAGATGAAATACGCATCGATAGAACGTGTTTTGGATGGGTGTTTTAACGATATTTGTGATGGTTATCTTGACGGTTATTTTGACGGCCACTTAAGTTCATTTTTTAATTCCAATTCACATTTAAATTTTAAAATTATTAGCGGCCTGACATAAAAATAAATAAATTTTTGACACGCTTTTCAACACTTATACCAACTTTTATTTCAACGCTTGTTTCGATGTTCATTTCGCCAGTTATTTCGATGGCCATTTTGATATTTATTTTCGATGTTTATATCAGCGTGGCCACCGTCAAAACTAGGTGCCGAAAATGGGTCACCCTATAGTAGTGTGGGCATGCCAGATAGTTAAGGGATCATATACGATTCATTGCATACTTGGATTCAATAAGAAAGATCCAACATAGGTACTTTTTAGAAGCTTCTCATGATTTTGTTCTTTCTACATGGATGAGGTCTAGGATCAATGTACCACATTGGATCATATTACGTCATAGAGCCTGAAGAAGTTAGAACCCACTAAAGTGCAGAATGCTGCTTCCATTAATAAAGATGACATCGTATACTCCATGGATAATGGGAAGTTAATAGATATGGTGGAGTTAGGAGATCATTTTTGCAGTGCTCAGTGCATCATCATATGTAGACAACGATGACATGGGATCTTAAAATAATTTTTGAAGAATAATACAAAACTCACATTTACCATCAAAGACTAAACCATAGAATTGAATTTAAATTGACAAGACGAGAATAAATTAAAATAAAAACAAGAAATAGAGTAGATATCACCTTGAACACAGTATTGGGTGTATCCCCCCCCAGAAGAAGTGTCGGCATCCTCCCACTTCTTGGGTATTTATGTCTTTATTCATAAAAATACCCCACATGGCAAAAATAGTTGCATGCTTAATGGGCTTGCCCTTTACAAATATAGGAGTTGCTTTAACCAAAACCTTAGATAAATGCTTCCTATCTAAACCACTAAAGGAAAAAGACTAATTCATGTGCAACAAAATGAATAGGTCCACACTAATACAAAATACCTTATAGTAAATACTACGGCCAAAAGATAAAAAATGAGAAAACGTTCCTAGTTATTACTCACATCATATCACTGCCATCACGTCCCAGCCATATCGGCTTATGAGCACAAAGCTTGTAATCTCACCAACCTACAAAGGTTGTCCATTCAAACACATTACACATTAGCAACACATGCTAAAGTTACATGACATCATATAAGCATTAAATCCAACACTTAGTTCCAGCCATCCCTAATTTCATATGTCCTACACATAGAATATTCAGATTCATCCAAGTGCCATGCTACGAACATAGTGGTAATTAGGTGTCCCAATTAACAATAGAAGGATGGACGGACAAATCATATAACAAACGAGGATTACTACATAGTTTTATGCAAGCAACCAAAGAGTTTTCTTATAGAGGAAGATGGTTGGGGCAATGCTCAACAAGTACTAATAGTTATGTTCTACTAAAAGATGCACCAATTGCTATTATACATGTTGATGCAGTGGTGATTGCAAAATAAAGTTTCTAATGATGTAGTGGTGATTGCAATAAAGTTTCTAATGACACAAGTTAAGCAAAAGGTTAAGGGGCATAAAATTCTATATTATGTGCCCCACGAGGTGCACACTAGGATCCTAGAGAATTTGTACTTCCAAGGGTCGAGGGTCGAGGGAGCACTCCTATATCATCTTATTTATAAAAGCACTCATTTGCTAGCTTTTATGACAAGTGTATGCTTCTATTTATTGAATAAATTTTATGGTGCCTATTTTCATTACAACATGTGTAGTACAACACAAGTCGAGAGGACTCTACTTAGAACTTTGATGTTTACATGGTTGCATGTCAGGTGTTACTTCCCCTCACAAAAATATTTTTCCCATCATTATAAACAAAACAAGGAGAGAGTGGGACACTTTTTTTTTAAAATATAAAACAATGATCTATATCAATATAAATGGTGAAGTCACAAAATGGGAGACTTCACCATATAATACATCTAGAAACAATGGAAATACAAATTAAATTGAGCATCTAGCTAGACCAAATGCTGCATCTGGCATTTATCCATCTGTATCTAGAATAAATGATGCATTGTATCCTTTTCATGCTAATAAGAAGAGCATTTTGTTGATGTATTATATTGCGCATGTGCACACTCTTGCTAAAATCTCTTTAATCTTCTCTTTAATGCATGCTAGTGAATGTGTGTGAGTGATTTGAGGTGATCAATGGTATATGATTTCTCCCTTGAACATATCGAATATCCTACTATTATACCTCATGAAGAGCAATTATATATTAACAACTTAATAAATACCACTAAACCCCCTCCATCCCTAACTTCTAATGATGGTAAGGAGGAGGAGAATACTTATTCCTATACATATCCGCTTAATAGGCCTCTCACATGCTAAACTTCTCCCCCATCTCATGACTAAGCCCCCAAGGAGGAACTTTTTTGGGCATGAAAAACTCAAGAAACTCATAATCATGAGTATTTATTGGCTTTTCATGTCCACTGCTTTGCATTATATCATGTCCATAAATTCATAGGTTGATTCCCTTAACCTTGTGATTGTTTTGGCTTGTCTATTATTCCAGGGGCCACCTTGTGATTGTTTTGGCTTGTCTATTATTCCAGGGGCCACCTTATTGATGGAAGAGCTTGACTTAGTCATCTGTCCCTTTTTTCTAAAAGTTTTTTGACCCTTGAGTTCTTTCACCATCTGGTTTGTGGCATCCTTTTGTTATTTGGTTGTGGAAGGATATAGCTGAAGATCCTCTAATTCCTTCTTTAAGTTACACATCTCCTCTTCCAACCATTGGTGGATGAAACTAGTTGTTGGATCTATGATGGGAACTAGGGTTGGTCCCTCTTTTACCTTACACTTTCCCTTGTCGTGGATGTTACTCATTTTTGGTAGCTCTGGTTTAGCAAGTTCCTTCTAGATCATCTCAACAATGAGACAAGGTTGTACTTATAGTTCTCTTTTCCACAACAATGCTTGTTTTCTTTCAATAGTCCCTCTTTCTTTATCAAATTGGACTTGTGCATTCTATTGTGGTGGACCTTTGGTGTTCCTACTATGGTTGGTGCCTTAATCTTCTATACCCTCTTAGGTATCCAAATCTTTGTGGCACCTTAGTAATATCCTTATTCTGTTAGCATTGCCTTTGGTAATAACCAATAGCTTTGGCTTGGTTTAGTTGGCTATTTCCTCTCCATGGCCATTATAAAGCATGTGGATAGTAGGGTGAAGACTTTATGTGCACTTTTATAAAGCCTTTCTTGAGGTGAACTGATCAATCACCTCATTAATGCACTCTTTGCCTAACCATTGGCTTGTGGTGGATAGTAGGGTGAAGACTTTTTATGTACTTTTATAAAGCCTTTCTTGAGGGGTGAAGTGATCAATCACCTCATTAATGAAGCACTCTTTGCCTAACCATTGGCTTGTGGATAGTAGGGTGAAGACTTTTTATGTACTTTTATAAAGCCTTTCTTGAGGTGATTAATCACCTCGTGGACAAAGTGTGATCACTCATAATCTCCAAAGGGCATCCAAATCTAGAAATGACCTGCTTGTATAGAAAATTGCAATGGCCTTCCTAGTAGCCCTAGCTTTTGCCCACTTTGTGAACTAATCCGTTGCTACTATGATGTAGAGGGCTTGGGTTCTTTGTGCAACAGTCCAACAAAGTCAATTCCCCATTTTTCAAAGAGTTACTAAATTATTATTGGGGTGAGGGGCATTATGTCCCTTTGTTGTGGTATAGCAAATCGTTGAAACTTATTGCAACCTTTCATGAATTCAGTTGCATCACCAAGCAATGTTGGCTATCATAACCTTGCTTGGAAAACTCATTTGCAACCTTTGATGAATTCAATCACATGACCAGACAATGTTGGCTACCATAACCCTGCTTGGAAAACTTTTCGTACTGTCACTTTCTAAGCAAAGTGTCCTCCAACAATTTTGGAGTGTGCTTCCTCCAATACTTACAAAGATTCATCTTCTTGTCAATATCTCAGGAAAACATCATCCTTACCCAACTTGTATGGTTATCCCACTACTATTAATTATTGTTATGGTGCTATTAGCTTGATAGACATTGCATCTTATCTTTATTTAATGGTCGATCTTTTGAAAAACCATAAGCAAGGTATTGAGAGATTTCATCACTCCACTCAGGTACCATGTCAATCAATAAGCATGCATCCAAGGGATCATCATTGATTCTTATGGGAGGTTCACCAATTAGGAATCTATGACAAATGATTAGCTAGTAAATGTGTTCTTTTTCTTACAGTGATGACTGTGAAGTCAATTTCCAAGACTAGGAGAAACCATATTGTAATCCTTCCCATAGTGCAAGGTTTATTAAATAAGATATAACAAGGCTTGATGATCCATGAAGGATACAAATTTATTAGAGCTAAAAGATAGCATCTATACTTTTTCATGGTATAAACCATGACCAACCCTTCTCTCTTTGGTGGTGTAATTCATTTCTACATCATTGAGCTGCCTACTACTTGCAAAACAAACATAGGGTAGTCCAATTTGTGCTCCTCTTGTTGTGCTAGCACACACCCAATGGCAAAGTTTGATGCATCAATATGCACATGGAAGATTATGTCCCAATTAAGAGTCTTAATGTAGGATCCCTGTTCCCACCGAGCAAAACAGATTCGTAGCGCTTCTCGCGCGGGACAGGGGTCCCACACTCGGGGCCTCGCCCACGGATATCTGGATAAGAGACTAATTCGTCGGTTGTTCCAAAATCGAACTCGGAAAAACTTCCTTTACCGGAAAGCACGGGCGATTCCACCAGGATAACTTTTTACTCTAACGTAGTCAAGATCATTTCTGATCGAGATGATCCAATTACATCTATAAGATACTTAGTAAGTTCAAGGAAGAAACTTGCACTTGGATCATTGGGATCAACGCTTTTTTCCCCATTCAAGAGGCACAGCCGTTGATTCCTATCCATAGAACAGTTACTGTCCGGGATTTATTTTTTTTTCTATCGTAAAAACAAAAGTTTGAGTCTCGATTTACGGATCCATCAGCCCATCCTAACCCCATCCAATCCCATGGGTTAGCCAACCGCCCAACCACTGTAGTGATGGGATCCAATTAAAAATTTGGTTAGGTTTTGTCCCGGGTACCAAGGAAAAGAGTTCCAAGGCCCCCTAGCCGGATGTTCATGCAAAATAAAACTAGTCACACCACTCACACACCCAATATGAAATTGCCTTTTCACAGATTCAACCAGTTTAAAACAATCCTTTAATAAAACCATGGTATCACTGATCACCATCTTCCAATTTATCCAGTTGATTCTTAATTTTTCCATCATTCCTTCATCAGAGTATCTATGGCATCATTGGCAACTAGGACGCTCACCACCTGTCCACTCAGGGGCCGTTTCTTAGTTCCTAGCCCTTAATACTCGGCAATATAATCACTATCAAGATGGACTCTCGTTGAAGATCAGCAAGATCAACCAACGGATCCATATAAGGAGCCATGGACTCATCCATTGAAGACCAGCAAGGTCAATCAACCAGATCCATGCTCGATTTCAGAAAACAACTCCAACTCTGTTCCAATATCTTCCTCGACGCACGCGTGGGTATCCTAGGCAACCCAGAGCCCGAGCACCGTATGGTCAGCACCCTCTAGGATCCTTCGCAGGTGACCTAGCGCTTCACGCATAGGCCGCTTCCTTGGCCCCTCATCCACCGTACC
The DNA here is from genome assembly GCF_041138505.1 of Cibotium barometz. Lineage (NCBI taxonomy): Eukaryota > Viridiplantae > Streptophyta > Polypodiopsida > Cyatheales > Cibotiaceae > Cibotium > Cibotium barometz. Next base: position 39,374,430 of record NC_141053.1, on the reverse strand, counting down.
GGAAGCTCACCATTTTAATCGCACCGAGGCTGGTCAAGACCTCGGCCGACCTTGCTACGCGAGACGTCCTTCATTGACTCCCCGTCAGCAGTTGCAACTTTACCATCACGACTTTAATCACAAGATGGTCAAAATGCTCCCCCCAGCATTCTTGACATAAAACAATCATTTATAAACAGCATTTACAAACAGTTTACAATACAATTTCTATTTTAACTTTCATTTATCCACATTATCCCTCATCAATCTACATTACTTATTCCATATTCCATTTATATGTATACTCATCCCATCACATCATTTCCATCTCATCACTTCAGATTCCCTCACATCACATATCGTATAATCACATCCATACATCTACATCTATATGCGTATCTACATCTCTATGCATACATCCACATCCACATTCACATTCACCTCCATACATCTACATCTATATGCATATATCCACCTCCACATTCACATCCACATTCACATCCACATCTATACATCTACATCTACATGCATACATCCACCTCTACATCCACATCTACATCTATACACCTACATCTACATGCATACATCCACATCTCCATTCACATCTACATCTATACATCTACATCTACATGCATCCATCCACCTCCACATCCACATCTACATCTATACACCTACATCTACATGTATACATCCACATCTCCATTCACATCTACATCTATACATCTACATCTACATGCATCCATCCACCTCCACATCCACATCTACATCTATACATCTACATCTACATGTATACATCCACATCTCCATTCACATCTACATCTATACATCTACATCTACATACATCCATCCACATCTCCATTTACATCCTCACCTACACATCTATTTCTACATGCATACATCCACATCTCCATGCATACATCCACCTCCACATTCACACTCACACCTATACCTCTACATCTACATGCAAACATCCATATCTCCATGCAAATAATATTCTTTTAATTAATCTAGGATGATAGTTCCTAGAATATGGTAGGAAGTCCTCTTTTTATGCTTTGAATGAAATTATTTTATGCGTAATTTCTATAAAAATTTTGCCATAGCTCCGCTACTATGACTGATAAATCTCAATTTTTTTCTAAGGGATAAAGCTTATCATTAAGGATATAATTAGAATGGTCTCTAATTGGGTCATCAATCCATAAGGGATTGAATCATCAATATGCATAAACTAAAAGCATAGAAAAAAAGTCATTAAGTTGGCCTCAAGCATAGCTTAATCTTGGATTAAGGAAAAGCTTTATGAAAAGCTTCATTTGGATTGAGAATGGGTCATAAGTATGACCATTTCTTGAGTGAGAGAGAGAAATTACATAAAAACCATTAGAATTTAAACATAAATGAAAATTAACTTCTATAGCATTTATTAAATTATGTAACTCTTCACTACTATTCACCAATTAACTTCAATAGCATTTAAAAAACCATACCAATTAAACTTCTCAAGCTTGAGAGGGGTTGAGAAGAGAGAATCATTGAGTAATTATAGAAAAGATCAAAATTTAATATACTTACCTTATAATTTGCTTGATTCTTTATTCACGGTAGAGGCCCCCAACCAATCAATTGGTTTAGTATGTTGATGGAGCCACCAATGGGGATTGAAGAAAGAGAGAAGTGTCAAAAACTAGTGAATTATTAAAGAATTCACAGTTCTTGGCTTAGGTGGAGTAACAAAGCATAAGACACTATATATTTTGGCTTAGATGGAGTAGAGTAACAAAGCATAAGACACTATATATTTTAGCTTAGGTGGAGTAGAGTAACAAAGCATAAGACACTATATTTTTTTGGCTTAGGTGGAGTAGAGTAACAAGGCATAATACTCTATATCTTTTTCAACAAGGGGAGGCTTCTATTTATAGGAAAATTTGAGCTCCTAACCAAACAAACTGATTCTAGAATTTTCCAAGTCAGTTTGGTCACTTTTTGACCATTTTTAGGTTAGTTAAGCTAACTTTTTGGAACTAGACTTGAATGAGGAGAGAGGAGAGATAAAATATCTCAATTTTTATGAGTTTAAAATTTATTCAAGCATGTGAAATATGCACCTCCTTTAAAGAATTCCCCTTCCTTACATATGTGTCATAATGGAATCATTTTAATATTGCTCATAGTTTTTTACTAATAAGCCTTGTACATTTTCAACTCTTCATCTTATGTGAGCATTTAAGGGACTCCCCTTCCTTACATATGTGTCATAATAAAATCATTATTCCCAAAATATCTCATATTTTTAATATTGCTCATAGTTTTTTATTAATAAACCTTGTACATTTTCAACTCTTCATCTTATGTGAAATATGCACCTCCTTTAAAGAACTCTCCTTCCTTACATATGTGTCATAATGGAATCATTTTAATATTGCTCATAGTTTTTTACTAATAAACCTTGTACATTTTCAACTCTTCATCTTATGTGAGCATTTAAGGGACTCCCCTTCCTTACATATGTGTCATAATAAAATCATTATTCCCAAAATATCTCATATTTTTAATATAGTTTTTTACTAATAAACCTTGTACATTTTCAACTCTTCACCTCATGTGAGCATTTACTCATTTTTTTGTATTTTCTTTTTACAATTTGGATTTATCTCCTCCCTACACATGGATTGATGCTATTGGCCCATAGGAACCTTAATTGGACCATAGTCTAAAGATTTATGAAAATCTAGACCCTTAGGCTAAGGTTCTTTATACTTATTTCCAATTAATTCCAATTGCACATTGGAAAATTCTTTTTAAATTTCTGTTTCAGGGGAACTCATCTGAATTATAAGAGATATTTTTCTATCCAGAAATATTCAAAATCTGAATATTCTCTCTCTAGAATATTTTCTCTCTCTAGGTAAAAACAGTCACAAACAAGATCTCTTATATTTCAGAAAAGGAATTGATTACAGGGGAATATACTAGACATCAAAAGGGGTTGGGGGAGGAATCTTACATTCTACCCCACTTAAAAAACGCGAGATGTCCTCATCTCGCAACTTGGGATGTCCTCATCTCGCAAGATGCACGAATATGAGACTTAGAGAAAAATTTTAATCACGATTAACCACCAAGAAAAGTCTTAGAGAGAGCAAGATTCAAATAAGAACAAGATTTAAACTTTATTCATTCACGGGACTTATACAGTAAAGATAGAAGAACTCTTTACACTTCCATAAGCCCGTCCATCATATGGTCACAAAAGCAGTCCTCACAGGCTGCACAAGTATAGGGTAACTCATCTATGGGAATGATTCTGCTGGTTATTGCCGCACCTATCTCAGTGGTATGAGGTGATCTAACAAAAGGACCTCTGAGAGGCAAGCCAAAAACGGGGTAAAGGCATATCTTCTCATGAGGAAGAAAACACGCCAGTAAGAAGACCCGCTCAGAAAATCCAAGATGTCTTGATCTCATGACGCAGTAGTATCGGGGACCCAAACCCAAGGCTTCAATAACTATGGCCAAGCGGACATTGTTACGAAAGTGCTGCTGACCCCAGGGTGTTACCCTAGTTATGTTTTGATAGGTTCGCCATTTGGTCTGCGCTACAGAAGTTCCTAGGTGATGAAAAAGTGAGCGCTCATACTGTTCTATAAAATCTTTCTTCACAGACTCTCTTGCGTCTTGAAGGTGAGAAATCATCATGGATAAAACTAGTTCTTGTTGCCAAGCCATGAAGGAGATTAAGAAAGAAAGGAGATTGATGGGAGTAAGATTACTGTGAGCGACAAGTAAAAGTTACGACTTATATAAAGGAAACCTAGAAGCCAACGGTAGCTTGCCACTGAAGTTTTACCATCTTTCCATGATTTGTGTTTGACACATTTTTCTATAGAAGGCATTAAGAATTTTGAGATGAGGAGATAAAAGAAACTTGTAGGCTAAGTCACCTACTTTCATTGAATTCAGATATAAGGATCACAATATCTGGGGATAACTTCTTATACTCCCCAAGAGATAAAGAACTTCTTTTGGGCCGTACTCGAATGAAAACCAAAACCTTGGTATCCAAAACACCGATTCTCACTTCTAAACTCATTGTTCTAAATCCTTAAAACAGGCGTGACTCCTGAGAAGTATTCTAGGAAAAGGGTCTTCCTTTTTTAAACAGAAATTTTCTTTTATTTTAGAGAGGGAATAATTATAAGATCAGAAAGGAAGATTCTTACTCCAGTATACCTCGAAGGTTGGGGAGGAATCTTACACTTAAGACCAATGTACTTTCTAGGACCTTCTTGACATTCTAGGACCTTCTTGAATTCTTAATTGTTGTGCTAGCACACACCCAATGGCAAAGTTTGATGCATCAATATGCACATGGAAGATTATGTCCCAATTAGGAGTCTTAAGACCAATGTACTTTCTAGGACCTTCTTGACATTCTTCAGTCCATTCAAAGACTATAAGTAGTCTCTATATAATGGCCACATGCAAACTTTGCCGTGAGCGAATGTACTTTCCATGAACTTCTTAAGTCCATCATATGCTTGTTGACATTCTTCAGTCCATTCTAAGAATACAAGTAGTTTCTATACAATGGCTATATGCAATGACATTCTTCGGTCCATTCTAAGAATACAAGTAGTCTCTATAGAATGGCTATGTGCAATCTTTGCATAGAATACTATGAATCTTTTATAGTACGAGATGTATCCTATAAGCCTCTGTACTCCCTTTTGTAGGTGGAGGTAGTCCTAAAATCAACTTAACATTTCTTTCATTCGTGGAGATATCATTTGTAGACATAATGTGTCCTTATACTTGACCCAAAATTGACATTTCCGTGGGTTCAAGGATATTCGATACAATCGACACCTTTGAAATACCTTTCGTAAGAAGGCTAGGTGATATTTCCACTTGGATTGAGCATATAAACCGTCAATGAAAACTTCCAACCATTTCTGTAGTTAATCTTTGAAAGTCGTGCACATTAGCCATGCTGGAACATGTTGCAGGGGCATTGGTTAGTCTAAAGGGCATGACCCGATAAGTAAATATGTCTCCTATCTCTGGGAAAATGGTTGTATACTGATCCTTCAGTGTGATAGACACTTGGTTATAGCTAGAGAAGCCATCTATCTACTAAGTTGTAAGCTTCTTTATAGTACCAACTACTCTTTCTAATACATGTTTAATATCGATAATGGGTAGTGATCTTTTCACATGGCTACATTGGCCTTTTTCAGGTCTACACACACTTTAGCTTCCTGTTTTTCTTTGGCACATAATGATAAAGACTGGGTGATACCCAGTCTCAGTGTGCTTGATTTCGTAGATGAATCCCACAACAATAATAAGTTTGTTAATTCCCTTCCCAATACCATAATATTGACAAGCCCTTTGCCTCACTTTTGGTAGTACTCCCTTTATATTTGTGTACTTCCAAGTGCGTACTTCTAGGTGAAGCAATCATTAAATTATTTTAACAACTCAACCAATTCCCTTTCTTCTTCAAGAGTTAGGTCCTTATTAGCAATGAACACTAGTTTGGGCTCCTCCCCAGGTTCTGCTAAATCTACCTCTTTATCTTTAGAATAGCAAGTCCATCATATGAGATTGCTTCTTGCCCTTCCGTAGAGCATTGGGCTCTAAGGTGGACAACTATTCGCTCACCACTATATATGCTTTATATAATATTTCAAAACTCTTTTTGGGGGTTGGGGTTCCTTCCATGCCTTACCAAAGGTAGTAATCTTTTCTAGATCTTCAATTCCAATTTTCAGAAATTCTTTGTACACTTTTGTAGCCTCTATGTATCTTAGCCACTATGCATCTATTCACTAGCTCCATAACATGTTGTTATGCCTAGCTTGGCAGCACTTTTACCTTAACCATCTTCTTATACACTTCCCTCTTGGTGATGCTTCATTGTCAAAGTTTGTTGTCAACTTGGTTTTTGACATTTCAACAACATCATCATGATGGAAGTCAAAGGTCTGTACATCATTACATCCAAATCCATGTACTTGGTTTCCCAACTAGGGAATACATCGATTCTTGACAATAAGTGTATCTAGTTTTCACTAAAATCTAGAGGTAGGAGCGACGTATATATCATGTCCTCCTCCTCAACCTTGTTTGGCACAATCTTTGGTTACAGTCTTTGATTTGCATGTACTTGCACTAATAGAGTGCAATCGCTAGTGATAGGATCATTTCCAAAGAGGTTACCTTCCATAGGGTGACTCTTCCAAAGAGGTTACCTTCCATAGGGCGACTCTTCCAAGACTATAAATCCACCTTTAGAACTTGGGCATCTTTTCGCAAATACATTTGATCATGCACCAATCTAGCCTCCCTCATGAAATGTCTCTCAAGTATGACATCATATGAATCTAGTCGACACAAGAAGTCATCACTACAAATGTGTGATTATAGCAGAATGAAAATATTTTCAATTTGGTTTGTTGTAAAACTCTCATGGGTCTTGGGGAGGTTTCATTGTGGAGCCATTTTCACGATAAAATATCTGTCTGTTCTAGAGCTGATTTTCTCCATTTCATGTGGTGATAATGCTTGTTGGCGGATAGCCAACGCATACCGTTATTCATATCAACGTATCACAGACAGACAAAGAACATAAATGAATAACAGCACAAACAAAAATAGACAAAAGATAAGTAGTCGGCAAACCATTGGTATTTGCATATATTGTTGCTTCTTCTTTGAATACACATATATGCTTCCAAGTGACTGTGCTTTGTGCCATAAGGTGTTACTAGTTGTGATACAAAGCGACACATACTTTCAGTATGCCAGTTGAATAATGAATAAGGATATATGCATAACTATTCAACAGATAACTAACGGATAACTAAGGGTAACTAAGGGTTAACACTTGGTCCTCTGGATCATCATCAACAAACAATGAGAGAGTATCATTGACTACATCAACACTGGAAACTTGATCAAAGATCTGCATATCTGCATTGTCATCTCAGGAGAACACTCTCTATTCGGAACATATGGTTGATTTGGAACCATAGGAATTTCCTCCAAAAAACTAAAAATCACACCATCATCATCATGGACATCATACTCCATATCATCATGGCATCCATCCTCTACCATGCCGTTAATGCTCTCAAAATAATGAGGCAATACGTCATCATCATAGAACTATGCACATCGGCATATCTACCATCTTGACCATAAGCCAAACCACTAGGAATATCCGATGCAAAGCTAGGGACATTCGAGAACTCCTCCTGGCACTTTCGGCCTTCCTAATCCTCCCATGCACCCTCAACTCTCACCATATATCAATCCCAATATCTTGGCTATCAAGGTCAACATCATCATCACTATACTATCATCCTCATTGTTTACTAAATCTCGACATATGTGCACTAGCTTCTTCATAAGCTTTCTCCTTACCAAGATGGCATACAACCCATCCGTCTTTGATTGCAATACCTCCAAGCAACATAAGTGATAATATGTGCTCTCCGCCCTTGGTTCATGCATATGAAACCATCAATGTGCTCTATCCAAAGATGCATGATAAACTTCCAAGTTAACTTAAGCCCTATGCAATGATCTATGTGATACGGCATGTGCAAGATCATCAAACTTCTCCGCCAATGCAAGTGTACAATATTTGCTTCTATGCCCAACCTCCTTCCATGATGAACATGGACAAAGAGGACACTTAGGTTTGTCATGCCCTCTCTCCCCACATAGGAGCATTTTTTCTTCTTCTTCTTGTCCCTCATTGAGCACGAAAATGAGAGGCATGGTGCTTACATCAATGCACCATGTTGACACAAGACCGTGAATGGACACAACAAGGAGAGCTTGGCCTTATGCCAAGATCAATGCCATGCACACAATACGTCTGCCACACCTCTCATAATCATGACCAAATACGACTGCCACACCTCTCATAATCATGACCAAATATGCAAGAATCATAGTTGTACTATTAATTATCTCTGCATGACTTCAAAAATCAAAATTTCACTAATGCATGTGCACCATAGAAACAGTCCCTTATGTGATTAAACCTTTGAAGAAAATGGTACTTTTTAACTTGGGAAATAATGCTTACATGACTCGACTCTGCCTCCGACTCGATGGACTCGAACTGGCCTTGGAATCTTAGACTCTGGAACGACGAATGGTGGATTGGATTAAAACTCAGATTTCTTCGACTCAGCTTGTTTGAACTCTCAGATTCAGACATGGCTCACACTTCAGCTTCGGACTTTCGACTCAGATTCGGATCCAGCTTGGACTTCGTGAGACAGAATCAGACAATGACAATGACAATGACAATGACAATGACAATGACAATGACAATGACAATGACAATGACAATGACAATGACAATGACAGGACCGGATCCTTTTATTGATCACCTATTCATGCATTCTTGACTTGAGCACAACCACCGACGCCATCAAGAATCGCTACTATTAGGTTTGTTGAGACCACTAGCATTGTTTCTATCAGAGAGATATCTGCACCACCGGATCCAAACGTTGTTTCTGTCGGCCTCATGCCATATCCCTTGTTTCACAAATCAGGTGCAACGACACAAGCCGGATGACATATAACCACTGGATTTGTTGCTTGATGCTGGAATTTTGATGATATAAGCGATTGCATCGGATCATCTCGGTTCAGGGATGATGTAATTAGCATCTGTCAAATCAGCAATCCGTTTAAAGAGAAATGGACGATGGACTAATAAGGAGATTAGAAGCGTGGTGGATTCAACACAACATTGGTGGATGCTCGGCTACAGTAGATCATCACAAACAAAGATGGAGGACAATTTCGGTAACATCTTGAACTCCGCCACACACAACCCGATGACATTAGATGTCTGAACCCACTCGATGATGAGCAAAATCGACCATCACTATCTTGTTTAATCGTCAGCAGAGCAGCTTCCAACAAAACCTAGAGAGGCGGCAACAATAGCACCAAAGTTGAGAGTCGACTCTGAAGGCATTAGGACATTTTGGAGGTCATTCATAGGGCCTTTTAGTAGAGAGAGAAAAAGGAGCGCATCATCCAATCAGGAAGAAGGCAACGTTACACTGAAAAATAGGTTATTTCTTTTTTCTAAATCCAAAAACTCTTCTTTTTCACCTCAAAATGTACTCTAATTACACTTGATAGTCACTTTTCACACCCGAATGCATTAAACACACCTACACTTTTGTAGGGAGGGAAACTTCTATTCGAATCCATGTATTAAATACACATCTCTTCAAAGGAGGGAAGATTCCCTCCCTCTCAAACTTCCTCTTGGGCTTAAACAATATCTCACGCTCTTTTCATTTCCTCTACTTTCTGCTGCACTCCATTTTTTGAAGCTTCAGCCTTTTGTACTCCATTTCTTCTTGAAAAGATGGGTAGCAAATCTCGTTTTATATCATCCTGATTTTGCCCCACTAATGCCATCATAGATGATTCAATTCCTAGGGCAAGGAGACCAAGATCATCAGTGTTTGCTATACTTGTATCCAACTCTCTCAATATGCAAAATCAGTGGACTGAAGTGCTAATCACTAAGGGCACATGGATCCTTATGCAGTCAAGAAAGAGAAGAAAGACAAGCAATAAGAACAAGGGCATCATGGAAAGGAAGAGTGAAAGAATTCAAGATAGAGGCTGGAAGGACAACCATCAAGGAAGTCCTAGTGCAGCATATATATATGCATAATGAGCTTGTGCTTGAGAATCCAGATGACATAAAATTTCCTTCGCATAGACCAAACTGTAAGTTAATCTATCGCTTGTCAATCTTTTATTTTCTCATAATGGTCTAATGAACTATGTAAACTGTCCACGTCTATGGTTTTGCAGATGTGTAACCCTCATAATATGAGGAGTGGGAGCCAGTTTAGTGCATCATTGGAATTATGAATGTGGTTCATGCACACATTGGTCTACTACATTATGAGGGAAGGAGTAACAAAAGCCTTGTAAGTGCAGGATTCTTTTTCTATGATCATTTCTACTATTTACTAAACAAGAAGCATAATCGTGTGACCACTTGGAAGAGATACCTTTGCAAGCTGAGTGGAACTACATGGATTGGCCTATCCCAGACCCCTCAGTAATGGAGTCAGCAAAGAGCAAGCTCTTCAAGGATGTGCAACACTCTCTACGAGGGAGCATTCCAACTTGTGTAGTAAAAATTATTATTTACCTACCAATTACTGTGTTCGTGGAACTTTTTAGCTTATTTCAGGCGAAGATAGCGAGAACCATGCTTGTCTGCAAAGATTTGGATACATTTCTCTTAGTAAGACTTCTTGATGAGGGATGGCCGAGTAAAGTTTTTGACGATATCCATTGTAACATTGCACTGGAGATAGTAGTTTGCGAAGTACATGATTGCAACTCAAACTTTTATCTTGTCCTTCTGGTATAGCAGGTCCCGTTACATCAATAGAGAGTTGGTACCAATGGATCAGGAAGCCGCAAGTGCAATGGATGAAAAAGTCGAAGAAAGGTCCTCCTTAGAAGGGAGTGACTAATATAATGTAAAGAATTGGGTAACACAGTCATCAAGATCATTCCTACTTGACAATACCCACTCCAATGTACTCTTCTGACATGATTAATCAAGTCTATCTTGTTAATGACACTCCTACTTGACATTACAAATTTGAATGTACTCTTTTAACATAATTAATCAAGAGCCTTTTGTTCAATGTAGTACTTTCAAGACAATGTATACTATTTTCCACCAAGACACATTACTTGAGTAAGAATAGAACAGTTGAAGACATTACATTACTCAAGACACATTACTTGAGTAAGAATAGAACAGTTGAAGACATTACATTACAAAAAAGGATTTCTCATTATATTACAAAAAAGGATTTCTCATTATATTACAAAAAAGGATTTCTCATTATATAATCTTGTACAGAGTCTTTTGATTTGTACAATCCATCTAAATATGGAATCAATTGTTCTTCCAAATAAACATCATCTGCATACCTTTGAAAGGAAGGGATGATATCCATGTTTCAATGATGGGATTATACATAGCCTTCTTAGGGGTATCATCAATTAATAATGTATTTATGGGATTATATGGGTGTTGGATATCCACATAGCGCTTCATAAGTAAGGGCACCCTAGGTTTGTTTTTGGGATGAAAAACATCTGGGTCAATGTAACAGTGCCTTTGGTAATATACAAAATACAATTCTATTTCCTCAATCTTAGATTCTCTCAAAACTAGCGTGACAAGAGGCCTCAAATTATGCATCATTATTGAGGACCAGATGGCCAATCTAAAGTGCTTAGTTACAAAGTTGATAAATTGATACAGTTTGGGCCTTAGCATGACATGCATTTCCCCAACTTTGTAATTCCTTGTAGCACTTGGTCCAAATCTCTTGGGCTGTCTTTTGAGCAGCAATCCATTAACATCCAAGATGATAAGACTCCTCAGCGTGTGGAACCATTATTGACATGATTCTAATTAGTCTGAATATGATTGAAACTTATAATCATTGTTAAGGGACAAAAAATGCTAATAGAAACAATTCTTAAAATTGAGTATTGCTGGCAATGAAAGTAGCTCCCTCTTGCATGGGGCATGGTTTCCCACTCGGGGCCTCGCCCTCGAATATCCGGGCACGAGACAAGCTGGTGGTCATTCCGAAAACCGAAACCGGGAAAATTTTCCATGCTCAGAAAACGGGGACGATTCCACCATTTTGAATTTCTTAACGAATTTTTCTAACGAGGTCAAGATACTGAACTAACCTTCATCTGAATAAACTAGATAGAAGGGAAACTATTTACAGACTTAACTTGAAGGAATCAACGCTTTTTTCCTAACTGAATCAGGCATAGCCGTTGATCTATTCATTTGAGAAGTCTTCAGGTTATTATTTAACTATTCGAGTTCTCAGCGTATTCCTATTGATCAATTTTATTATTAAAACTCTACTGATTCCAGCCTAACCCCATCCGGCCCATGGGTTAGCCATCGCCCAACCACTGGAATTGGTAGAACCAGACAAGTACTCACCCACCCATAATTGAATGCCTTTCTTAACTTTTGCTTTAGAATACAGATACGCACACACTCCTCTTTAAACTTTAACTTTTAAAACAATCCATTGAAAAATAATTATTGATTACAGATGTCATAACTCAAAATTTTCATTCAATCCTTGTTTCTCACAAAACAGTATCACTCTGTGTTGAAATTTGAGCAAAATGATGAGCTATGGTGGATCATACACTAGAATCAACATGATTAACAAAGTGATTAAGAAATGATTAAGACGTAATTAGTGAATAATTAGCACATAGATTAATGTAGGCATGGATACTCAAAAACCAGCAAATTCTCATTAGGGCTATGCCTCAATTTATAGAGTTTACATCAAGCATCAAATCCCATTGATTTCTCCATGATTCACTCCCTGAATATCACCACCTTTTGCCTGATTCTCTCCACCTCTTCTCTTTTCCCTGATTATCTCCCAGAATAACTCCACACTCCTAAATTCCCTCATGCTACCCATTATTCTCTCCCAGTAGATTCTTCTCACCTTTTCACAGGTTCTTTCACAATTACATCTCCTCTTTTACAGCCTCTATCCAAGAGCTTGTTCCCACACACACCCTATTCACTTGTATATTTCAACACCTCCCCTCAAGTGAATACTCCTAGTACACCTAGACCCTATACCAAGTTTGCCTCCCCTTACTTGGCAGTCCGCGACCAGTGTCTACTCCTCCCCTCAAGTTATCTCAGCACACTTGGACCCTGTATCAAGTTTCTTTCTTACTTGACAGTCCGCGACCAGTGCCTCAAGTCCCTAAACTCCATAGTCCTTGACTCTCTCTCTCTCTCTCTATGTGTCCAAGGCTACTATAAGTGCCTGCGACCTTGACTAAAGTGCTCACACATACATCTACCACGTGGCCTACATCATCGGTGGCTCAGAGGTGGTTTTACTTTATTGGGGCAGGTTACATTGGGTTGTGGGGTCTCTCTCTCTCTCTCTCTCTCTCTCTCTCTCAGAGATTTTCACATGGCTCCTCACTCTTTGGAGCCTCACATCTTCTCTTGTCTTCAGTCTTCTTCTCGTGGCAGCTTCTCTCCACGCATCCGTCTCTTCTTTCAGTCTTCTCGGGGCAGCTTCTCTTCTTGTGGCAGCTTCTCTTCTCGTGTCCATGTATTCCTTCAGATCTTCTTCTCGGTGTGGATCCTCTTTTTGGGAAGAGATATTCTTCTTCTTCCATGGCTGGGGCCATGAGCTCGTCCGTCAGGTCATTTTGCTCCATGTGAGCAAAAATTTATGCGGGAGGTCTTACCTCTTGCCTTAATCTGGACAAGGGCAGTGTCTGTTCTCATATTTTTACACTGATAAAATGTGCCAAATACATAATGCGTATAGCAGTCATTCTCATGCACATTCCAAATGCAATTCTGGCTGTGAATAATCTTGAATTTGAGTGAGATTTACAGGCATTAACCAAGGGTTAAATGCAAAATGATGATTTTCACAATTTTATCAGCACAATTTTCCCAGAAATTACACTAAATTAAGGGTAACCAATTTGTACGGGATGGTTGGAGTATCAAACCAACTCCGATTTGAAATATGAAGTTATAGGGATCTGTATCAGATACCTAATGGTTAATTTGAACCCTCAATTGCACCAAAGTACAGTGATTAGCACTGATTAATCACTGATTAGCAAATTAATGCTCTGGTTTGTGTGCAGAAAACAGAGTATGCGGGGAGCTCAGATCTGGTGCCTTCCACTTCAAATGAGCTCAAATGCTTTCAAAGGCATCAATAGCAATGAGTCTAGTAGAGGATTAAGCCAAGAAACACAAGATTTGACCAAATAATGAAAGCTTAATCTCTGTTTTACCAAAGTCACCTGCAGATTTGATGAAGAGCTTTGATCTCTTTGTAGACTTGATGAAATTGATTTCTGTCTTCACCAGCTTGTAGAGCATGCTTGAAAACCCCTTGGGCTAAGAGGAATTAGAGAGCTTTGACCTGTGTAAGTTGCAATGTCACAAACATCTCAGAAAATAAGCGCCGGCGAAAATCGCGAATTCTCCTAATTCCTTTGGCGGTTTGCTGCGCCGTTTCGATGGGCTGGTAGCCAGAGGTGTTGGCTAGCTTGTGTAAGAATCTTATGCCCTAATTTTGAGTGTGCTAGATGCTAGAGAACCTCCATTGGCTGGGGGTGAAGGGGAAGAGTGAAAACTCACTAAAAACTGATTTTTTGCTAATTATCTTACTAATCTTGATTAATTCACTAATGGGCTCATAAATCTGGTTGATTCTAGGCATGGCTCTGATACCATGTTGAAATTTGAGCAAAATGATGAGCTATGGTGGATCATACACTAGAATCAACATGATTAATAAAGTGATTAAGAAATGATTAAGACGTATTTAGTGAATAATTAGCACATAGATTAATGTAGGCATGGATACTCAAAAACCAGCAAATTCTCATTAGGGCTATGCCTCAATTTATAGAGTTTACATCAAGCATCAAATCCCATTGATTTCTCCATGATTCACTCCCTGAATATCTCCACCTTTTGCCTGATTCTCTCCACCTCTTCTCTTTTCCCTGATTATCTCCCAGAATAACTCCACACTCCTAAATTCCCTCATGCTACCCATTATTCTCTCCCAGTAGATTCTTCTCACCTTTTCACAGGTTCTTTCACAATTACATCTCCTCTTTTACAGCCTCTATCCAAGAGCTTCTTCCCACACACACCCTATTCACTTGTATATTTCAACACTCTGGACTCTCTGTTGAGACCAGCAGGTCAGCAAACGAGATCTAGTAACATATTACAATAATTTTCTCGCCATCAAATATATATATATATATATATCTTCCACAACATACGCATGGGTGTCCTAAGCACCGCGAGCCCGTGCATCGCCTGGTTAGAACCCTCCAGGATCCTCCTTAGGTGTCCTAGCACTTCACTCAAGGACCACTTCGTCAGCCCTCGCCCATCATACCGGAAGCACACCATTTTATACCATACCCAGGCTGGTCAAGACCTGGGCAGGTTTTTGCCGCGTGAGCCATCCTTTGACACTCCCTGCTAGCTGTGTTGGCAGCCGAACTTCCCTTAGAAAACACATATACCAAATGCTCCCTCCAGCATTCTAGCGTAAGACAGTCCTTTAAGAAAACAGGGTTTCTATGTAAGTTTTTAGTTTTGATTTTCTTGAATACAATGAGTATATCTTAAATCCGTATCCCAAGACTTCTAGATCATAGGTCTAGATTTCCAAGCAGAATTCCTCAAATTCTGAATTCTTGATCCTCAGATATAAATCAAAAGTCTCAACTTAGTTTCAGATCAAAATCAAAGGTCTCAACTTAGTTTCAGATCAAAATCAAAGGTCTCAACTTAGTTTCAGATTTGGTGGGTGATTTGAGTGTAGATTACTGAACTGGTTGCATCGTCTTTTCTTGAAACTGACGAAGTAGATTAAGTCTCGGTCATAGTCTAATTCAGGGTTCGAGTCTGGAAAGATTCTCCCTGAACTATCTTTCTTGAAGGGTAATATTTCAATTACTACTTTACTGAATTTCATTCATTGAGTATTTTGCTTAACTGAATTCAAAACTAGTCTCACGAATTCCTATGAGTCTCACAAATTCCTATGAGGAATAAATTAATCATTTATCTAAAATTTTGACTTCGATAGATTCTCTGAATTTTCTCATTATCATCCTAGAGAATATGAAACGGTATAATTTTCCTTCACTGAGTATTTACTTATTCATTTTCCAATATTCATGGGATTTAAACATAGGATTAAAGAGAACTCTTATTTTGATATAAAAATTCTGTATGCATCTATTTATGCATAAAAAATCAATTTTGATGAAAGTAACACTTTTATAATAAAAAAATTCTTTTATGCATCATTTTATGCATAAAAATCAATATTGATGAAAGTAACACTTTTATAATAAAAAAATTCTTTTATGAATCATTTTATGCATATAAATCAATATTGATGAAAGTAACACTTTTATAATAAAAAAATTCTTTTATGCATCATTTTATGCATAAAAATCAATATTGGTGAAAGTAACACTTTTATAATAAAAAAAATTCTTTTATGCATCTATTTATGCAAAATCAATATTGATGAAAGTAACACTTTTATAATAAAAAAATTTCTTTTATGCATCTATTTATGCATAAAAATCAATATTGATGAAAGTGACATTTTTATAATAAAAAAAATTCTTTTATGCATAAAAATTAATATTGATGAAAGTAACACTTTTACAATAAAAAAATTCTTTTATACATCTATTTAAGCATAAAAATCAATATTGGTGAAAGTAACACTTTTATAATAATTTTTTTTTCCAATATGCATCTTTCTATGCATAGAATTTAAATCTAATGAAAATCACACTTTTATAATAAAAATAATAATCAATATGCATCTTTCTATGCATAGAATTTAAATCTAATGAAAATCACTCTTTTATAATAAAAAAAAGTAACCAATATGCATCCTTCTATGCATAGAATTTAAATCTAATGAAAATCACTCTTTTATAACGAAAAAAAAACCAATATGCATCTTTTTATGCATAGAATTTAAATCTAATAGAAGTAACACTTTTGTAATAAAAATATTTCTACTATGCATTTTTCTATGCATAGAATGAAAATAACACTTTTAGAATACACAAATGATGGGGATTAGTCTTTTTGAATGATAAAAGGTAATACTTATTTCACAAAATTTAAGAAAATTTTGCCATAACCTCCTTTGTATGGCTGACCATTTTTCAATTTTTCTTAACCTTAAATTACTTAAAAATTATCTCCAAAATGGTTTAAAGCATTCTAAACTAATCAAATTTCACTTTTAAAAGAGAAACAATATGAAAAGTTTAATTCAAACAATTTGATTACTTAACTAGGATAAAGAAGGGCTGAATTTAAGATTGAGAGAGGGGAAAAGCCTTTCGAGCAAGGCATAGCATTAGATTATCATTTTAAAGATAACAAAAAATTAGAAAACCATTAAAAGAATAAGAAATGTAGGATTTCTAACTTACATGAAATTCTAGGAGCTTTGCTTTGGCTTGATGGTTTGAGGGATCTACTCTTGTTTGCAACAAGAGTGGCCACCAGTTCTTTAGAAGAGAGAAAGGTCAAAAACTAATGAACTATTAAGAAATTCACAGTTTTTGGCTCTAGGGAGGAGTAGAGTAACAGTGCATAAAACACTATTAAGCTTCAACAAAGGGGGAAGCTTCTATTTATAGGAAAAAGTGAGCTTCTAACCAAGCAAAGTGATTCTAGAATTTTCCAGATTAGTTTGGTCAATTTTCGATCATTTTTGGGTCAGTTTAGCTTACTTTTTGGAACTAGACTTGAATTAGGAGAGAGGAGAGATGAAATATCTCAATTTTTGGGAATTTAAAACTCCACCACACATGTGAAATAGGCGCCTCCTTCATGAGGGGGAAATCCCCACTCTGAGGTGTCAAAAATTCATTTTTTTAGTATTTCCTTTGGTCCTTAGTCTACTCTTCATCTTATTTCATCTTATGTGAGTATTTACTCATTTTTGGGGGGATTTTCTTCTATTTATCTCCTCCACACATTTGGAGGAATCTGATTGGCCCTTCAAAACCTTAATTTAAAAATTTCAAAAAATCTGGACCCCTAGGATAAGGCTTTTTGAACATATTATAATTGATTTCTAATGCACCTTCTGAAAATCTTTTTGAAGTTCTGTTTCGGGGGAATTTATTTTAATAAGAAGAGATATTTTTCCATCCAAAAATATCTAAAATTTGAATAATCTCTCTCTAGAACATTTTCTCTTTCTAAGCCAAAATAGGTAGAAACAAGATCTTTTATATATCTGAAGAGGGATTTGATTATAGGGGAAGATACTGGACATCTTGAGGGGCTGGGGAGGAATCTTACATTCTCTCCCACTTGAAAAACGTGAGATGTCCTTATCTCACAAACTGGAAGTAATCCCGTAACAGTTCGGCTTCTTTCTCTAGGTGGCATCTTCAAAAGGATAGAACTTCCATTTGACCAATAATTCTCTTAGAATTCTGTTCCAGAGAACCTTTTCTCGAACATCAAGGATTTCTTCAGGTTGGAGTTCCATCTGCCCTTGGGTTGAAGAAGTTAATCTATCAAGCACATGATTTGGGCTTGGTATATACTTTTTAAGAAGGCTGACATGAAATACATTATGTACTTTGAGATGAGGAGGCAGAAGAAGCTCGTAGGCTAAGTCACCTACTTTCTTTGTAATCAGATATGGTCCACAATATCTGGGGGATAACTTCTTGTACTTTCCAAGAGATAAAGAACTTCTTTTGGGGCGTACTCGAATGAAGACCATATCTGCTTCTTTGAATTTTCTGTCTGACCTCTTCTTATCTGCATACTGCTTCTGTCTATCCTGGGCAGCTTTTATATCTTTGCGAATTGACTGCATCTGTTGCTCCATGTCATCAAGCAACTGTCTGGACATCTCGACCCTAATCAATGGGTCGGACCAAGTTAATGGAGTTAAGCAATCTTGTCCATACAAGGATTTGAAAGGGCTCATCCTAATACTTCTGTGATAAGAAGCATTGTAGGCGAACTCGACTAGGTGCAGATAGCTTAGCCACTTCTTGGGTTCTCTGCCACCACAGCATGACCGAAGTATATCTTCGATTACTTGGTTCACCCTTTCAGTCTGACCATCGGTCTCGGGGTGGTAAGCTGTGTTGAGATCCAAGAAAGTTCCTACTACTTCAAAAAATGCAGTCCAGAATCTTGAAGTGAATTTGGGATCTTGATCATTTACTATTCTTCTGGGTAGGCCATGCAATCTGAAGATTTCTTTGAGGAACACTCTGGCCACATCCACTGCAGTGTAGGTTTCTTTTACTGGAATCAGATGGGAAACTTTGGTTAGTCTATCAACTACCACGAAGATGGAGTTGTAACCTGATTGCACTGAAGGTAATCCAATAATAAAATCCATACTGATACATTCCCACTTCATCTGGGGGATGTCTAATGAATGTAGCTTCCCAAGCATTTTACTCTCTTGGCCTTGACTTTCTGATAGGTCAGACATTGACGTACATGATTAAGTACATCCTTTTTTAGACCAGACCAAAAGAAGCTTTTCTTCACAGACATGTAGGTTTTGATGAAACCTGGATGTCTTACAATAAGGCTGTCATGGGCTTCATTCAGAATTTGACCCTTAGTTCCCTCATCATTGGGAATGCATAGCCTGCGATTATAATATATAATTCCATCATCTAGGCTGTACCCTTAAACTCGGTTCAACTCCTGTGGAGTTTTGCTTTCCTACATAAGTAGGGTAGCAATAGGGCCAAAGAATCTATCCTGCATGATCTTCTCACTTGCTTCAATAATCAAAGGATTTGACACTACAGTAATTGCAAGCAAGGAGGCTTTTTTGCTGAGGGCATTTGCTACCACATTTTCTTTGCCTGGGCGGTACTTGATTTCAAAATCAAATTCCTGCAGGGTCTGCATCCACCTTCTTTGGCGCATGTTGAGATCCTTCTGAGTGAAGATCCACTTTAAGCTCTGATGATCTGTCTCATCAAAGTGAATCTTTGATGACAGTAGGTAATGTCTCCACCCCAGGTCATGGTGGACAGCATAATTCCTCTCATGCATTTTGAGTTTTCGGGATTCATAGGCCACTGCATGACCTTCCTGCATGAGTGCATCTCCCAGGGCAAAACCACTGGCATCAGTTTACCACCTCAAAGGGTAG
Organism: Cibotium barometz; assembly: GCF_041138505.1. Lineage (NCBI taxonomy): Eukaryota > Viridiplantae > Streptophyta > Polypodiopsida > Cyatheales > Cibotiaceae > Cibotium > Cibotium barometz. The sequence goes on along the minus strand of NC_141053.1, from coordinate 39,354,592 downwards.
AGAGAAATCTGGCAGCTTTAGAATGGGACTGGTTACCAAGGCGGTCTTCAGCTTATCAAAAGCACTATGGCACCTGGCAGACCATTGAAACGGGATATTCTTCTTGAGAAGATTAGTCAGGGGGGAAGCTATGAGAGCATACTTTGGTATAAAAATTCTATACCAACCCAAGAATTCTCTGACTTCTTTCACTGTCTTTGGTTTAGGCCAATTGCTTGGACTTTTGCGAAATGTGGAGAAATTCCATCTTTGGATACCAGAAAGCCCAAGTATTCAACATGGTCCGGCGGAGAAAGTGCATTTGCTCTTTTTTGCAAAAGAGTTGGTGAAGAACTTTTCTGACATGAGCTTCATGGTCAGCTGCATTCTTTGAGTAAATCACAATATCATCAAAGAAAACAAGAACAAAATCATCCAAGTATTCTCTGAGAATGTCCTGCATTAATCGATTGAATGTAGCTGGGGCATTTGTCAATCCAAACGGCATGACAGTGAATTCATAATGCCCATATCGAGTATTGATGGCTGTCTTCGGGATATCTTGCTCATTAATCCTGATCCGATATAATACCCTGATTTGAGATCTATCTTTGTGAAGATCTAGGCTCCACTTAGCCTATCCAGAAGCTCATCAATTCTGGGGATAGGATACTTATTCTTAACTTTCAGCTGATTAAGACCTATGTAGTCCACACAGAGTCTTAGCGTTCCATCTTTCTTTTTCTGAAAGAGAACTGATGCACCCTAAGGTGAAACATTGGGTCTTACAAACCCAAGTTCTAACAGTTGTCTAAGCTGTTCCTTGAGTTCAATGGCTTCAGGAATTGGCATTTTGTACGTGCGCAGGGCTACTGGCTGAGAGCTCTAGGGGTCAATTCTATCACATGATCTACTTCCTGAATTGGAGGCATCTCTGTTAATTCTACTAGGAATAAATCATCATAATCACTTAACCATTCAGGTTCTTTAGCTTTTAACTTTGAGTCTACTAGATTCATTTTGACAACATAAATGAGCTGCTTCTTTCTAAGTCCTTTCAGTAACTTAGAAGCCTTTACTAACTGCAGACTTGGGGATCCTGAAATTCCAGTTCCTTGAACTTTATTTCCGTGAAGGTCACGGAAGGAAATGGTTCCATTATGACAGTGAATGCCAGCTTGATATTTGTGGAGCCAATCCATTCCAAGGATCCCGTCGAAAACTCCCAAAGGTATAACTTTGAACTGACAGTCAGTTAAATTTCCATCTAGATTGAACTGAATACGATTTGTCTCAAGGTGAGTGAAAAGAATCTTCCCACTTGCCAATTCAACTTGCATAGGCTTCCCTGATTTCTGATCTAAGACTAGCTTACATAAGCATCCAGGGGAAATGAAAGAATGAGTACTGCCTGAATCAATCAAAAGCTTAAAAGGCTTACCCTGATACTTAGTTGGAGTATGGATGATGGAGAATTGGCGATTTGGCCCTTGGTTTTCAATTGCTGCATAAATCTTTCCTCTTTCTTCTTCCACTACTTCTGCTATTGTGACTGCTTTGGCTGCTGCAGTCTGAGGCGAAACTCTTTCTCTTTGGTTGCCCCAGTTCTGGGAAGGAGTTCTGAGGCTACTCTGGATAGAGGCAGATGGCTGAGCTGGAGGTCTCATGGGATTTCCCTGATTTTGACGAGATGGACCCTGATTTGACTGGTCTCTGCAAAGTACTGGCACCAGCTTAAGATCTTGCCTGAGATCGTGTGCCTCGAGATGGAGCAGTTATTTCCTCGTAGAGCATGGTGTATATATCCCTCTCTTGTGGAATATGGGGTATCTCATTGCACTTTGTGATGTCTATCTTGTTTGGGTTGACTTGGCAGGGCTCTATAGGGTAGTTTATAGGGGTATCTCATTGCACTTTGGAATGTCTATCTTGTTTGGGTTGACTTGGCAGGGCTCTATAGGGTAGTCTTTTTGCTCAAGCAATCGTAGATTGCAGTGGCAAAAGACTAACCTCTCCAACTATGTTGTGGACAATCTGTTTCTCTTCTTGGTATGGAGTAAGGCCCATGTACTCCAGTTTCTCTCACAAGGCCCGGAGCTACAGTCCTGAGAGAGAACTCGCATTGCTAAAGATATCCCTTTCAAATACTATGAACATTATGCAAACCTTGTCTTCGAAGGCTTTAGAAGCTCAAGCCTCAAGGTCTCGGTCCTCCTTGACTTCCCTGTCCCCTTGACATGGCAGGAGTCAGGCAGTCTTTCAGTTGGTGACCAAAAACCTGACATCCAAAACACCGGTTCTCACTTCTGAGCTTATCCTTCTGAATCCTTGAAATAGGTGGGGCTCCTGAGAAAGTGTTCTGGGGAAAGGGTCTTCCTTCACTTCTGAATCTTCCCGCATCCTGATTCTGAATTGGGCCTTGCTGCCTCTTTGGGGGAGGAAAGTTTGCAGTACTTCCCGGGGTTTGGAATCTTTTAAAGTTAGAGGGTGCAGGCTTTGGCGGGACCTTAACAACAAAGGCTTTGGTAAAGTCTTTTGCCATTCTTACTGCTTCAGCCACCATTAAGACAGGTTTGGCATTCTTTACTAAGGTGTCCAATGGCTCGTTCATTCCTCGAATGAATCTGGCCATCAGCTGCTCATCCAATTGCGGGGAATATTTGAGGAGAAGGGCAAAAGCTTGATGGTACTCTTCAATTGTCCGGATATCCTGCTTTAGTTCCAAGAACTCATTCATTTTAGTTTCAAGGAAGCCCGGAGGACAAAACCTATTTTTGAGGTAAGCTTTAAGATCGGTCCAGGTCTGGGTATTCTGATCGAGACGGTTAATCTTGCAGTGATTCCTCCAAGCGACCCTGGCTGTTTCCATAATCTTGGCGAGAGCCATCTTGCTTCTCTCATTGTAGCCAGTTACATCAAAGTATTCCTCCATTGCCTCAATCCACTTTTCCACTACTTCACCTAACTGCTCCTCTTCACCCTTGAAGGGACCAGGTTGGGATCTGTGCGCAGGGCTTTTCGAACATCCGGATCTAACTCTTCGTCATTGGTTGTTAGAGGATCCGGTTGCCTTGCACGAGCCACGCGCCTCATGACTCTGACAAAACGAGATTTTCGTCAATTTAACTTTGATAACAGATTTATGATTATTTAATTTTTGTGACTTATTCTTTAAATAGATAATTATTTCATCATACTTTATGAAACAAGACTTACTCTGATAATTTTATTAACCATTCACAATCATACTTCATGAAACAAGACTTACTCTGATAATTTTATTAACCATTCACAATCATGAAAACAATTTGGATTTTTTTTTTGTAAAACATCGTTTATTATCAAAAGTTTTCGATATATACATAGAGCATCACGGCTCCCAAAATCACTGCCTCAATCGTATACGCATAAAGAAGCGAAACTGCGAAGGAGACATGCCATGGTACACACGATTCATTACAAAAAGAGGTGTAATAATTCTACTTCTAGGGATAAAGCGGCTAAGAAGCCTAAAAACTTGGCATGAAGTTATAACTCAAAATTTCCATTCAGTCCTTGTTTCTCACAAAACAGTATCACTCTGGACTCTCTGTGAGACCAGCAGGTCCAGTAATAACAGATTACAATAATTTTCTCACCATCAAACATATATATATCTTCCACGACATACGCATGGGTGTCCTAAGCACCGCGAGCTCGTGTATCGCCTAGTCAGAACCCTCCAGGATCCTCCTTATGTGTCTTGGCACTTCACTCAAGGACCGCTTCATCGGCCCTCACCCATCGTACAACCGAAAGCACACCATTTTACACCATACCCAGGCTGGTCAAGACCTAGATAGGTTTTTACCACGCGTGAGCCGTCCTTCGAACACTCCCCACCAGTTGTTGCACCGAACTTCCCTTAGAAAACACATATACCAAATGCTCCCTCCATTCTGGCGTAAGACAGTCCTTTAAGAAAACAGGGTTTCTATGCAAGTTTTCAGTTTTGATTTTCTTGAATACAATGAGTATATCTTAATTTCGTATCCCAAGACTTCTAGATCACAGGCCTGGATTTCCAAGCAGAATTCCTTGAATTCTGAATTCTTGATCCTCATATCAAAATCAAAGGTCTCAACTTAGTTTCAGATTTGGTGGGTGATTTGAGTGTAGATTACTGAACTGGTCACATCGTCTTTTCTTAAGTCTCGATCATAGTCTGATTCAAGGTTGGAATCTGGAAAGATTCTCCCTGAACTATCTTTCTCGAAGGGTAATATTTCAATTACTACTTTACTGAATTTCATTCATTGAGTATTTTGCTTAACTGAATTCAAAACTAGTCACGAATTCCTATGAGGAATAAATTAATCATTTATCTAAAATTTTGACTTCGATAGATTCTCTGAATTTTCTCATTATCATCCTAGAGAATATGAAACGATATAATTTTCCTTCACTGAGTATTTACTTATTCATTTTCCAATATTCATGGGATTTAAACATAGGATTAAAGAGAACTCTTATTTTGATATAAAAATTCTGTATGCATCTATTTATGCATAAAAAATCAATTTTGATGAAAGTAACACTTTTATAATAAAAAAAATTCTTTTATGCATCATTTTATGCATAAAAATCAATATTGATAAAAAGTAACACTTTTATAATAAAAAAAATTCTTTTATGAATCATTTTATGCATAAAAAGCAATATTGATGAAAGTAACACTTTTATAATAAAAAAATTCTTTTATGCATCATTTTATGCATAAAAATCAATATTGGTGAAAGTAACACTTTTATAATAAAAAAAATTATTTTATGCATCTATTTATGCATAAAAATCAATATTGATGAAAGTAACACTTTTATAATAAAAAAATTTCTTTTATGCATCTATTTATGCATAAAAATTAATATTGATAAAAGTAATACTTTTATAATAAAAAATTTCTTTTATGCATCATTTTATGCATAAAAATCAATATTGATGAAAGTAACACTTTTATAATAAAAAAATTCTTTTATGCATCTATTTAAGCATAAAAATCAATATTGGTGAAAGTAACACTTTTATAATAATTTTTTTTTCCAATATGCATCTTTCTATGCATAGAATTTAAATCTAATGAAAATCACACTTTTATAATTAAAAAATAATCAATATGCATCTTTCTATGCATAGAATTTAAATCTAATGAAAATCACTCTTTTATAATAAAAAAAAGTAACCAATATGCATCCTTCTATGCATAGAATTTAAATCTAATGAAAATCACTCTTTTATAAAAAAAAACCAATATGCATCTTTCTATGCATAGAATTTAAATCTAATAAAAATAATACTTTTTTAATAAAAATATTTCTACTATGCATTTTTCTATGCATAGAATGAAAATAACACTGTTAGAATACACAAACGATGGCGATTACTCATCCTGAATAATAAAAGGTAATACTTATTTCACAAAATTTAAGAAAATTTTGCCATAACCTCCTTTTTATGGCTGACCATTTTTCAATTTTTCTTAACCTTAAATTACTTAAAAATTATCTCCAAAATGGTTTAAAGCATTCTAAACTAATCAAATTTCACTTTTAAAAGAGAAACAATATGAAAAGTTTAATTCAAACAATTTGATTACTTAACTAGGATAAAGAAGGGCTGAATTTAAGATTGAGAGAGGGGGAAAGCCTTTTCAGCAAGGCATAGCATCAGATTATCATTTTAAAGATAACAAAAAAATAGAAAACCATTAAAAGAATAAGAAAAAGTAGGATTTCTAACTTACATGAAATTCTGGGAGCTTTGCTTTGGCTTGATGGTTTGAGAGATCTACTCTTGTTTGCAACAAGAGTGGCCACCAGTTCTTTAGAAGAGGGAAAGGTCAAAAACTAATGAATTATTAAGAAATTCTGGGAGCTTTGCTTTGGCTTGATGGTTTGAGAGATCTACTCTTTTGTTTGCAACAAGAGTGGCCACCAGTTCTTTAGAAGAGGGAAAGGTCAAAAAATAATGAATTATTAAGAAATTCACAGTTTTTGGCTTGGGGAGGAGTAGAGTAATAGTGCATAAAACACTATTAAGCTTCAACAAAGGGGGAGGCTTCTATTTATAGGAAAAAGTGAGCTTCTAACCAAGCAAACTGATTCTAGAATTTTCCAGATTAGTTTGGTCAATTTTTGACCATTTTTGGGTCAGTTTAGCTTACTTTTTGGAACTAGACTTGAATTAGGAGAGAGGAGAGATGAAATATCTCAATTTTTGGGAATTTAAAACTCCACCACACACATGTTAAATAGGCGCCTCCTTCATGAGGGGGAAATCCCCACTCTGAGGTGTCAAAAATTTATTTTTTTAGTATTTCCTTTGGTCCTTAGTCCACTCTTCATCTTATGTGAGTATTTACTCATTTTTGGGGGGATTTTCTTCTATTTATCTCCTCCATACATTTGGAGGAATCTGATTGGCCCTTCAAAACCTTAATTTAAAACTTTCAGAAAATCTGGACCCCTAGGATAAGGCTTTTTGAACAGATTATAATTGATTTCTAATGCACCTTTGAACTTCTGTTTCGGGGGAATTTATTTTAATGAGAAGAGATATTTTTCCATCCAAAAATATCTAAAATCTGAATAATCTCTCTCTAGAATATTTTCTCTCTCTAAGCCAAAATATAGGTGGAAACAAGATCTTTTATATATCTGAAGAGGGATTTAATTACAGGGGAAGATACTGGACATCTTGAGGGGCTGGGGAGGAATCTTATAGGCTCGGCCTCTGCAGTCTGCTTCGCGTCTATCTTCTCTTCAGGCTTCGGCTCTACCTCTTTAGCTTGCTCTATCTCATCAGCCTTGGTATGTTCAATGTTAACCTCCACATTGGACCTTGGCTCTACCTCTATGTGCTCAGAGGGCTTTGGCCTGCCCCCTACAGCCTGAAGGAGCACCTTGACATCTACAGGATTGGGGAATTTTGGCTGGTTCTCCTCAGACATCTCTGTGTTATTCTTTAGTATTAATCGTATCATGGTCACTTTGTACCGCTCCACATAGTTTCTATCATAATTCTGTAATGCGGTCTGAAAAAACAAAATTCACAATGTCAAACTGCAAATCTAGCTAAATCAATGTCCACCCAATGATTCTTCCACTTACCTTCTTGGACATGAAGGGATTCATGGTGGAGAAGAGACTCTGGAGAATATATTCTGCATGTATCATTGATCTCCATCCACAGGAATGTGTCTCCTTGCTTGGGCACTTGAATAGGCTTGACCTCTGATTTGTACAGTTCATGGTGTCCATATAGGGAACCAAGAACATGAAGAAGCCTTTTTATACACTTGCATAATAAATAAGCTTTCACAATAAGATACATTGCCAACTTCAAGGAGCCATAGATACTACAGAAAGGTGCTTTGAATGTTTACTTACAGGCCTAGGATGTGATCTTGGTATTGAATTAAGAGTCCACACGATTCTCTTATCCAATTCTATAATGGCAAGGCTCCAATGGTTCCTGCAAAAGCAAAAATATCTAAAACTAAGGCATCCCCTATCTCTTAGATGCATATAACTAACAAGATAGAGGAGTAACATACCCTGATTCGTATGGAAAAATTAATACGGTAACCTCCACCATGTTCAAATAGGTGAACCACTTTTGAATTGCTAGGAAGTACTCCTTCTTCTTTTTAGCAGTGGTGCCAGCTGAGAGTTGAGAATAAACACCTCAGATTGGCTCTCACGTGGAAGCTGGCACTTTATTAAACTGCAAAAACAAGGGTAACTCATTGAGGAAAAAAGGAAGAACTAAAGATGGAAGGACCATATCATCAGAAATTGCACTTTAAAAAGATGTATATAGGATAGTATCTGTGATCTGTGATGTCCTATCCATCAAAGTTCTGACATCCACGATGTCAAGAGAGAGTTGTCACTCACCATCTTCCATATTCATGAAGACAAAAATGCCCCTCTGCAAGCTCCTTAGTATCTCCAAGTTGATTGACTCCAACTCTTATGTTTCTTTGATGTACTGTTCTTGGAGATTCTTTGGGTTTGTTTTTACTTGTTGATCCTTGTCTTTTCTTGCCTTCTGCTCTTCCTCCCGTCTGGCCTCCTGTTCTGCCCTGGCTCTTGTGTTAATATCATGTGTAATCTCTATAATTTTTTATTTTATCCTGATGAGGAGCTCTTGCTGGTGGAATCATGAGGATGTTTTTCATCTTTGGGTCTATACGCTCTGCAGGGTGTAGAAGCTTCTCATACCTCCACCTAAGCCTCTTCACGGTGTCACTATCCTTGGGCATTATAGTCATCGTATGTGCGTGGACACACACAACACACAGGTCATTGAAGTACTCTCTATGAGAAAGTCTTCAACAGCCTCCTATAGACAGAGCAAGGCTGTCCTCTTCCACCTTATGGATAGGATCCAGTTCTCACATATAGACCTGCACACCCTCTGGAGAGGGAGCTTGGGAACACATAACTCTACACAATTCTGTGCCTT